>NW_027466910.1:312500-820000 GCF_046128005.1 Genypterus blacodes | reverse complement strand
GAACTCTCCTGGCTTTAGCTTTAAAAATCGGATTATCTGACTGAGGCATTGCGCTCTGTAGTTTGGTTTCCCCCTCCTCTCCTCTGCGCAGTTGAGCTTTAGCCTATAACAGACAGAACACCAACCATGTTCCTGAGTTTCTGCCTCTTGGTGACATTTCTCTTGGGGCTGACCGGGTGTTTGGGCTCGTACGTGCCGTGCGAGCCTTGTGACCCGAAGGCGCTGTCCATGTGCCCCCCGGTCCCGGTCGGCTGCCAGCCGGTGAAGGAGCCCGGCTGCGGCTGCTGCCTAACGTGCGCCCTGTCCGAGGGGCAGGCGTGCGGCGTTTACACCGAGACTTGCACCAAGGGCCTCCGCTGTCTGCCGAGGAGCGGGGAGGAGAAACCCCTGCATGCCTTGCTCCACGGCAGGGGAGTTTGCACCAACGAGAAAGGATACAAACCGGCGCACCCGCCCATAGGTAAGATGCGCCCCGGCATAACGGGCTTGACCGACCGACTGACTTGACTGACTGACTTACTGACTGACCGAATGCATGCTTGACCCGTACGATGCGTTGGCAGCTGCGGTAATAACCGGATCAGCGGCACCGCAAAAAAGTCGTCCAGCCCCCGCCGGGTCTCTCTCCCTCTCTCCCTCTCTCTCTCACTCCCTCTCTCTCTCTCTCTCTCTCTCTCTCTCTCTCTCTCTCTCTCTCTCTCTCTCTCTCTCTCTCTCCCACTGGATCGGGACGTGGATCGCCGTGATGAAAGGGAGGAAAGAATGAGAGCAACGCTGCATAGAAATCGGATCATTTCTAAACGAATTTGCATTTCTTTTATTTCTCTCAAAGAACCGAGAGGGGGGTGGGCGTAGGGTGGGGGAGTCCGGCGCGTTGTGCACCTTTTTAAAGCCGCGGAATCATCGGTCACCGAGAGAGCTTTTGTTTGACAGATGGCGTGAGGAGCCATCTGATTAACTTTTATCCATTGCCTTGATTAAGCCGGCGGCGGGCGGCGGGTGGCGGGTGGCGGGAGGGGGGCTTGTTCGTCTTCTTCGGGTTCTTGCGGTTGATAGAAATGCACCTCAGGCTCGGACGCTGCTTCTCTCCGTGCGCCTCTGACTCCACACGGCAGCCCGGACGCATCCTCTGTGCCCCGGGTTTTCGAGTGGCGCGTCTCCGAGCTGCGCTTTTACGCGGCGGTGGTTGTGGCCAGGAAGCCCCGAGGGGTGCTCAATGTGGGTCCAGGGAGTCCCCAGTCACGGGCGTGTGTGTGTGTGTGTTTTGGTGTTTCTTTTTAAGTTTCCACACTTACACACACACGCAGTGCCAGCAGAGGTTTCACACTCTGCTTTTACGCGCCTGAACCAGGGTGAGATCTTTATAAAAGCTTAAGTGAACATCGGTGAGAGGAAAACGTTTATTAACTCCAAGTCGAGCTCTGTGCGAGATGTTCCGCCATCCTGTGATCTCTCCGCTGAGACAAGTGTCCTTCAGACCTCCGTGTCCCATCATGGTACCACAGCTAATCGGTCTTTTCTGTCTCCATCCTTTCATGTTTGTCTATCCTTTAGTCTCTTTCGGTGACTTGTGCGCGTCCCTCAGGTGCTGCAGACTCACGCGATGGGTCACGATCTAACCGCAGGAAAGGGGTTCTCTTCCCTCAACTCAGATCTTGTTAAAGCGGAATTTAGGTAGATTTAGGATGTACCCCCAGGGTGGCGTTGAGAGTCGGATTAGCACCGAGATTAAGTCTGTATGCGTGAGAGAGACACACGTACACACACACAGGGAGAAAGAGAGAGACAGGCAGACAGAAAGACAGACAGACAGACAGACAGACAGACAGACAGACAGACAGAGGGAACGAGACTTCAGCCAATATCCCCTAAATGATCTAAGACATTTCATCCTCAGCAGAGTGGTTGGCTGGAGTTTTAGTGCTTGTCAACAACTAGACAAGTAGGTGGTAACCACAAAGGTTTTGGCAAGATGCCACATTCTATAATATTGGCTACCAGCAGGCTGGATTTGGCTGCTGACAGAGTCATTAGGCTGTTTGCTCCCAGTGAGCGGTGCCCACCTCCCCTCTGGATGAAACATCTCTACATAACCTGATCAGCCCAGGACCTCCATTGTTCTAAAAATAACCACTAAGCATTAGAGCCTTCAGCAATATCTGTGTTTCATATGTTAGATACCTGCCTGTGTGTGTTTGTGTGTGTGTGTGTGTGTGCGTGTGCGTGTGCGTGTGTGACTGTGTGTGTCTACATATGTGTCAGTGCATGCGTGTGTGTTAAGTCACATACTTGGTTTAGGGGAGGATGGGGGTGTCTGGGCGTGCATTGTGTGTAATTGTGAGTGATGAGGCTTCAGGCAGTTTCACTTTGGCCTCATAAGCTTGCACACACACACACACGCACACGCACGCACACACGCACACACACGCACACACACACACACACACACACACACACACACACACACACACACACACACACACAAACTGACTTCTCTGTCGGCCCACAGTTGTAATCAGAGCATCTTTTCCTGCCCCTGGCACTGCATTCATTGCTTGGGCGCCCAGTCACAACGCAGTGATTCAGCAGAATGCCTCTGGCACTCTCTTCTCTCTGAAGGGCCTTCTGTCAAACAGTTCCACGGATGGGAACTGGTGAGGTGAGCCTCTGGTTTCCTGTGGTGTGGGGTTGCAGCTGTCTGCGTGCTGTACCAGCTGAGCAAGGCAAACACAGGGAGGAGGAGCTGCAGTGACCTCGGCACTCAGGAGGCCATGGGAGCTCTGGCCTACTAAATTTTGACTGATACAACCAACACAATGGCAGAGAGGAGTCTTTGCTGTTGCACGGCCCAGCTCCTCCTCCCTTCTCTCGCTCACCTAAGATTAGAAATGCTCACCTTCACACGGCAGCGTGGTTCATGTCCTGTCGGCCCATTAAGTCACGTCCTGCCCCTGCACTGTGATCCCAGGAGCTTTGTGGACTGTGAGGCATAAGAGGTGGTGTGTGCTTTGGGGGGCACTCAGACTTTTTAGCTCCCTCGAAGTGAATCAGAACCTGGAACGCTTGCCAAAAGATATGACTTCATGGCAGCGTGGGCCCCCTGTCTTTTGCGCTTCTGAAAGAGCCTTATGTTTTAACAGATTGCTCTTTGCCAAGAAACAAAAGATGATTAGGGAGGGGTTCCAAATCCAGACTGCTGGACTCGCACATGGACAGAAATAATGTGCCTCATTATTTGCACAGCAGCGGCAAATCTGGTGCCTCCGCTGACAACTTTAAGTCTCCCAACGTTTCTGTTTTATTTCAGCCGGGGCGACATTTTCAGCAGTTAGAAGTCGTTGGTTTCTTTGTCATTGAGTCAAGCAGCTGCAGATTTCTGACGCCCGGCGTTTGCCAGGGAACTTAGCATGGGTACGATCACGCTGGCGGTTTCTCCTTTCTCAGCATCGCGGATTCACTTGTCATCACTTTCTTTTATAAAAACTCTTTTTACACGTGACACTTAACCTCTGCCTCTCCTGCGTCCACAGTGTCACTGGCACGGCTAAACAACCAAACCACGCGCTGAAAGGTTCATTCACTTTAGGCCCCACGTTTAGGTTAATGACAACAAACGTATTCTTGATAGTCTGCTGTGGACTTTGCGTGCACTTGCAGACATGCCATGTTAGATATGGGTCAGGTCACATGTGGCACCAGCTGCTTGACAGCTTCATGAAGGGCTCGTGTGAAAGGAAAGACTGTATCTGGCTTTCCATCTCCTTCACCTTGAACCTCTGAGATGGCGCAGTGAAAGCTTAGATCGCTACAACCGATCTCCTGCAGGGGCTAGGGAGAATTTACAGGGTCATTTTGGCAAGATATCGTGTGAAGACTTAAAGAAAAAGTGGGAAAAAATGGCAAAGAACGTGTCGCCTATTGTTTTGGGACATGACACGGATACTATTGATATGAAGCGAGTTTTGTCTGGTTGCATAAGAGCCGAAACTGTCGGGCAAAGGAGTTTTTTTTTTTCTTGGCCCACTTTCCTGATTTCTCCTCATAAAAGTTTACAGTGGTATTTGCACAGCATTTTGGTCACTGACACCAAGCGAGTGGCAACAGCTGTGAAACGAATCAGCGCCCGCAGTCCTCGTTCTGTATCGAGAGCGTGCGACTCAAAAAGAAGAAGAAGAAGAAGGAGAAGAAGAAGAAGAAGCAGAGACGGCCACATGCTGGGCTTTAAGGTGCTGGACGTGTGATCAGACCCCATCTCAGCGCCGCGGGTCGCTATCATCTCATCGCCAGCTCTGCTTAGTAAAGGCTGGAGAGGGTGAAATCACCTCGCTCTCTTCCTCCAACTCTTTGAAATTCCTTGTCATGAGCGCCAAAAAAAAGAAAAAAGAAAGAAATAGGCCTCTCGTGTTTCCGCAGAGCCGCAAAACAATGGAGGCTCCAGTCCCTCCTCTGAAATCCTGCTGCTGCTCACAGGCTAGAATATGAGACAGGTGATCCTCTCCTCGTTCCCTTTTAACGGCTTTAGTGTTAAAAATGTGCTTCCTCACCCGCGCTTTTGTAATTAACGACACTGCGTCATCGGCGATTCTTAGTTTGAATCATGTCCGACCCGTCCGGCCTGGTGGAGACAGCAGGGCCGTGTATTGGTGAAGGTTTTTGGGTGTAGTTTATGAATAACTTGATTGAACTTTATTGATGATTGAATTCTTTAGTGTCACACTAATTACAGCTAGGCTAGGCTACAAATTTAAGCTAGAACAAACAAATGAGAGACACGTTCCTGTCAAAATCACAAATTAGAAAGATAAGTAAGGTATACAAGGCGTTCAGGAACAGTATTAAAAGTCTTCCTCTTACCTTCGTCTGCCAGGCCACCGCGTCTTTAAACTGTTGCTGTAACTGCGTTAAGTTTGGCATCCCTTAGCGAAACTGAAGCCTGGAGGAGAGAAACACACATTGTTAGCCAAACGCCGCCTCGGTGCTAAGAGAACGGAGTTGCGCAGTACATGCTTAGCACTTTGGGAGAGCTAGCTTACGTCAGCGCTTGTTGTTTTCCTCAGTTATTGATGAAAACCAGCCTTCCTCTGTCTTATCTGTCAGCATTAGGTGGCTAACTTTAGGATGTTATGTAAGTGACGTGTGAGATGATCGTGTTTGGCAGCTAGCGCTATTTATTCCATGAGCTCGTGAAGGAGAAGATGCGTCGCTCAGTAACCTCTTGCCGCGTAACACTGTACGCCAGGCACTTCTTGGCAAGGATCTACATTTTCTCCAAGAGGGCAAAGCGTGCATAGCAGCCCATATCCTGTGTTGATCTTTGGTCAATGTATTCAGTCAACTTTAACCGCAAGGAACGAGGTAAGCGATGGATACGCTGGAGAAACTGGAGGCCGCTCGTCAGAAACTCGAGCTCTTTGAAGCAGACACGGCGAGTTGAAGCCTCCTGCACTTTCAGGCCGCCGAGAAATGCCAGACAGCATAGCAGGGTTAAGTGTTGGGACGGAAGAAAAGACGAAAATTGTGTTTTTCTATCAAGATTTCAAGACTCTAACGTTTGTTGTTGCATGTTATTCATACCTTCAGACAAGACTTAGAGCTCCACTGGCTGTCAGCTGAATGACTTATTGAATAGGCCGGTGCACGGTGCAGAATATCATACCGTATCAGTTTGCACGTCTGTCTCCTCATAGGGGGATTGATTATTAGATGACGCAATGATAAAACTCAGTGTCTTTGCCATCAACTGTATATGGGCTTTGTATACAATTATGAATATAGCAAATTTAGGTCTAATGTCACCATAGAACAGAACATTTCATGTTCTGACGAGAAACATTTAGTTTTGTTCTAGGGTCACATTTGGCCCACGGGTCGCTGCTTTCTCCCCCTTAATGCATCTACCTGGGTTAAAGTAGAAACACGTATTAGGTCAATCAGAATGCGTATAGATATACACAGCATGTACACATTACCGCTCATTTATATAAAGCAGAACCCTTGCGACGGCTGACTGCTGATTCCTGAGTGCTGTGAATCAGAGCGTTATACTGTACTGCTGTTAAACGAGATACTGTAAACCGTCTCACAAAAGCGTGTTAACCTCAGACTGATGTTGAAGTTGGTCCTGTGCCCGCTGTGATGTTTTCTTTATGCTTTTGCGCCCCGCTTGGAGTTTAGCTTTGCACAGGGCATTGGGGAGTTCTCTGCACTCGCCGAAATAGCCACTGCCGCCGTTCGGGAGTTGGATATCGTCACACCCAGCAATTGTGTTGCGGTGATGGCAACCCAAAAAGAGGTTGCGTCCGTCCGTGTGGCTTGTTGAAAACCCAAACTCAGATGTGGGATCAAACCTCAGACCAAAATTAGGAACGTACAGTAGAGCAGCCATCCGCATTACTCCGATAATGTACTTTTTGCATGATGGTTTCAGCTTGGATCCAGCATTGATTTGCACTCGAGTGCGGATACGGAGACGCTTTAAACGGGTCAACGAGTTTACTACCTGCTTCAATCCCCACTTGGAACGACTTTGCATCACCTCATGAGTCCTGTTGTGTAACGTATAATCCTTGAATTGTTCTCGTTGCTATTTTTACCTCGCATTCAGATAAGCAGGAAGCATTCTGAATGCAATGAACATGTTCTTCGAGCATACAATACCAGAGGGAAGAGTTATTTCCTGCACATTCAGCTGCTGATTGAGAGCGTGCATGGGGCCAACAGAAATTCCATCGAGGAAAAATGGATGTAAGGGTCAAAGCATAATTTATCTTGCAGCCACACTACAAGAGAGAAACATTCAGTGGAGTCCATAGCTGCTTTTTTTTAACTGTGCAAGCTGCCTTGGATCAGAGCCATTTTCTGTCGTCAGTCCCTCAGTCTTGCCGTGTAACCTGGCTTTGTGCGCCGCTACTGTCAAATCACGTGCACAGGGTACACAAAGTACTCAACTGTTCCTTGCAGCTGGCTGCCCCGTGTTATTACTTCAGATCATCAAATATTATTGGCTAATACAAACAAGTCCGCAGATGAGAAATGTGCGCTAAACACCATTTCAAGTGCATTGCTGACAATTTTGGACCGCTTCTTCCTCCCTGTCCTTTGGTCTGGAGGTCTTGGCTTTTTTCACTGCTGCATCATTTCCCCTCTGACTTGCAGAGCTCCAGTGTGGGCCCGGTTTGTTCACACCTCCCTCTCTGCTCTAGAAACTCCAGGGTTATCAGGCTGCAGCCTCGCTTTCAAATATTAAGTAGCAGAGGCAGTCTAAGGCTGAGGGATGGTTTACTAATGTCATGTGTTATATGACAGAGTGGCTCTGGCTTCATTTATCCCAGCAATTATCTCCTCCCACCCCCTGTTGAGATTAAACAGCATCTCCATTCACAACTCTCTTACATGTTGTAAAGATGTAATTTCAGATGCGGTGCAGAGTCTGGTTTAATCAAAGGCAGGGACATAGCAAATGTGGTGTAATGTTGGGAAATCCAATGAGAGGTGGGAGAAGTCATTGTCCAGGCTTCTCTGCTAACTAAATGGCATTACTGTACTGTATATTCACAGAGGGGAAAAAAGCCGGAGAAGGGTTGGCTTATCTTTCAAGTTTGGACCGCTGCCTGTAAGAAACTTGGGATATTCATGAAGCATAATTGTGTGCAGATGTTAATTTTTAAACAGAGAAGTATCAGGTGCACCTCCTTTGGCTCCTCTCCTCCTCTTGTCCTAATGAAATCTTTAGCTGGAGCAGAGGGAGAGAGGGAGATAGCAGCACAGCTTTGGGCTCAGCTGAATGGAAGAGCTGCACATGACTCGGCTCACTTGGCTCCCGTCCAGAGTCTTGGCTGAGTTTCAGGAGTTAAACACAGACCCTCTAAGCCTCCTTTACAAGCTGGGTACCCTGAGCATGGAAAAACTGAGTTTTTGTGGCTGTACTGAAGAGCCCACTTCAGAAAAGACGCATTTGGCGATTTTGTCGGCGAAAGAGAAAAGGAGACAGACACCATTGTCTGCACAAAGGCTTCGCTTGGCATTGTTGGCTCAGGATGGCACAATATCAACTGTATCACTTTGTCAGTTCATGTACCTTCTCTCCACACTAGAGGATCATTTCTAAAATGTAGATGAAAGTGTCTTTCTATATTACGCTCACTTTTATAACATTTTTCTCTGCAGACAAAGCTAATTTTCGTCAAAGTTACTGACTTGTGGAGTGAACACATTTGATGTTCCATGCCTTTGACTTTTCCTCCTCTGGTCATTTCTATACCCAAACTACATTACACACCAAACAAGAATGAGCATTTAAAAACATAGTAGGTATTTTCAACAACATATTTCATTGCCAACTATGTGGCATTTTAATCAAGCGCCCTGAGTAATTGTTGGATTGTACAGCAAGAATAAAGAGTTTTTCCACAGTGGTCACAGGCATCGTGTACATAGGAATGCTTGTTTGACATATTTATTTATAGCAGTTTATAGTCTCGTAGTCTGAGCAGGGAGACACGAGGACATATCTAAACACAAACTGAGGCCTGCCAAGTCATGAGTTGTGAGATTAATTTCAAAGAGTCGGCAGTGCAGCGCAGAAGCCAAAGACCCGATTCTGGTAATCACCCTCCCACCCCCCCACCCACCCCCAAAGACTCCAGACGCTCATGCTGTGTCAGGCTCTTTGAACATGGGTTCCTGGGAGCTCGCGTCCTTGTTATGTCTCAGTGCTTTACTCTATGCTGGCTGTGTACTAACAGGCCAAGCAGTACGCTGGCAACTTGTGGATTTTTTTGACTTTTATATTTCAATATATTCCTTCAGTTCCTTCTCCATATATACTGGAAGGAAAGTTGATTTGTCTTTCGACAGCAGTTGGCGTATATTCCTCAGCCAACATTCCTCTCTGGTTCAGTGCGTCTGGCCCTGTGCACCGCGGCGGGTTTCCTTGTCAGATAAATATAACCAGGGTCATCCACTGGCACCATCGCCTCAGCCAGCTGGGGCCTGGCAACGTCCCCACAATAACTCTGTCCTTATGGTACAGCTAAGCCAAGGGGGGGGAGCAGAGGGCTTCTTCTGTGGCCTCAAAGAACCTCTGGCTCGGGGTCCAGGCTTAAGAGGCTGAGCCTGACAGATAGGAGGGGGAGGGGCTGGGTTAAGGATAAAGGACCTCAACCTGTGACTATCCTATCAAGAGGGACCTTCTGATCCCTGAGGCTGCAGTGCCCCCTGGGGGAGGTGGAGCTACCTGGAGGAGCTGCATTGCATGTGACAGAAATGTACACGCATCAGCATGGCTCCACTGAGCAAATGGATTTTCCTCAGCTTGACATTTTATTTAGTTCATTGTGGGACACGTCTGTGTAAAGCTCCCACACGCAGGAGCCCCGGTTCCATTTTAAAATGTAGCTGTTTAGATACCACGGCATAATTTTCCAGACAGTTTTGGCAGTTATGTAACATATGATGCTGTTTTCCATTTTCTGTATGCTCACAAATATGTGCCACTGTGCGTCCTAATGTTTATTGGTGTATTAAACTGATAGAAGTGAAGGGGGAAAGTCTTGGGAGGGGGATGGTGTTTGTAGAGTGTTGGACTAAAGTCATTTGAAACATCTGGTGTCTTTCTTGTTCTCACGGTTGTAGATCAGCTGGAAATTTCCTAACACGAAAGCGGGTTATTAGATTTTGGACGACCGTGAGCATAGACAGAAGAAACATTATTGTTCTGTAAACATCATCACTTGGGAATTTAGGGGGTTGCAGGATGGGGTTGGGTGAGAAAAGATGACTTAAGCAGTAGGAGTTCATCAGCTGTTGCCTCCCCTCTTGTATAAACAAAATGGAAAGCAACATTTGGTGGCAGAAACCCTGGGAAAAGCATCTGGTGTCGCGTTTTATTGTTTTTGTTTGAAGGACTAAAATAATAAGCTGCTGAATAGTTCACATTTTATGCGGTTGGTGAATGCCAATATTGGTTTCTGTGCACTGACAGTTGGATTCCTCTTGCTGTAATGCTGATTGCTATCGTGTTTGAAGAAAAGTGGAAAAGTCGACCCATTTGGTAGTTACACTGATTGCAAAATATTCTTAATTTTGATAAAATCTTAGTTTTTTTTTGACTGGGATGGCTGCAAGGAGAGAGTTTGAAACTACGTCTAGAAACGGAATGGAGAGTGGAGCTGAGATTCAAATGATTTTGAAGCCTTGTAAATTCCTGTTGAAATCAAATTTAAACCCCTTAGCTGTCTGAGAGAGTTAAAAAACAAACAAACACTTCTACCACAGCAATGTAATCAGAGTAAACAGTGTAATCAGAGTAATTTCACACCTGAAATGTACTGAACTAAGGGAGCAGTAGAGTCTGAGATGAGATGATAAGTTTAGAGACAAAATCTGTGTTTCAATCGCTTAACAGAACCTTTGATAGGGGGCGCCGTGTCACAGGGCCCAATGCAGACACTTTTTCAGCTTTACATGCCTCAAATAAAACTCATGTTTGGCCACAGGGTATAAGTGTGATACTAATGAATCATGTTTTACGTATTCGCAGATCGTGAGTCCCGAGAACACGACGACGCCATAACCACAGAGATTACAGAGGAACTGCCGCCGGCTAAAGTGCCACTTCTTCCCAAAGACATTGTGAACAGTAAGAAGGTCCACGCGATGCGCAAGGAAGAGAAGAGGAAGCTCGGCAAACAGCGCTCCATGGGCGCCACCATGGACTACTCCCCTCTGCCCATCGACAAGCATGAGCCAGAATTTGTAAGTAGTCAAAGCGTGACTCTGATTTTTTGCCATTTACTTGAAGTCGTACAAATTGTCGCCATCTAGTGGCAATAGTAACTTAGTTCTAACATTATCCAAAGAGCTAAAGTCTTAATATATTCAATGTTCAGTTTCAGGTCATTTATTTCAAAACTAGGTCACTGATGTTCATTTTAAAGCAATTTTAAGATATTTGGCATTCACTTACCAAGTCTGT
This sequence comes from Genypterus blacodes, assembly GCF_046128005.1. NCBI lineage: Eukaryota > Metazoa > Chordata > Actinopteri > Ophidiiformes > Ophidiidae > Genypterus > Genypterus blacodes. The sequence goes on along the minus strand of NW_027466910.1, from coordinate 809,025 downwards.
AGGCTGTTGAATGGACACTTATGGAAACCTGGAAAAGCCTCTAATGGAAAAGCCTCTAAAAGCTAAGAAGAGACATTTGAAGGCCTATGGACCTTGCAACAACACAAATATAACCAGAAAGCTGCAACTTAACACAAAAACAATGTCAGTGGCTTGATTTTGACAAAAACAACCGGTGAATCTTTACATTCAGTATTGTATTTGAGGTCAACTTTGCTGGATTGTAACTCTTTCTTTTTCGTCCTCAAAGGGTCCTTGCAGGAGAAAACTGGACGGAATCATTCAGGGAATGAAGGACACGTCTCGTGTCATGGCTCTGTCTCTCTACCTTCCCAACTGTGACAGAAAGGGATTCTTCAAGCGCAAGCAGGTGAGATTCGCAATCACGGCTGTAATGTAAACGATCTCCTCTCGGGCTTCCGCTAAACCTTTCTGCTCCGTCTGTGTCGTCCAACAGTGCAAGCCCTCCCGTGGTCGCAAACGGGGAATCTGCTGGTGCGTGGACAAGTACGGCGTGCAGCTGCCCGGCACAGATTACAGCGGCGGGGACATTCAGTGTAAAGACCTGGAGAACAGCAACAACAATGAGTGAACAGGGGAAGAACTGTGTACCACCCTCACGCCCCACACCCCTTATCCTCTAACCACCACATGTCCCAGGGCCCACGTCTCCTCTCCCCGTCACATCCGTACGCCCCGCCCTCCATTCACTTCAAGAAAAAAAAAAAAGAGCATCCAAACAAAAGAACAGGCTGAAAAAAGACACCTGTCATTTTTTTTTCTTTTCTGTTGTTGACCAAGCACTCATCTCCAAACGAGCGGAAGATTTCTACCCCCGGGCTCTCCAGGCTCCTCGCACGAGCGGCGCCCCCTGGCTGTGAAAATATATACACGCAGGATATATTTTTATAGAGGCTTGAGGGGGGGAGGGGGAGGGGTGTGAGTCTCAGCACAACACTCTCATCACGTAACGTTAACGCAAAACAAGGCACATCCACTCCAAACTGACATTGTGGGCTTTCGAATCTGAATGACGCCACTGTGGAACTGAAGATTGGCTGAATAATTTGGTTTTCGCACAATTGTTTTCCAATAGAAACAAAAGGAACAAGCGATAGGGAAATGCTGTAACAGTTGACTCTATCTGGGTATGTGGTTCTGTCAGAGCACTTGTGAGTAGGGGAGTCTGATTAGTTATGTGTAATTTCACAAATTAACGTGTGCATGAATGTGTGTGTGTGCTCGCACGCTTATGTGTGTGTTCAGTACAAATGTCCGTTTGCGTGTGAGTCTGTGTCGGCGTATGACGGCGTGAGCCTATTTCTAAAGAATGTCCCTTCTCTTTCCGTTTCTTTGTTTTTCCGCTCACACACACACACACTCAAAAGAAATATGGCTAGCGCTTTGAAGTGGTCTTGGGTAACAGCGTACGTCTCCAGACAGCGAGAGTTTGGGAAAGCAAAAAGCGTAAGCAGATCGTTACAGATGAACCTACGAAAGTGGCTCTTGGACAATGTAGCTAGCCTGATATGCCAACTGTGCCTACTTGAACAGACACTGCCATTCAGGACGACACAGAGCTCAGAGGGCGCTGACTCTACTGGTGAAATGACGACGGGCACACGTTTACATGCACACTAAACTCCGATTTCAGTCTTACGTACTCGGATGTTCCTCGTTCGCTGAATATAACACAACTCGTTGCTTAATCGGCTAACGAGAGGATGTAGTGCAAGATCGTTTAAATGATCTACTAAATTACGCTTGTTTATTTAGGTCTCATACTTCGACTCAGGGTTTCTGCTTTCATGAAAATCCTGTCATCCAGGCCTGGAGACATCCAAATTTGCTCCTATATCATGGTAGGAAACGAGTAAGCGACAGTTGGTGGGAGATCTTGCATTGCGATTCCCAATACAAAAGTCTGGGGAGGATTTCAAATCATCCGATTCAGATCCGAATCGAAGTTTTAATGTGCATGTGAACGTACCGGAAGATGCGACTCGATCATGATCAATATTTAGTCTTGGATCTCTCCATGTTGAGTTGAGTTGTGGAGTGCCAGTCAGGCCAGTTGCTTCTCTGATTCAGTTGTGTGAAGTGTAGTTTTGTATGGTTTTGTTTGTGCTGTTTTCTTTGCCTTCAGTGAAGTAGACTGCCCACTTTTGAGCCATGTTCCTTTACTAAGTGGTTTCCCCTCAGTACTGCTAGTACATTGTTATTGTGGTGTATTACCTTACTTTAAGTATAGTTATTGAATGTTGTTTTTATTTCCTGTAGAAACAAAGTATGACGGCAGCGTATCGGTGCTTGGAAAAAAAAATGTAGCCTGTAAACAATTTGAGTAGGTGGTTGTAGAGTGTTAGGAGGACGAACCGGACTCATGTGACTACAGGACAGTCAGTAAAGCTAACCCTTTTGTAACCCTCTGCTTACACGCTTCTCCAACCTCTAAAATGCTCCTTTAATCAATACACGCACGTGTTGGGAAATCATTTTTCTTGAATCTGAAAGGGAGAACGGTCAAAACAAAAGGGTTTTACTGAACAGGGTCATTTTAAACTAGTTGTTCTCTCTCTGTGTGCAAGTCACAGTGCCTTCTTAAATGCAAATACATTGGAACGGCGACGTGAAAGTGACATGGATATTGTAGGGGGCGATTTCCTTTTTCATATGGCCCCCACTGGGGCCGCTTCTTGTTATGATGATAAAGAGGTCTAGATTTAGTTCTGACGTAGAGAAGAACGATGAATGTGGTAAGTCCTGTAAACGGTGTCACAAATACATTGCAAATCCTTTATAATCTTTGCCTTTACCTCGGGGCAATTCTGGACAAGAGTGATTTGTGAGGAGCTGCTGTGTAACCGCAGTCGGCTAAACCTCCCTCTTCTCTTCCTTCAACAACCAATAAGCTAAGATAATTGCTTTTTCATGTGACTGCCAATGTATATGATTGCCAGAGAGTGGAAGCCAAAGGATGTCAGAGTTTGGAGGTGAATCGTGGCGGGGGCAGGAGGGCTGCTTCTCTCCGCTCGTGCAGGCGAGCTGCTGGTGTCTGTTTTTCGAGGAGAGAAGCCATTTCAACAACAAGAGAGAAACGGAAATAGCATCCAAAATGGCTTCTGGTTGTGAACATAATATCAAGGCTCCTTGCCCTACTTCCTACACCAAATCCACACTACCACTTTCGAAAAAAGCAGCTTGCACTTATTTCAGTTATTCACTATTGATATTGACTCACAACGATGTGGTATCATGAAGTTAGTGGGGGAAAAAAACAGCCACAAAAGCTAAACGTTGCATTATCCTGTGCTTACCTTGTAAAGGTGGTGCTTTGAGGTAGTACTTGTTGACAGGGGCTGTGCAGCCCACGCCTGGGACCTCCAGTACAGCAACATCCTTTAGGGAAAATAGAACGTAACACACACAGTACGCAAGTGATGGCACGTGCTCTCATGGCCGAACGCACAGATGCGAGAGGAAGATGGCGACGGGGAAAAGAGAGGGAAAAGAGTGAGCGCCATGGGCGATCAGGGCCTAGCCACTTACCCTGTTATGGGATCACCAATTGCATAATGGTAGATACAGTTAGAAGTACAGTTACAAGGAGCGTAAGTGTGAATCTGGGCAAGGCGGCACTGCAAACAGGCGAACAATATCAAGCTCCAGTTTGATCTAAAGCTTACGAATACTCGTGAGTTGAAAAATATTGCAAAATCTGGGATGCGAAACTGTGTATATTAATCAAATGTGTGAATACTTCAATATTCCAGATGTTTGTTTCGGGGGGGAGGAAGAAGCTCTTCTGTGTTCGTGTCTGTGACTTTGTTCCCCTTCGTTCGCCTGTTTGCCAGTCGCCACCTCCTCAGACTTCTCCCCTCCTACTTGGTTTAAGCTCATATTCACACTTCATATTTCAGTAGTGCAGTAACTTTTTTCTGAATACATAACACTTTCCTGATGTAACGAGACAGTACAATTGGGTAATGTCGTAATGTGGTGTTCACTGGCTTGTGAAATCGACTCATCAGTGGCAGGAGGACGGTGGAAATAACTACAAAAAACGGTCTGCATTTGGAACTACATAAAACAAGAAAAAAGACAAAAAATCTCAAATTATTAAAGTGAATATCACTGTGTAATATTTATTCAACTTGTAATTTATGTACTCTTTTAACCTTTGTCTTTTTTTTTGTTATGACAAAGCATTTATTTAAATAAAGTTATGTATTCATTTAAGCCCTGTGGTGCCGTGTTCATTTCTTACTTCAAAGCAGGAAACGCAGCCGCGAGTGTTTAAAGTAAAAATCTTCCCGATAGCGCTGACTAATCTCCAAAGAGCAAGCTGATAACCCTCCCCGACATGTGAGACATAGATACGGAGACACCCAGGCGAGCCCACAAGATCTTATGCAGCATGCAGGATGTGACTTTATAAAGCCTCGCCCCAGGGCAAGTCACCTGGTTTTCAACACCATAGTCAAAAAGATTGCACAGGAACAAGGAAGTCATTTAACACGAGTTTGAACTTCAAGGGAGATGCAATCCAGTGGGACTAGCTCACTATTCAAATGACTGGGAAGAAGAGATTTGTAGCCCCGAGGCGGCGGGCTTCATCATGTTATGGAAAAGTTACCTTTATCGCCACTGAAAGATAGAATGGACTCTCTGGAGTTACGACCATAAACAAACACGTACACATATGCTGTATGTGCGTACACACACACGCCGCAAGGATTCGACGGACCAAAGTAGCAGAAATGCGTATAGAAAGTGCATGTGTGCCCCATTAACCGGAGGCGCAGTCATATGTGGGTGTTGTAGGTCTGCAGGTCTCTTTTGAAAAATGTTTATACAAAGTTCAATAAACACGCAAAATCTAAATTAATGAGCTCAGCTTGTGACTTGGTGTTTTTACAAATCTTCCTCATGCAGGGACGGCGGTATGAGTAAAAGATTTAAAGGATCTAAGGATCTCTGAAGATGGGTGTCTGGTCATCTTTAATTCCACATGGATTCCAGGAAGTGACAGAAAGGGACTTTTGGGGGCACTGAAATTTTTCCCCGGGGACCTGAGGACTTTGACCAACTCCAGATGTGGGTGATTGACGCAGGGCATGAAAGGGTGGAGGGCCCACCAGTTCCTGCATAGCATGCAGATCAAGGCTGTAAAGGTTGTTGTGGTGTGTCTGTGTTTGTGTGAGTGTGCGTGCGTGTGTGTGTATGTGTGCGTGTGTGGTAGGGCGGGCACAGACTTTGACTTCGGGGAGGAGGAAACATGTGTAGAGGATTTGATTTGTGAGGCAGTGAACATGACAATTACTATTTGCCTTCAAAGAAACTGACAACTGCACTTAGGACTTCAAAGCATTTATGTCCCTTTTATTACATAATTAGGCCAACAACTTTGGATGGCTACATCTAACATATGCAGAACGCACCTCGTTCCTTCATAAAGCCATCTGAGCTGTTGTGCAGAGCATTTATACTCTCTAAACTCTTCCAAAAGCTTGAATATACCTGCCTGCACCGTGTGGTATGCAGACGTGTGATTACATCAAATCATTAGTGTTGTATCATCATAAGCAGTGGCTTTGGAGATGCTTTCACTCTCTTGTGAATCAATCCAGGTTGCATTTTGATTGCCCGTGGCTCGTATCATTAGACGCGACTTTTGGAAACAAAGACGGGGCATTTAAAGACGTAAACTTACAAATGGCATGCAGATGTTTTACGCTGCATAATTGGGATCTTTGCAAATCACTGCTTGTGCTGTTGTATAATGCCCTCGCTTAAAGTGGGTAATGGTGGTTCTTTTCATCACCGGGATGGAGATGAAAGGAGATTTCAAAGAATGTACATTGGTTGAGAGTAAATCACATGACTTAGTAGTGGAATCCTCCCATGTCAGGCAAGTGTCTGCTAGTTTTCATCTGAGCCCTTTCATCAAAGGTGGACTAAGACCCAGAATCCAAGATGAAGGTTTCGTCAACGTGAATGACTCTACGAACCACGACTGTGTCTCCAGCAAACTAACTGTGATTACCAGTTTACATACAATAAAGCATAAAGAGAGCGTATTTATGTTTCCAGGGTCCAAAATTCCCTCAATGTAAATTTTCTCAAACTGAAAACAGCCCATGTTACCTCAACCCCGCCTTCCCTCAAAACGTCTACTTGCAACCACCTATGCCATTGGGATCTTCAGACCTCATCAGTAGAAACCTGGTTAACTATTCAGGGCAGAGCCCACAAGCTTGTTGGAGAGGCAGAATGTGGCACAAACCTGCTCCACCGGTCAGTAGCATGGCTCTGACACTTAGCCAGGTGTGAAGGTTTCTCTCGAGTTCTCTTCTTTCTTTCTGTCACTGTGGCTGTATGTTCTAAGCCTGTACATTCCCTCTAGGTCTCCATTTGTAACTGCCAAGGAGATGCATCAAAATAAACTGACACTTCCACCCTGACTCAACAGAGTCGTGGGAACCAGGGTCAAAGGTTTGGCTTTAACACAGGGAGATCTATCTGGATCCTACCACTGTTCCTCTGGCCTATGGGGTAATGGGTAGGGGACTGGTTTTGGGAATAGTGTAAGGGTTAGTGAATGTGCACGTGTGTGCTTTTGCAGAACCTGCGTATATGATTGCTGAGGATGAGGACAAAAAAGAGCAGTATCAAGCTTCAACTTCTCAGAAAGAAAGGAGAGAGAAACCCTGTGGGAGTAACTGCACTGTATAATGGAGGCTGGTGGGACCTGCGATAGCCTGCAAATGGGATCAGACCTGTGACTCCATGCCAGCACACTCACATGTGTGCTTGTGCGCACATACACTGATTCCCACCACAGTCACACAAACATCCTCACATTCACTCCCCATTAGTAAAGCACCCGCAAGAGCTCACACAGTCTGAACTATTAAACCCAAAACAAAAGGTGTTGGCATAACTTTGTTTACAGAACAGGCCAGGCTCAAACTACCAACCCAAGGACAATACAGATCCATTCAACCTGCCAGGTTTTTGATGTACCGCCAATAATCAGACATAAATGCGATAAAGAAGGAAAGCCATCATGTTACGAAAAAGCTGGAGCTCTCACATTTTGCACAGGGTGATTAATTGCACTTTTGCTTTTGCTCTGCTAACTGGCTCTGATGTATAAGGTTACAAGTCCAAAGGCAGTCAGACATGGTCTCATATGATACACGTTTGGCCAGGAGTTCAAAGGCGTCTCTCTTTACACCCAAGTCTTGAATCATTTTGGTTACAAATCAGTGGTGATTTTCTCTTGGGGACATTTGCAAGTGTTTAAATTTCAGCCTCGCTTAGACATAAAATATAACACACAACACATAATGCATGAAAACTTCACGTCTGCCGTTATATTGAGGGGTGTTTCTAGTATTCTTTTTCCCTGGTGAAGAAAAGTCAAGAACGGGTGGCAGAACATTTGGAACACCTTTCAGTATTAAGCAGACGAATACTAAACCAATAAGTAGGGCCTCAAAAGTGACTATATACAGTAGATGAATCAATATCTGTCTGACACAGCATCAACAAAACAACATTCAGACTCGACTCCAGGGAAGGTACAAGGTACAATTCCTCTCCTGGATAGTTAGGTAAAGTGGTTCCTAACTTAGTTCCGAACACGGCTAAAAAGTTATGAGACCATTATTCAGTCAAAACCTCACTCATTAGACTTTCTTGAACAGTCTAATGAGTGAGGTTTTTACAACTGCAACTGATTACAGTAATGTGAAATTTGATGCAGCCCCACATTTGGTCCTCCATTACTCCCAGCACAGCTTTATGGGACTGATCGTTTGTTTTTGCATCAAAGGGGAAATAGAGAAACACTTCCATTCACAGAAGACAGAACCATTTCAGTCGGCTTGTAACGATGAGGCAATACTGGACAAAGTCAGACACATCATCACCACCCCATCCCTGTGTCACATTCTGCCAGATATCTTGTATCGATCTGTCATAGCCAAATGCTGATTATCTCTCTAGACTATGTTGTGTGCATGTATGTGTGTGTGTGTGACCTAATTTGTGGTCTTGGGTTGGTTTATTCATAGACACCTTTACCCACTTAGAATGTCATTTGTCAATGTGAGCCCATCATCCTAATCCTTCTCATGTCAACACTTCATTAGTAACCCAGCAACACACACAAAACACATACACCGAAATCTATGAACACAAACACACACAGGTCCATACGGAAGAGAGCAATGCTCCATGAAAGAGTCTCGTGGCCTTGGATTGTTTTTAGTGCCACGGGATGTTTGTTGTGTAAAAACAAGGTTGCGCAGGGTGTCAAAGATTGTGCAAATGGATCATTGATATGTCAAAGGATTAGAGGAGCGCCTCCTGTTGGCTCACAGAGAAAGGTTGAATGAATATGGAGATTGGTGAGGAGGTGAGCAGCTGCACAATCGGGACGCCGGACTGAGGCACATGTCCGATCAAATTTAATGACAGCCCCGCCCCATGATTAACATATCATCAAATCAGACATCAGCACCTTGTAACCCCTGACTGACAATGTCAGAGGAGAGATCCAGTAACACACTAGCTATGTTTACCTACATGGAAACGGTCAGTCGGAGAGGCTAGGCTGATATTAGCCGGGCTATTCTGGCTGTAAGTTGACATGAAAATGCATAAATCTCTCCATTACTCACAATAGGACAATTTGCAGGACTTCCTGGTCCCATAAAATCCATGTCAACGTCCAACATAAATTTAAGTCTCTCTCGTCTGATGTTATAGCTTGCTAGAACATGCTAGCTAATGTAGTAGGTAGAAGTTAGCTGAAGTAGCAGTAGCAGTTAAAACTGTCAGGCAAGAGTAAACTCAAGAGAAAGACTTGTACCTTTGGAGAGAGGAGGAAACTTTTCAATGGTTATAAATGCAGGAATGCAAACAATACAGGCTAAGAGATGTGAGCATTTCAGGTGAGTTAGCTGGACTAGTGCTAAAATCTATATGATCTCATTTTAATAGAGGAAGTCCATTAACAGGTCAAGTCTGTACATACAATTATAAAAATAAGATTTAAAGCTGCATTGATCATGTTTTGGGTAGTACGTACAAATGACATGACAGACACACATACGACTATGAAGCAGATTCACAACATCATTATCACATACCGCTTCAATATTCACTGTTTTTAGTTCTGTTTTGGTCTCCATCCTCTCCTGAAAACTGTTTTTTAATCATGTGTTAGCTTGTTTGCTGTAAATAGCTGCATGGGGTAATGGCAACACAGTGTAACACCAAAACAAAATGCTGAAAAAGCGAAATATGTCAAAATTACCCCACAAATGAAAGCCTGACTCGGTTTAACCTTGAACAACCTTGTCACTTCTCTGCATTTATGTTGTTATATTTCATGTATTTCTGTTATTAAATTAGATCAAGCTTTCATCTGCGGTTACTTGGATGCACCCAAATTTACAGATTTCTTTTGAGGAAACCCAGCGGTTAATGCCAACCATGACATCTCTCCACGTTTGCAGTGAGTGTGGAGAATTGTCTTAACGAAAGGCCGCCGCAGTGGGCATCGCCCTGAGCTCCTCCTGGAACTGGTTACAATTGGGATCCCCTCTGACTCTGGGCGTTGTAGGAATCTGGACCCCAGTTAAGGGGTTAACACACCAGCACTCTCCCCGTTGGCCGTGGGTGGACATGTTGCACTGGAAAGAGGCGGACAAAAAAACACAAACATGACAAGTTGGAAAACACTGGAGAAAAAGAAGAGGGAGGGGCAAAGATGCACAGTGGGAAGTTGGGGGGGGGTGCGTTAATGAAGCGTGGCCACCGTGGTGTGTGTCGTGGGGAGGCCAATGGATGAGAGCGAGGCCTGTAGTTCAAGGGTGGGACGGCGCTCACCCAATAACAGCCCGTCCCCGGGTCATGCCTCCACCCACCACCCGCCCGCAGCCACACATGCACGTTGATAAACACACACACTCAGACAGAAAGCATGCCAGTGGATCGGCCCCCCCGCTGAGCCCCCTCTACCGCAGCCCCCTTGAAAATGAGGTCATAATTGAAGTGGACACAGTTTGTGCCGTGCACGCGGGGCGGCCAGAGGAGGGGACGGTAAAAAAAAAAAAAGAATGCAGGGGTGGGGGGGAGAGAATTTCCATGTTTTTTTCTTCCTTCGATGAGAAAGAACAAAAAAAGTGACAGTTACAGTAATTACCCCCGCGACAAGGAGGGACGACTCCAAAAGGGAGCCAAAGTGTTGAGGAGGTACAGTGTTCGTCCCTGGGAACTCCGGTCAAGAACAATGCTGTTGTTTGTGACCAGTGATGAAAATTGGCTGAGTGGTTGAGAGCCCTGCTTTAGGAACCGTGGCGCCTATTCAAATCTCCTTTTCTGCTCTACTATCCTCATAAGAAAACACTGGATATGTGACCTTGTTTGTCCTCTTCTCCGTCCCATCGCTACGGATGAGCAGAATTCAAATTCGAGCCCCCCAAACCGGAAGCGCGGTTCCTTCCCGTCGCTTCACAAAAGTCTTCCCATGAGCGACGCCAAACTGTTTTACTGCCTTGTAACCTTGAGCTCCGAAGCCTGTCGCGATGACAACATCTCCCCATGCATTTAGGCGTGTGTGTACTGTATGTGTGCATGTGCAGGGTGTGTGTGAGGAGGAGGGGAGCTGTGTGCAGAGTGGGTGTGGGGGTGGTTATATTATTTTGCCAGTACATGTGCATGTGTCGGCCTGCGAATGACGATATGTGCTAGTGTTTGTGTGTGTGTGTGTGTGCGTGTGTTACAGAGATTGAGACAAAGACAGAGTGTGTGAGAGAGTGTGTGATTCAGAAACAGGGAAAACAGAGGAGGGAAGAGAAACCAAAAGAGATGCAGTTGGAGAGTTCAGTCAAAATGTGTTATTGATTCTGATGGCAGATGAAAGTCTTTGATGACAATAATTCAAGCGGCCACCTGCAGATGTTGAGAGTGAAGTCTTAGGACAAATCAATGAATCACAAGTGGCAGAAAACTGCTTCTGCTCTGCTCTCTGTGAGTCCAGAACTTTTAATCATGTCACAGCTCTGGCCAAAGCTTAGGCAGTGATGTCAGCGCAGGTGTGTTCCCTTTGACAGCTGAGGGAAAGCACCTGCTGTGACATCACTGATTAGGGTGTGGCCTGAAGGTATGACGCGCGCCACTCGTTCAACCCGTGCAGCAGCAGGTCTGTGCCCGAAGATGAATAATGAATTATGGGTAAATTTATGTAGGGGAGGAGAGAATCTTTCTTCTAGTACAAAATATCAGGAACCAAATCAGACAAGTTATATTTGTGTATATCCAAAGACTGTAATGTAATAGCGTGTCAGGGTACAAGACCACATGTCTCACCTGTTTGACGTTGTATTGTCCAAATCTGTCACAGTTTGGAAACTTGAGTTCATACAGATCCTCTAGCGGGCCTCTGTTATCCTCCGCTGTCATTTTGGAGATCTCCTCTAAGACTTTGTCCAGCTCCTGCTGACACGCACTCTGAAAGGACGACATCGGAGACAATTTACAACGTTAACGCTCACGATGGCTGTGATGGCCTCACACGTATCAGAGCAGAAGTGGACTTACAGGGAAAAACAAACGTAATTTTCAAGTCAGTTACATTTACGACGATGTGATAATAAAGGTTAAAGCTTGAGTCAAGTTTGAAGCCAAGGAATGCTCTCTGTCGGGGAGAAAGAATGGAGGAATAAAACACTCCTATGCATCCTGTTAAACTGTCACGAGCACACACATTTATAGCAAACATCTTTATGGGCTGCAGTAAAGTAAAAGTAGAAAGTACAGCCAGAAGTATAATTGATGCGTCTCAGGAGTGGACAGAGAGTGCCGAAACTGCTCAACTCTGTAGGGGGCCACCGGCAACTGGCCACACACACACACACACACACACACACACACACACACACACACACACACACACACACACACACACACACACACAGAGCCAGTGTGTCAGGTTGGATGTGGGATCAAAGAGGTCCAGTCTTATGATTAGCTGGCTAAAGATGTGAGGGAAGGACAGGAGGAGGTACAGTGAGCTGTGCCATGAACCTTATCAGACATCTGAACATATGGATGAAAAATGCCCCTCTCTCTCTTTCTCTCTCTCTCTCTCTCTCTCTCTCTCTCTGCCACCTCACACTACAGCTCCAATTAAAGCTTTTCATATACATATACAGTATTATACAATAAATAACTGTAAGGATAGCTCTGCAGATATGTCCTGTATGTCCTCTTCCTCAGCTTGGTGCATGCAGGTCATTTGTCAGCTCTGACAGTAGACGCCTGCAGGCACTTTCAACCTCCTGTGACCACAAACAACGAAACACATCGCTCTGTGTAACGCCTGTTCATCAGATTAAAAAAAACAAAACAATGTAAATCTCAACAAAAATCAGACAATGAACTCATTGAAATCTCCTTTTATTGGCCCCCTCAGAAAATAAAGTGAATATCTGACAGTTTGGCTCAAATTTCTGTATTTTTGCTTTAATAATCTTGACATTGGACATTTAACAATATATTTAGTAACAATATAATATAGTATATTATTTAGTATTATTATTATATTTATCTATAGTTTAGTACAGTGGTTCCAATTTCACATTTTTTACTGCTGGGTTTTTCTGGGTGAAAACACGAGGTAAACTAACTAACAACATGTAATGAAGCAGGTCTCATTTGTTGTTGTAATTATCGGATTTTCCTTTTCGGAGCAGGAAATCCAATGAACGGGAGGCACGCGGACCCACATCCACGCTTGACACAGAGCCGCCTGATGCACCCCGTCCCCCCGTCCCCCGTCCCCTCCCAGCTGCACAGCTCCTTTAAGCAGCATTCTCTCTCTTTTGTTGCCTCTAATGGTCTCCACAATTGTTTTGCACCCTCTCACTTGTGCTTTTTTGTTTTGCTGCAAGAGAGTGAGTTAAATGAGGGAGAAAATGTGAGCGTGCATATCATTGTCCCACCCCCTCCCCACCCCAAAGTGAGACATGTATGGGCCTCCCTTCCACAGACCAAGCTCATTTGCATCGCATAGAAAGAATATGTGTGTTTGTACGTCATCCTATTAAGAGTTTTTCCAAGAACTGTTTTGATGGTTATGTGTCGCTGCAGTTAAACTGTGAAACGTTGAGTGAATGGGGCTGCGTTCTATAGGCTGGATGAGCCTGCCAACACACATTCCACTGTGGACAGCTAAACAATACCACTTTGCCGTTAAGTAGCACAGATGAACATCTTCATAAGGCAAAGTGTATTTGAACAGTTATTGCATTACACAAACGTCACATTCAGAGACACTAATTACATCAATTCTCCACTACATTTATCCTTCAATACTTTGTTGTTGTATCCTCACTAAATGAAGTCGGTTTTGGCACCGGAGAGTGCGTGTGTATGTGCGTGTGTGTGTGTGTGTGTGTGTGTGTGTGTGTGTGTGTGTGTGTGTGTTTGTTTGAGTGGAACAGTGCCCAGAGGAGGGCACTACTGTACCAGACTGAGCTGTCGTCCCTGCCAGCCTGTTGTCGTTGCTTGCTTTTAATGCGTTTCACTGCATTCTATCATTCACAAGGAAAACAGGAAAACAACACAGGGCAGATACCAGTTGGGACGCTGCCGTGAGGAGGAGGAGGGGAACCACTTAATACGCAAGCTAGAAAAAAAAGCCCCAGATATGAGATTGTGCTGTAGTTTTATGACCTTGGTGTTCTGAGGTTCTATCTGCCGCCAGAATCCGTTTGGAGATAGAGAGCCTTAATGTTTTTCCACTCTATCTAGATGAACTCTTCATTTGAAATTATTGCACTCGTAAATTTGAAACATATAAAAATAACCCTGCAGGACCATTAAGCATCTTTCACTGACGACGTTTATGTTCTCTCATTTGCAACCAAAATGTCATATAGAGCCTGAAGATACTGAGGTCACAAGTTGTTTAAACAGAAGAAAGTGATGTATGTTCGGTTTATAATAAAGACATAAAGAGTCCCCCGTGTCCCCTATCATTTCAGAAATATGACACCTCAGAGTAATGAATATACCTTCATGGTTTGATATGGTTGAATCGTATTCGGGTGCACTTTTCCCCGCGGTGCAATTCCTTTGAGCGAGTCCAGACATAGGAAATTTGGTAGCGGACAAACACAAAAAATCATCCCTTTGATAAAGTGGTCCACGTCTGAACCTGCACACATTCTGGGGTGTGAACTTGGTCCAAACTAGTTCTGCATCAACTGCAAGGCGACCTTTTCATAATGAGTTGCCAGTTCTCTCATTGTTCCCCTTTTTGATTTTGCTTTTCACAACCGTCCCTGGACATCTAACCCAACTCTTCACTCTCTGCTAGTAAATGGTTCTGACCTGAGACCCTCTCTGGGTTCGTGTGTCCTCTTGTTGCTGTGTCTTCATCTTGGTTTTGCGCTCATTCTGGTGTTGTTTCATTGCGTTCCCCTTTGGCCATAACCAAGACTCTATGGGTTTCTTCGTTGGCTCTTCAGTCCTGTGCACCTCTACAACAAACAAGCAAAGAAACAACAGATAAATGCACATGAACACATAAAGCTGTCTCAGCAGCTAAGAGAACGATGCTCAAGAGAACATTAAGGCTCTTAACACCTTTAGAGGGAAAACCCTTCCACATGTTCATGAACTTAGAATAGATGGATATCACAAAATATTTACATGCTGTAAATACACTACATATCTTGTTTGAGTCTAGAGACACTTTGCAGGGCCACTGTGTGTGTGTGTGTGTGTGTGTGTGTGTGTGTGTAAAAGTGTGTGTATTGTTGCGCTGTTATGCCTTTGAATCTGCTCTTCTGTCTTGTACACATGAATGGACAGATGACACACACATACTTCCCTGGAGTACTCACAGTACACACATTCAGCTATTTAACCACAAGCTTCTATTAAAACTCAACATTTTTTTCTAATAACAGGCTCGTCAGCTTAATCCTGGAATTAGAAGACAAAGACATCCTGCGTCCTGAAGGCATCCTGTGTCCCCTATGTGACAATTCTACACTGGACAGTCAGGGATTGTCATGACTGTAATTACAATGGCGACAGCACAGGCATAGCGCTAAGATCTATTCTGGGAAATGGCAAAGTCTCACATCCAGCCCATTAAAGATGGTCTGGAGAGCAGCGGGGTCACTCAGTGTGTGTGTGTGTGTGTGTGTGTGTGTGTGTGTGTGTGTGTGTGTGTGTGTGTGTGTGTGCTCCCATGCATGTACATCATTTGTCAGAGATGAAAAAAAAAACCAATACTTTAATAACTTCAATTCATACCAGACACTGAAGCACAGAGACAGAGATCCACGAGTAACGACTGTATGAAAACATCACATCCACCTTTATCATGGCAGGCACAGTGTGATTATCTGAGACGTTCAATTGAGACAGAAGTGATGAGTGATTTATCTATACTGGTGAGAAAGCATGTCTGAGGACTGCTCATTGTGCTGACTAATGATTATTTTGTTACCTGAACTACCAACGAATGGCTCTCTGTCTGTCTCTGTGTGTGTCTGTCTGTGTGTGTGTGTGTGTGTGTAGCTTCACTCGTATCTGTAATTAGGGCTGTGAAAACAGAAGCAGAGCTGTGTGGTTGTAAATCAGGCCTGGGAGGGAAAGGCCCCCCCCGGGCTTCACGGCTACTGTACGTGTGGCTGCACACTCTGCCAGGTGTGAAATCAGTTGTTAGTACATTCTTGGATGTGAACGCTTTAAATCAATCAATCAATACCAACAACAAGTCATACTCAGCCTTCCAGATATGATTTGTGAGCAGTGAGATACAAGCATCAACTATCTGATGACATCTGACTGCATGCGTCTGGTCAGTCAGAGCAGGGCGAGGCTTTATGGGAGGCAGGGAGAGACCTAAAGACCTAAAGAGACCTTGAATGGCCGTAAACAACAGCTAAAATTGCCAGTTTTCACTAAGTGTGCACATGGTGCTGCAGCAGGGAGAGAGTTACAGTTAGAAGTGGGTTAACACACACTAATAACTTATCTTTGAATAATATAAAGACCTTTTGTGCCACTCTCCCCTTTTGTTTGGATCACACAAGTTCTTGTAATCCAAACAAAATTCTTCATCTCATCCAACTGGAATATATTTCCTTTTAGTTAAAGAAAATACAATTTAAGTGCTCAATAAGAGACTGAGTACCCAAACGTGTCCCCATGAGTGCTTTGACGTAATGTGGATTCAGGCTCTGACTCAGACGTTTGAAGTTGCCAGCCTTAACTATTTTCATGTAGTTTAATACGCAGCGACCCGTCGCCGTTGTTCCATCTGGCCAACGCAAGCTGGAGGAAACACAAAGGCAGAGACAACCCCAGCAGGATCCAATGAAGCTGAGGTCGTGTATCTTCATTTTAAGTATTAAACACAAGCACTACTCGCTGTTTTTGGAGCACCCACAAAGTTTTTTAATGATATACTGCCAAATGTTGCCATGTCAATGAAAGGTTGACTGTGTACCCACATCCAAAGGTGATTCGGTCGTCTGGTGCCCTTCTCTGCTTCAGTTAGAGTAACATTCATGCTTGTGTAATAATAATAATGAGAATCATGTTCTTGTCAATAACCTGTTGTGTATCATGACAGAGATTGAGTCATAACTGCAGGACTACTCGGCCTTGGTGTAGGCATGCACTCTCTGACTGCCTTCTGGTTTCGTTAATTGAATTGCCTAACACACACACATGTACACACACACACACACAGCCCACAGGCAGTTAGTGTGGCCACAAACAAGACCATAACTGGAGAGAATCATCTACCTTTCACTGCGGCATGTTAATGATGATTGAAAGTCATAACTTCCGATGTCCTGCTGAGCTCACAAGCTCAGAAGTTTAACTCAAGACGTTCACAGAAGCAGGACACGATTCAATTAAACACAATTACAGTAGGATTCTTTACAATATGGAAAGCATATTAAGAATTAACTGCTTGTTGTGACCTGGGCAGAGATAGAACACAATAATGGGACTGAAGCGCTCATATAGAGAAGGGATCACTCAAAGCTTCACATTTACATTAAAAAACCCCACATATTTCTCTCACACAGCTCGATCTGGATGTCTCCCTGTCCCAGTCTTCTATAGACACTATAGGAGCGCATGACAGCATTTTCCCGAGGAAGAAAAACACGTCTTCAGCCAGCAGCTGTCATCTAAATGCAGTTTTGTTGATTCTGTCTTCAGTGCCATAGAAACTACCTGTCTCGAGCTGTTGGGAGTATTGGCATTGGGTATTGCCATTGAGCAATGCTTTCACAGTGCTCTCATAGCACTGAATGAGTAATGTCTTTCCAGAGTTGCTTAGCATTAATGTATTTGCAGTGTTATCGTACACACTGGAGCTGTGTCTCAGGCTCACATGTGCTTCCACGGCTAAGAAAGTGGCCCTACTTCAAACTATTGTCAGTGTAAATGGTTCCTCTCAGGGATAAACCACTTCAAACACTCCGCAGCTGGCAGATAGACAAAAAGAAATTGAATAATGACGAAGGTTTTGTCTCGCCAGAGATCCCCCACAAACCTTTTACGGTTAGCTTGTTCTTTCAACTCTTGAAGTTGCCGTTTCCATGCGACCATGTGTGTCATCCCGGCTAAATGACGTTGCCTTTGTAGTCCAAAGGGGAAACTGTTGGCAATTGTCAGACTTGAAAGAGAATAAGTTAGAGTGAAGGTCAACGTACATTATTATTGCAAACTTTTCGATTAAACAAAATCATCAATCAATTGCTCATCAACACCTGCTGACAGAACAAATCATCTCAGATTTACACCGTATATTTCTGTATATAGATGTATAAGTGTTTAAGTTATAAGTGTGTGTGTGTGTGTGTGTGTGTGTGTGTGTGAATAGGTAGTAAAAACAGTGTTGTGATGAACTGTAAATGGATGAGGCATAAAGCAGTAAGTGCTTCCTATTCACACCTCGAGTCTTCTCAGAATTACAGGTATTAACATGAAGTTCACTTCCCATCCAAGGTGATGTGTTTCTGCTTCACCCTCTCCTTTGCACATGCACTGCACACACACACACCCAAACACACACGCATGGTGCACACGCATCTACGTGGGGTAATTAAAGACCAGAGAGGGGGCAAGTCTGAGCACCTGATCACCTTCAGGGCACTGAGGGCATTCTGAGTCCAGGCAACGCAAAAGAACAGAGAGGAAGACTCAAATATGAGTGACTATACGATGAAAAGACAGAGATGATTCGATGGAGCAGTTGTATGATTCTTGCCAGAGAGGTTTGCCAGTGGTTGGCTGACTGGTGGTCTGCACAGCTGATGGAGCAACTCAACACAGCAGTGCTGATTTGCCCTTGAGCAAGGTACGCAACATGTGCACATCTGAACTCTGCACAACAGCTCCCATAGGGTTACCATTTAAATCACGTCAAATATGATTTCAATTGCACTCAAGTAATGCTTTCCATTTCTGTTCCTTTGCCTTTGGTAATGAAAGACTAGAATATAATAGAATAAATACGACCCCTAACTTCCAGAGGAAATGTGCACATCAATGGCAGATAAATCTCATAAAACTAATCTTTATATTCTCAGAACATCTCAATGGTCTCAAAGTTTACCTTCCATTTTGATTGACAGGTTTGTCACTAATATAAAGTACACAGGCCATGTATCTCTCTAATCCATGGGCAGTGAAGCCCAAGTATTTGATTGCACAAAGTTAGTTGACACAATATTGTTTACGTCAAAGGGCCATAATCCAGGTCACAACATGGCTCAATGAACAGTAGACAAATAGACGAGTGTGTGTGTTCAGATCACTCCTGAAATGAACAGAACATGCCTGGTCACATGAGTAATGACACTAACGACCAATGCCAGCATGTTTGATTTCACCGGGTAGTGTGACATAATAAACTGTAAGTCCAATTCAACAACAAGCAATGGTTTAAGTAGAAACAATGAAGAAGGTGTCACATTTTTAGAATGATAAGGCTCCACAACGGGAGTTTAACAATGTGTGTATGATAATCAGTATTGGTATAATTGTCACAAATCGGAGGATGATACAAAAGCTCACCGTCATGTCCAAATTGCAAAGGAAGATTAAGTTCACGCCAGGTAAAGTATTTTATTGGCGCCGTGTTCTGTTTACTTTGGTTCAGACGGGTTGTAATTGCGCCATTTCGATTCAAGATCACACTAACGAACCACAGTAGAACGCCTGAAAGTGCACAATCAACATGCAAGTCTCTGTCCTCTTTCAAGTTAACAGCAGTGTGATTCCTCCAGAGTGAGAATGTAATCTGAACCGACGACAGGAAACAACCCCAAAATGTGCAGTTTTATGGATACAAAGGAGACAGATGTTGACATTCGATAGCCTGTAGTTACACATGGTTGGAAATCCAAGCATAACACATTGAACTGAGGGCAAACCGCAGTCTCAACTGATGCTCATTTTCAGCTATTCCTTCATGTGTTCTAACTGGTATGAACACCAAAGACGGTAAATCACAACAAAGTCCATCTAGCTTAGCTAAAGTTTCAGGGACTGGAGTTGGTTTGTTTTTACTACCCTCCGCTGCCAAAATCTAACCCTGTGGTTACTAAAACTCTTAGAAAACAAATAGAGGTTCCAGCAGACCAAATTCAACTGTGCTCAGTCTTTTATTGTCTGGAAATATTGTCGGCAAATCAGAGTAATTAGATTGCACCTGAAGGACGGTGTTGCCATGGAGATCTGCATCTTTTCCCGCACTATTCTGAGACGTGCCTTGAAAATTGAACCAAATATTTCGCAAGAGAAAAGATGCAGTATGATAGTCCCTTTTTCTGACTCTATACACAGACGACAGAACAATTTAAGCCACTTGCTGACCTGAATGCATAGATGGCTATGGTTTAAAAACATTCAGTCATAATTTAAAACCATAATCTACATCAAAATGACACACACAGCAGGATAGCATTGAGTATTTGAGGGTTAGACGATGGTTAGGAGTTCATTGGAGGGATTCTGCTTATTTGCCTTCACAGATGTGGGCCTGCCACTGCCTGCCAAATACGTCGAATATGTCAACATTCATTTTGTGGAATCAATAGTGACCCTTTGTCCCTAATAACTGTAATGTGGGAAAGCAAAGCCTGAATATTCCTGCTACCACTGCAGGATTTGGGGTTGTTTTTCTTGGGTAGTTATCGATCATACTGTTTGCTGTAGTTGTAGCCTTTTCTAAGAATCGACTCGAAGAAATCTGTGAATTTGCTTCATTGTGATGTAGTTAACTGCACAGCCAAAGCTCGAGTTTATTTGTTTTGACGGTTTTAATACCATGCCTCTGTCAGCACAAAGCCAGAGTCGCTGATTGGGTTTTAGCCGCGGGGGAACATTTCGAGTAATTTCCGTGAAAGTGGTAAAAAGTTGTCAATGTTGCAATCCTCAAAATGCAGGAAGGTTTCAAGAAGTTCATGCGGCTGCACACCAGAGACGATCCAACCATTGATGCTCCAAAAGCCCTTTGGTGATGTTTACCAGAGACGAGGGCTGGAGTTGAAGTTAAGAATAATAATGCCTCAGAGACAGTCAAGACGTTGTTTCAAGTCTGACACAACACAATCTTTCATATAACTCACATCATTGGTGATTACATTTTTTCATCTTGATACTCTTTGTGTTCCGTAGAGTTGCTTCAGGCCAATTTGAAGGGCCACACTTAAAGACCCTTTGACCCTTGGAAAAGACATTTGTGAGCAGCTGTAGTTGATCAAAAAGGCTGCAGAGAGAGGAAGCTACTATAAACACAACCATTTAGTGTCATTGTGGAGTTACAGAACTGTAATAGAAAGTTTAAAGTAATACAGTACAGACCATGGGAGCCAATCGAGGACCCCTTGAACTGCAACCCTCACACACTTAACCTCCTTCCCATCAATGCATTCTACTGCTCCTCAAATCACTCACCATTTGTATCCTGCTGATCCTGATCTCTCACTACGTCATCCAAGTCCACCTTTTGTCCGCACCGTCCCAAACCCCGGATGAGCTGTTGTAAGGGTAAATCAACCCCTGTGCTTGGGTAGCACCTCAGGCCGCTGGAGCACCTCGGTGTGTAGACCCCGCACAGCTCCCCCTCCAGCCTGGCACACACTGGACAGCAGCCGCAGCCCGGCTCCCTCACCATTGCCTCACACGTTGTGACTTTTGGACAAGCATCCGAACTCTCTGCATCACAACTTGGGCATCGGAAAGCCAAATCTCCGAGTAAGATTCCGGGTAAGGCGACATACGCAAAGAGCAACCCACAGGTGAAGAATATAAGCATTGTGTCGTTGGCTTAGTTTATTAGAGGCGAGTGGAAAACTAAGCGACCCCCTGGAAGATAACAGCATGAATCTCAGGGTCCTCTGACAGTCAACTGTGTGAGTAAACACTCTGATGGCATTGACAGGGTCCTACGTACTGTCATATTACTGGCTGACAGGATACACAAAACAACAGAGCCTATCATTCCAACCATCAAAGTCTATAAACGTTGCCAAATGCAGGGGAAACCCATTAACTACTTAAGGAGGTTCGCCCATGGGATTACAAACTGTGCACAAATACAAGTACAGTATTACATCAATGTAACAGTCTTGTTTGTGTTACACGGCTGAAAATAGCAAACACAAACACAACAGACTCAGGATGCAGTTTGTGGCTCGTGCACAGCGTTACACATGATTATTTAAAGTCAAAAGCAAACAGTAGACAAACAGATATTTCCTGGGGAATATAAAAGGCAGCGGCGAGTGTTTGTGACGGGAGTCTTTCATTTTGCTGCACGTCAGCCGGCACTCATTTAAAGTTGAGGCCCGGGGGCCCAAAACTGCTCTCTCTCTCTCTCTGTTTCTGTGTACGCCGTGTCCCAATTATTTGGCCCCACGGCTGCAGAAAAAAAATTGTGCTCTGTACCTGGAAAAAGCCGAGCCGAGACAGGGTGGACTATGAACCCAGCACTGACACACAGTGGGACAGTTGTGACAGACAGGCCAGTTGACCTCATTCTTGCTGTTTCTTTGTTTTCCTGATTCCCCTCTTTTCCAGTTTACCTTAGTGACTTAGAAGATTGTTTTTATTTACTTTATAATTCCTCATTTGTCGTCAATTACAACTGCGGCCTCGCTAAGAATGCCAGAGAAGCTTAGGATTTTCCCTTGTGCACAATACAAGAAACCAGTTTACATTTTGAATGGCCTCTGCTCGGTTTACCACAACAGCATACATACTGTACATTACAAGGACCTCTTTGTTATTTTCCAAATTCATACAAAGTCTAAGCAGCCGCAAATTTTGGTTGCTATATATACTTTCACGTATGGTTTTGTAATGGAAGGTCTTACAAGCTAGCTAGCAATTATGGCAAGACTAGTCGAGACTGTTTCTGCTTTATAAACTGAATCATAGGTTGATTTTTCGAGAGCGATGTTTTTGAGGGCAGTTTTTCTGGGCGAAAATGTCTGCTAATGTTACATTGACCGGCGGTGGATGTAAACGATAAGGCTACGTAGCAACTGGCTAGCTGGCTAGCTTACTAGGAAGGAAGCTTACCAGGAACAGCAAGTGTTATTTGTATTTCATATAGAAAACAAAAAACAGAGTGTCAGGATATCGTGGCCATACCTCATGAGGAGCAGGAGGGCACGACTGATTACATAATGATGAATGATGTAAGGATAGAATAACACAGGGTCATATGATGAAGCGTGTGCTGCACCTTACCCAGTCTGTGTACTAACAGGAAACTTCTCGTTCATTACCCTGGAGTTATTTCCTCCTATGTGAGTGACCCTTGCTTGGGTTTCCAGGCCCCGGCGTGATGTCAGCGCCGCTTGCCATGTAACATAGATGGCCTGCGAGTATGAAGTAATGTCTGTCAGAGCCATCTTTCCTCACATTGCTTTATGCTGCCACACGAACACAAAACAAGCTTCTCTGAAGGACCTATGGGGGAAAGAAAAGCATAGTACTTTTTCTTTTTTTTTGTCATCATAGAAGACTGATGCAAACAAGACGTGGAAAAACAACTTCAAATGAAAGCCTGAATCCTAACTGTCACTCCAAAAATGAAATATCTACAGTTACATTTCAAAAAGTCTCTGACAAAATGATTCCAAGAACAAAGTAATTCTTCTTCTACTTCAGACGCTAACTGTAACTCTCAAATCTCCTTGACAGCTGCCCACCTACACCGTATATCACGTATGTTTCACTGACATATTGATGGGAGACAGATATGTGTATGTATGATTGTATATTAGGGCTCACGCTTGAACTCTTTGAGTCAGCTGGGTTTTCCACATGAGTATCCAAATATATTACATTACATATATTCAAATTCTCACACAGTACATTAGTTTTATATGTATTACGCTGATGAATATAGTCCTTTTCCTGAATTTCTGTGCTAAAGTTAGATTGTACACTTCCATGAATGATGAAATGCAGCATAGTGAGCTGGACGTCTGTGGAGATGTTTATGTTGATGTTGACGTCTTGTTGCTTTTCAGTTTGAAAACCCGATACCTCTTCTTGTCGGGTGAAGACAAGAGGGCAATGCAATAAGTCTTGGCATGGTCACAGAAAGTAGCTCTGCAGACAGCGATGACAGCTCCGCTCTCATATTCAGCGCTCGCCATTTAGATTGATAATTGACCCTAGAATGTCACGGCTGACCAATCACAACTGCACATTCCAGAGAGGCGTATAATAAATGAGAATGCTCTGCTGCTGCTGCTGCTGGATTGTACAAATGGGGATGTGTGACAGTAATTTATTCAAGCTACGTCCATTATGGGTAAAGCTCCTTTGCCAAAAAGAAAAAAGACTATACAGAACTGGAATACCAACATAATGAAGAAGTATGTGAACACACAGGCAGGAGGTTAATTTCAGGGTCATTATAGCTTTTAAACTCCATCTTGACTTGGGAGACCAAGGTGATGATTTAAGGTTTCTCCTCCTGCTTTTTAAGAAAAATGCTGCGCTCTTGTTCCCACCTGAGGGAGCGTTTTCCGTTCCCTTAAAGGAGCGGCTCTGTCCAAACAGCACATGCATTCACCAAAGCGTGACTATCTGCCGCCTTTACTGTTTGCTCTGTTGCTTACTGTGTTATGCCTTCAATTAAGGCAAATGGAAATGTTTTCTTATGACCGCTCCTGAATGTTTCTTCTCTCACAAATAGATTATGATTATATTATGTGTACGTGTTGCTTAGCAACTCCAGATGAATGGGCAATAGTTGAACATTGTTGAAACGTTTAATTTTACACCTATGGTAGGGTGCTGAGAGATATTCTAACTGGGCTCATGAAAGATCCATCTTTCAAAGAGCCAGTTAGTCCAGACAAATGGAATACCGCGCACATGTGCTCACATTTTCCACCGTTCAGTCGCGAGTATAAATCATATCAGAAGAGGGAAAGAGGACGATATTTGTGACAATTCTGACGTCATAAACGCTACAAGAGCTTAGTGAAGTGATCCTTTATAGTTAAATGATTTATTATAAGAGAAATGATTAAGAATGGGAACATGAAGTATTTTTAGAGCTCAAAGGCGGAACTGTCTTTATCTGAGAAGCTAAGGGAAAACTGCTGCCAGATGAATTTGCGTGACCTTAAGAGAGAAATGAGAGAAATGATTCATTTAAATCTAGCAAAGACATATTAAATGTTGCATTATCGTTATAGGGACAAGCAAGGGCTGTATTTGAAAACAGCTATGGTACATAAATGTGTGTGTTTGGGAACTATGCTACATTGAGGATACCGTAGATGTGTATTATTTCTGTTCAAATCAAATTATAGGCACTAACATTTCAAACTGGTCACAAATTGGGACATTCAGTTCCATTAATCATGCTGCAAATTAATTTCTGTCATCATTATTTGTTTATTTGCTTGTATTTCTACACAAATCATTAAGGCTGTAGTTTCCTAATGCGTGCTGTAGATGGAGCGCCAGTGTGTTCCTCTGGGAGCTCTGTCATCCTCCCACGCTCCGTTTTAATGCACATCAGGTGAATTGCAAACTGCAGTGAACCCGTATGTCTGTGTGCCTGCTCCACCTTGGCCCTGCAATGTGACTGGCAGGCTATTTGTGGAGTTCCCTCTGCTTTTCACAATGCATGCTGGGATGAGAGTTTAGGAATACAATGTACCTCACCACCAAAAAACAACACTTTAAATCACATAACCTTGTCCGAATACGGCTATGCTGACACTGTGACTCAGAGGCCTCTTGCTTCATGTCTCTTGCGGGGGCCGTGTGTGTGTGTGGAACATGCCACGGGTTAGAAGGGGAAGCATGGGAACAGCCAGGCTCAGTCTGGGAAAGGAAGCAGGCTGGCCACCGCTGATACGTTGCGCAACTCAATTAGGGTCTCAGTCCCACAGATAAGAAAACTGGACCAGATAACCAGTGGGGCTTCTTGGGTTGTGCTGCGCTCGCATGCTGCTGTTGTTGGTTCACTGGTAGAGTGAAGCATCTCCTCACCCAAGTTGTGTTCAGGAGAGAACGAGGGAAGAACGATATTTCAGAGATCAACCAGAAAAGATACGGTATGTGTGTTTTTATCTTTGTGGAGTTTGAATGTTTTATATGTTTTTTAAGTATGTTTTCTGCACAATAACAACAATGCCTCCTTTTCCCTCAGCGAACAGAATGAAAAAAAGTCCATCTGTTTGATTCATTCATTTTGATTTCATTTTGAATTCTTCACACGGACATGTACAATAACAAACTTGTCTAATTAGCATCCCATACTGTTTATGTTTCATACACAGATTACATGCACGCAATTATAAAAGAAGAGCACACTCTGCCTCCTCTCACTACACACCATACTAACATCTGTTTTTCAGCGCCTGGCTCCCATGAGATAAATTCATTAATTTGAGGGAACTTCCAGGAAGCAGATGGCCGTGAAGTCTCTCATGCAGAGCTTATTATTTTTAGTGCGCCGGTCAAAATATGTGGTTAGATTCAAGCCGGACATCTTGCTGCTTAATGCGAACTGACATTTTGAATAATGCAGCATTAATATTTAGAATCAATGTTGTTTTGGGGACCTTTGGGAATTAGACCAAACCTTATTTGGACTGTGAATGAGATCAAATGGGCTGAAAGGACTGTCAGAGTTTGAGGAGTTCCATTTGGACGACAGCATTTTCTCCATCGCTTCAATGTCTGTACACAGGCCTGACATAGTGGAGCTGAAATCATAACTTGTGTACTTATTCTTTAGTTTAACAGATGGAGAAGCAAGTCACATGGGTTGCATACCTGCTGGGACTTACCTGTTTGTGCACAGGTAAGGAAAAATGATTTCTGTATTGTTGTTGTCGTGCTTTCTTCTTTTCATTTGTTGATGCATTACATTACGATCATTTGGCAGACGCTTTTATCCAAAGCGACTTACATTACATTACCACCCTTCGCAGAGGGGGGAGCAATTGAGGGTTCGGTGCCTTGCTCAGGGGCGCCTCGGCAGGGGCTCGAACCGGCAACCCTCTGGTTCCCAAGTGGAAGCTGTACCCACTGAGCCACTGCCTCCCGATGCCTCTGCAAAGCTTTAATATGCTTAAATACATTGCTCCACTTCTGCTATCGCTTTCTACAGCAGCACTGTGCACACTGACCAAACACAGATCATTTTAGGTACTGTCTCTTTAAGATTCCCTCCAACAAAGCCCTGGTCTGTAGGTTTAAGGCAGTGCTGCATGTTACACATTTAAGTGAAACTGACTGATATGAGAAGGATGAATTCAACTGGCACATGTTTCCAGTTCTAGCATTAATACATGAGCACTAATGTACTAAATGAAGCTATCTGGACCAGGGTTGCAGCTGGAAAGGCCCTCGGAGAGTTCAGTCATCCTCATCTAAATTACAGACTTGCATGGGACAAAATTATGCTTTTTCTATGACGTTAGAATGGGAACACGCTGTATTAGCAACTTAATGAACATGAACTAGACTTAATGCTTTGTAATTCCTTCAAGGATCCAAGGAGAAAAATGGACTGTTTACATGTGTTTACTGCAGGGTTGGCTCACAGAAATCCTGTTCCATCATGTGACCAGCACATGTTCGATAGCCACGTTCACAACCTCTGCCTACCAGACTTCAACAAGAGCATGGAGGCAAACGGCTACCTGGACAGATGCCCCTGGCCCACTGTGAAATGGTGATACCTTTGTAATATATGTATGATTGTGAAAACCTTTGTATGACGCCACATGGATCTCAGATTTTTACAACAGGACGATGTAATCTGCCTAGGTAATGCTAAACACTGCCTCCCTAACCTGTGTATGTTCCACTGCACCCACAAGCGTGTGTTAACGGCCGCTCTTTGAGCCTTGGCTCACGTGTGTGTCGGAAAGTTGTCCCTGAGCTCACCATGACATCGTGGAGAGCAGTGAGTGAAAACACAAGGGAAAGCTGGATAATGTGGCACATTACACACATTTTATGCCCTTTTCAGCAAAGATATATGACCTTTAGTCATGGGAAAGTCACATACTTTACTGTCTACTGGCTGCATTAGTGCTGGTCAAGGTTTCAGCTAATTAGTCATATTTTAATGAAAACCTACTGGACTGTTGTTGCTGCTGTGCTCCTATTTCCAGACACCAGTTGTTTGTGCAGACTTTACCTCTTGCTGTACTTTAGAATAAGCATCTATTTAATCATGGCTGAAATAATCCATATTACGCAAGTGAGAGATGGCGTCACTTAGCTCTGGTTCACTGCCTTCTTCACTCATTGAGTTTGAACTTACTTGTGTCTTACTCACTTGATCGTCATAATGATTGTTCTGTCAGTGTTGATTGAATGAAGTCTGCACTGCATCATCTTCCAACATCAACACAGTCTGGTTCTAAGGGTGGTTTAGTTGGATGAGGGTTCATTTCCTTCTTTGTTCCGGTTTCGCTTCACTTCACCCCTGAATGCATCCCACTGGGCAATTCTCAGACTACAGAAACAGAGGGTTTTGTTAATCACATTACAACATTTCTTCAGTTAATGGGTCTATACAACACCTGTAGCCTCCATATGTGCAACCACTGTAACAGGATTTAGATGTTCTGGGAGCCACAGGCCTCCAGCTTCACTGCAAGAAACAAATATGTTCATGTTTAGTTGACAATAAGACGCAGATGTGGCTGAAACACAATGCCAGCCACTGCTGCCCACTCCCCAGACAGATACAGCGCCACCACCACAATACAAATTCAATCTCTAAATCCAATTAAATTAAATTATTGTAACCCTGTCTGAATATATCAGCCCTTACATTTGTACTCTTTCACTAAGTGATCTCTCAGGGGTGTTGGACCCTTTTGGATCCACCTAACTTTGCTTTGCCTCGCGCTCTTCCTCTGCAGTTTCTACGACAAGCTGAAGCACTGTGTGGACGACTGGGCCATGGCGTCGTTCTGTAAGGGTACAGGGTTTCAGTTGGACGAAATCTTCCTCCAGGTTCACGAGACGTACTTTTCTCTGTGTGGACTGATCACAGACCCCCCGCTGATCACTCTCATCGCCATAATATCACCCTGCATCATCTTCACACTGCTCCTGCCGGCTCTGTGTGTTTATCTCACCACCTGGAATACAGAGATGCCCAGCTCTTTGGGACTTTAAAGAGTTAAGTTGATTTTGTAATGTAATGTACACACACACACCCCCACATACAACTCCAATGTTAAGGCCAGTAAAAAAGTCATATAGTATACGGTACGTGTTTTGTCTAGGAATGAACCACACATATTTAAGGAAGTACTTTTACAATCCTCTGGCCATGGAGGAACCACTGCACCACATGACTGATTGATATGCAGTCTTTCTTAGAGGGCAAACACTGCGCCAGCCATGGTTTCCTCCCTGCATGTGCGTCTCATAATGCCTGTGTATGAAAGTTGGGTTTGGTACGTCAACATGCATTACACATATCACATACATGATGTAGACACAGAAAATTGTAATTGACTGTGTGAATGCTTTGCTGTGAAGGTCCGAATGTTCTGGAACTCATTATTTTGTCATATATATCAAACCTCACCCATCCGGCACCTACAGCAAGTAGACAAAAACAAAACCATACAGATGACCTATTGTATATACAGTAAGTGACTCACACTGATTTCATTCCAAGCATTTATACGACACTTGAAAATTCTACATTGTACTGTCATTGTTGTATGCGACAAAGAAGAATGATTCTGAATATATTTCAAACACATAATAAATATTTATTTCAGACCAAAAAAATAATGTTTTACAGTTGTGTGAAAACATTTTTACAGCAAGAGTAAGACGGAGCTTCTATCCAAGTATCCACAGAACCTCAGGATCAGTATTACATTGGTACACATATAAGGACCTGTGCAGACCTGCTGTGTATCAGTAACACAACTTAAAGCTCCATTACGTGAAATATTTAATATCAACATCGAATCAAACTACTCTGACTGACGACCATCAAAGGGTTGCCTTGTCCTTTCAATCCCACTGAGAATCAACAAGGGAGTCTGTAGTTCTATTTAGCTTTTACTGCTTCCTGCTTCAGTTTGACAGTCTATCTGCTAGTCTCTTCAGCTCTCACCAACCCTCTTTAACTGATTGAATCCACCCAGCATGAGATGGTGAAGAGCCAAGTAAAGACAATCGAACATCTAGCAACAAACCAGAGCCAGATATTTTCTCACGAGTTGATGAACCAAGCCAAGATACAATGCAGTTGAATACACACCTATGGGATGCTCATGTTGCTCTGTGTAAGTTGGCAACCGATTTCAAACACAGTAGTCTGTAGACCTTGATAAGTTGATAAATCATGGCTTGGAGTAACTGTCTGCCCTCTACTGGGTAAAAAATGTCAAATACAGTTTTAACAATGCAGTAAATGTGTTGAAAGGATGACTTGAGAATTTGAAATGCAAGGTGATACCATACATCATCTACCTCACAAAAGCTGTTTGTGTTTTGAGAGACTTTGACATTAAATGACAAATCAACAATAGAGGTGGTTCCAGACAGTGCAGAACAAGAGTTATAAAGGATAGTACCTCTTTTACAACACTGGAGATTACCAGCAGGATCATTTGGTAAACAGTAAATAAATGGCATTCACCTGGAATCAAAGAAATGCTTTTCACTAGCATTCTGCTGCTTTTGCTCTTCAAGAATCTGAATGTTTTCTCTTATGGATTAAAGAAAAGCATAGAAGTGATTTACTCATACTGTACACATATCTGATGTATGGTTCATAAGTGGCTCTATGTTTCAGCATAATACACTATTCATGTGCCTGAACTTCCAGATTCTTGCATACCTTGACTTAAGTAAAGAAACTTGAAAAAAAGCGTTAAAAAATAACAGAGCCAAGTACTAAATTTGGGTGGGTGGTCTGTCCTGCAACCACGGTGGCATTAGGTGCCGAAATGTGGTGAAGTCCAAAATGTGGCTTTTGAGGCTCAGCAAATTATTTTTCTTTTCATCTTGCGTGTTCCAATGCCCAACGCCCAGACTGGACCAAGAGGCAGCAGCGTAGCTTTTATTATCTAAAATAATAACTTCATTTCCTGTTGTTTTTTCTAATTTAAGTACTGAAAGGTTGTGTTCGCTTGCCTGTTCTCTCTTGGCTACACAGCTTCTCACATACTCATACACACTAATTCTTGTCATAACAAGCACACGTGGATCTGTTAGGCCTCAGCACTCTAACACAAAGTACACACACACACACACGCACACACGCACGCACGCACAAAACTGCCATTTAGTACCAAATTAAAGCGCATGTTTAGGCTACAGCAGTTACATAACTCATATCAAAGTGTATTTTCAAGTGTAGTCATAAAAACACAATGGGAAAATCAGCAGTAAATATTAAATGTCTTTTCTCTGGATTTCATTTAGAGAGCTAAGAGGACAAATTTCTTTTCTTTAAGTACATTAATTAAATTATTTTAATCACTTGACCTCCTTCTCTCCCTTGGACGGGCTGCAGGCCAAACTTTTACCTTGCATTCAGTGAAAACAAGCACAGAATTGCCATGACCACTTTATGTACACAAAAGAGGCAACAAACTAAGGTTGGGAAGCAATATTTACAGATCAAAGGTCAGTTTCCCCTGAGACAGAGTTCTTGCATGGCTCATAATGTAGGACATGGTTATTAGAGACAATACCAGACGGTAAACTAGGCCTGCTTACCCTTAACATGTAAGTAAGGGAGGTGTATGTACTTTTAGAAACTGTGGTTCTGTTATATTCCAACTGACTGTGTGCAGGATCAGAACGAACTGGTGAAGAAGAAGACATGATGACTGAGTTCTTACATTTCCTCTGTAGAGACCAATTCAGCTGCCACACTGTGTTTTCTCCCTTCATGCATTACGGACAGAGGTGGATGTTCTCCGTTTTGATTAATCAGTTGTTGTAAACTACTGACTTATTAGTGCATTGTTAAAGACTTAAAGCTAATGTTATACGCTAAATATTTCATAGCGAAAAGGAGATTACTCAATGTGTACTGAAGTGTAGTACATACAGGATTGTATCGCAGCTAGATCAGAGTCTCACACAGTCTAGATCCATCTGAAATTTTGGCATCATGTTTTTGTTAAATTGTAAAGTACAGTTACAACTGATGGGTCTGCGTGGCAGAAAAAGTTAACATTTAATGGCTGAAAGGCAGTAAAAATGGCTTTACAGTGTGTTTGAAAAATAGAAAACTGACACCCGCAGTATGTCAAAGTGACTCTGAACACAGGTGAAAAATAAGTCACTCAGTGTTTGATTGTTTGTTTTGTTTCAATGCTTTTAGACGAACGTGCGTAACAAATATTATTCATGATGTCTATGAAAATGAGAAACACACCACACTGTGAAGGGCAAAAGAAAATGGACTTTCTAAAGTAGATGTGTCAACCTGGACGGTGTTTTTTTATCAGTTCTATTTGGTGTCTGAACCACTGAGGACGACACGTTAACGACTCAGTCCAGAGGTCCCAACATAAATCGACAAAATGAAGTAGAAAAATAAAGTTGAGACCATTTTAGCTGTTTGTTTATACATCCAAGGTCACACAAATGGGATCAGTGGTATTTTGGGCACATAACATACTGTATAGTCGTGTCCCTTGAGGACGCTTGCAGAGTCTCTGGAGGGATTTTGGCTTTACGGGGAGACATTTAGAGTTATGTTAGGTCAGGAGCTAGCATAGCAGCTCAGTCAAAGTGCTCATTACGAAGAGGAGGACTGAAGGAATCGGGACAACTTAACTCCTTGTTTGCACATCATGGTGACACATAGGCAATGTAGGCAGTAGTATAAAGGAAAAAGGCCGCTAAGATACATCGGCAGTGAATTTCATTTGGGTTAGCTTTGTTTACCATCAGGTTCAGGATCAGGATCAATTCACTCGAGCCTATAAAACACTGAAACCAAATCTATAGTTTGGAGATTTAAATCAATCAATGAAGGTTTAAGAAGCAAAGACTTCCTCTTTTTCTCTGCGTTAACTGAAATGAAGACAAATTGACCCTTTTTACAACTTTTAGCCCAGAAATCAGTCCGAACTCAAACGCCCTGGAGGTCATCATTGCACTTACGCCCAGAAGCTACAGGGCTTGGGAATCCACTCAGTAGAATTGATTAAGTATTCCACAACATTACATCATCCTGCATATTATTTCCAGTAATTTTGAAATGTAATGGTTGTTGTGAAAACTGAGAGAAAGGAAATTAGCTATCTATTAGCTATCTCATGCTTGCTAGCTAACTTCACAGCCTTACTAAGCTTTTCTCCAGCTTTTGTTATCTTTATAATTATTGTGAGCATGTATAATTGTTATATATTCCACTTAGGTCAATGTCTTGTTCCTTCTTCAAACTGCAGAGACCAAAGTCAGCTTGTGCGTCTGTTACCTTGGCAACTTTACTTCCAAGTAGGAAAGCTGTAGAACATCACTTCCTCCTGTACTCAGTGGCAGTGACAGTTGATCAGGCAGAATCTCTTTACCACCACGTCATTGCTCAAAATTTCAATGTCAGATGTTGTTTTATGGCTACACTCACTGTGTGACATCACTATTCCCAAGCCCTGTAGAATAATTAAAGGGAAAGAGGACAAAAGGTTGGATAAAGTGTGAACAGAAGGTCAGATCTTCATCATCCTTGTCACACACTTCAGCTGGTGTGCTCAGGGCTAATTACTGACCGCACAAGACCGCCACCAAAACAGAACATCAAAGATCACCTCTTTAGAAAATGAGAGTAAATACAGCTGAGAACTCATCGCCCAGCTAGAACTATATATGT
Organism: Genypterus blacodes; assembly: GCF_046128005.1. Taxonomy (NCBI): domain Eukaryota; kingdom Metazoa; phylum Chordata; class Actinopteri; order Ophidiiformes; family Ophidiidae; genus Genypterus; species Genypterus blacodes. Next base: position 775,589 of record NW_027466910.1, on the reverse strand, counting down.
CGCTATATATCTGACATAAAACAACAACCGTGTCAGTTGTTTGTCGTCACTACCCACAGACGCTGAGGTTTCACAGGAGGTTTGCTCTAATCGGTGAGTGCTGAGGGATGGAGCAAGTCTTTCCAGGTCCAATTTGTTAAACAAGCATATGAATCTCGTTGTACTCATCTCGACCGTCCTCATCAAAGTTGGGCGAGTCCTCGTCACAATCCAGCTGTGGAAAGACAAAATCATCTGAAATCATTTTTTAATTCACAGGTTCAGGCAGATTCAAGGTCGGGAGAGAATCTCTGCCAGGTTCAGTTTTGGTTCATGTTTTAATTTCCACAGCTTCATGTTTACAGACAGTTAGCATCTAGGAATGGCAGGACTTTCTGAAACCATAAGATAAACTCACAATAAATGTTGGTCAAATTAGGAACAAAGCTGGTTCACAAAAAAAAGTAAGACATGTCAGATGTGCTGGGCCTCAGGCAGAGCGGTGATTTAAATGTAGGGTGTCTGACCAAGGAAACACTGAGATGAGCTGTTTGTCTTCTCTGGTTAGAACACATAACAAAACCAAATATTTGCAGGTAATTTGATAATGACTGGAATGAAACAGCTGTCCATGATCACAGAGCAGGAAACGATCGGAAACTTCAAACGTGAAATTTATATGGAGTTTTTCAGGCGAGTAAGCAATTCGCAAAACTAAACATACACCAAGGTTTAATTTGCTGTAAAATATGTATCCCGAGGCCATGTGGGATCAGATGATTGCGGCATTTCTGGAATGTCTCGGCTAAACCCAAACCTACCGCTTGGAGCTCGCGTTCCTCGAAAATCCTAGCGAGGATGAGGCGGCGCAGCGGCACCGTCATGATGAGGACGAAGGGGAAAGCCAGGGAGGCCACGGTGGACTTTACCACCCACAGAGCCACGATGCACCCCAGCTGGACGATGGTGAACATGTTCATGCGCCATGTCTTCACCTGCAGTGGCACACAGGTGAAGGTTAGGGAGCAGAGACCAGAGACAACATGGCAGACAAAGGTACTTCAAAGGCATTCAAAGTATGTTAAGATGCTGGAGATCCTATGCATGAAGAATCTTGTGTATGTTTTGGGCTCCATCTAGTGGATCGACATGTATCTAATCATTTCTTCCCACTTCAGCCCATTACTTAAACACATTACACTTTCTAAAGGTGGACAGTTTAGGGACATTTCATCTTTCTACCCAGTTGATGTTGTTACCTTGGTGACGTAGATGTGGTCAGGGTGGTGTTTGGCAGGCGTGACCATGAGCGTGATGCGCTCGTATAGCTGGATGCCCGTCAGAGAAGTGATGCCCATGTAGAGGAAGATGCCAAAGAGCACAGCCAGGGGGATGAGGCGGAGCACGTCAGTCATCACGATGGACATCCCTGTAACAATGTTGTGATAATGAAACTCTATGCTTTTGTTATTTTCTCTTACATTATAGAGTAACATAGCAATATTTTGGTTGATGTCAGAATAAATTCATCCAGTAAGACAAATCTATGGGCCCTGAAAGTTACATTTTGGATCTGACACTTAAGTAGACACAACCACCTAACACTGTCTGTTTTTACGCAGTGTGGGGAGAGTGAAAGTGGAGCAATTTGTTTGAAAGATTTCAAAATAGCAATGAAAGTATATGAACACTAGTATGGACGTTAAAGCCTCATGAGGACCTTAAATTCAGATTTATTTACAATATTCCCATTTTATCTTACCAACAAGCACAGCCACAAGTAGCCCAGTGACCCTCTGCTCCTTCACCTCCTGGATCATGGGCTTTTCGCCAGGAGCTGTGGCCTTGCTCATGACAGTGAGAGCATTGACATGAGTGACCGAGCGCACGGTGGCCGCGGTCAGCCACGGGAGCCCAAAGAGGGGACAGATGGCACCCAGGGTGACGATGAGCAGCAGATCCAAGTGGAAGCCCGAGCCTTTGACCAGCCGACGCTCCTTCTTGCTGACGATCAGTCTGAGAGGATGGAGGATGAACAAGCACATGAATCTAGAGTAGATACATCATAAATCTGAACTTTTTGGTGTTTAATGGCATCATGCTGTACATACGAGGTGATCTGAGTTTCCATGAAAATGAGGATAAAGACAAGAAGTGCAGGTACGATAGAGGCTCCCATCATCCAGGTGGGAAAAGGCTGCTTATCACCAAAGGGATTGATGAACCAGCCTCTCTTCTCAGGGGATGTGACCGAAAAGCCCGACGGCACATTGAGTTTCTGAAAGGGAATAAGACAGAATAAGACGGGACAGACATCCGCGAAAAGCTGTGAATAACATTATTCAAGGTTGGGAGGTGTTTTTGCTTGTTATTTACCTGTGTGTAAGTGTCAGGGATGGAGTAATCCACCAGTACGGAAAATAAAATTGAGATGGGGATGCCGAAGTCACCAATGATTCTTCTGGCCTGTCAGAGATCAAGAGAGAAATCAAAGTTTTTAAAATGACCAGAAAGCTTTTAAGGTGTCACTTCCATCAGGCCAGCTGGTGCAATGATTTCACAGGTTCTTCCCTGGATCGTGTCCAAACCGCCCACCAACTTTCATGAAAATCTGTTCTCAACTTTTCGAGTAACCGTGCCGATTACCACGAACAGTGAAACCAACACGGGCGAACACAAATCGTTCCTGGCAGAGGTTATGACAACATATTTATGACTTAGTATTTACATGATTGGCACAAGGCTTTAGCTCACCTTTACTTTACCTTATAAAAGCCAGAGATGAACCTTAAAGCAAAGCATTTGTGCTCGTGTACCCTCTCATCTTCACGTCAAATCGGGCGAGCGTTTGAAAGTCGAGCAAGCAAAGACATCCTGTAATTTCATCTGGAGGGGAAATCCACCTTTGGATGCGTTATTATAATCAGGTTCAATGCTGCGCAACATATTCCAGGTGTTCCTTTGTGAGGATCTTTGAAATGACATTATTGTTGTAGCCACTTTTCCTCAAGCTGCCTCACATTCTTCTGCTTCAAGTAGTTACTTGGTCTTTGTCCCTGAATGGTTTCTGACAGCCGCAAGAGAGGTAGCGTGAAATTATTGCTTCTGCCCCTCAATTCAAGTCATACGTCTCTCAGCTGTCTTTCATTAGAGGCCGATAAGTAGATGTGAGGATAGACAGATGCCCGACGTGTCTTAACACCAAAACACCATGTTTACTGGCCATGTTGTTTTTCTGTCTAGCTCCATTACAAATATCTAAGTCAGAAAAGTGCACAACCAAAGGTGAAGTACATTGTACGAGACGTAGATGCAGTAAAGTACCTTGCCGCCTAAAAATCGGCTGTTTCTGAACTTCCTGAGGAAGAAAGCGACAAAGAACGTCCCCAACATGAGGACCAGAGACAGGAGAGCCGTGTTGGGCTGGTTGAGCACGGGGCCGCTGTCGCCGTCGAGGTCGCCGAGGACAGTGGGGTAAACTGCCATCAGTGGGTGCTCCCTAAAGACCTACACACAAAGAGAGACTGGCTGTCATGGCGTTTGTCATGTAGTGAATACAGGAGGCAGATAAATGTTCAATGTTGAACTACGGCACCTTGAAGAGCTTAGAGAACGTCTCGTAAATGAAGATCAAGGAGATGAGGAAGGCGAATATCTCCTGGGTAAAAGGTGAGATGTAGCGGACCAAGAAGCTTCCCTCCGCCGCCACGATGATCAGGACGATGAAGATGAGCCAGAAACCGATCCACACTCGGCCAGTGAGGTACTCGAAACCCTGAGCCTGACAGAACTGGGTTCAGAAGAACAGAGAGAAATGAAATGAGAATCGATGAAACCAGACTTCTGACATTCTGCTTGTGAAGGTTGTGTGTGAGGCGAGGCACCTTGTAGTAGGCTTCCTCAAACACCAGCAGGGGTCCGGAGAAGCCGATGATCAGAAGAGGCTGACCAGCTAACAGCGAGAATATGATGCCCAGGGTGGCGGTCGAGACGATGAGCTCACTCACTCCCATCATGCCTTCTGTTTTCTCCCCTGTGTGTAAACGATAACAAAGACAAACCACAGCAGTGTTAGAACAGCCCCGGATGATACAGTCGCCCCGGATGATACAATCAGAGATTTTTTCCAGGCGCTAAGATTTCTTCATACCCAGCAGGCCTCCGAAGGTTATAGTGGGAGAGAGCGCGGCAAAGTAAATGAAGATGACCGCCGCCACGCACTGCATGTCCACGGCGTCCTTTAAGTCGCTGACGTAATGCGGGTAGCGGCGTCGGATGTCGTGGATCAGACCCCCGAATGGGATCCCTGAGCGCTTTAGAGGGTCCACCTCCTGGTCTCCCTCCCCTTCCTCCTCCAGATTCACCACTAGAGGGTTGTTACAGGAAATAAAACTAAACTAGGACTCCAGATCAAAGACAATCAAAGAGGACTAAAGGTTTAGGCCATAAACAGGAAGTTCAAAGGGACTTTGTGGCCTTCCTACCTTTGTTATCCTGCTCCACTCCAGCGATGGAGTGATGCCTCTTGAACTCTCTCTCCTTCCTCTTGCGCAGCATCTGCTTCTGGAAGTCGGCCACCGTCTTCAGCAGGTCCTTTCCTTCAACGTCCGACGGTGGGATGACAATGCTGCAGTCTAAGAACTCATTGATTCCGTTTAGGAGGTCCTGTCTGTCGTCGGCGAAATAGGCCACCTCGTGGAAGTTCTAGGGTCAAACATCACACAGGAGACAATCGTCTTTACAGCAGCTGGTATTCCATTACTTCTTATCAGATCTAAATAGTGAACGAATGGGCAACAAGTGTACCTTGTCGGACATGAGAGTGGAGAAGGAGCGTCCGATCTCGTGGTAGTCCACATTGGACTGACTTGGACCCAGCAGGACGAAAATAAAGCGAACTGGGACGGGGACCTCCAGCACCGACTCCAGAAGGACCGCCTCGCTCAGCCTGACGAAGGCCATGGCTGGCTGCTCCAGGAACTCCACGCAGCCTGACAGACAACCAAGCACGCCGCGTTTAACAGTGTGAGATTTGACAGAAGTAAAGGAGACATCCTTAAAGTGATACAGCGCCTGTTTTACTTTGATTTTCAGGAAAAATAAGTCTGAACTAGGTCACTGCTGATATTTGATGTTCACTTCCCAGATCTGTAGTAGACACACTCCATGAAAGAGATGTTAAAGCCACCAAAAGCCCCTTTACATTAAGTTTAGTTAGATACTCTATGACATCATGTTGGCTCCTGGTGTGTTCATGTCTCATCTGATAGTTACACCTTCATTAAAGGGGACACTTGCACAGAGTTGTGTTCGGCCTGTTGCGTCTGGCCTGTTGCGACGTGGCGCTGGCCAAACCCTCGCTGGCTCCTAACTTAGTGGGTGTGTTGCACCAACAACACTTCCATATGTTGTGTGTTAAGCGTTAATGCAAAAATACTCCAGGCTCCCTGCGGCTTCATAGCAAAGAGCCCGGGAGCTTCGCGTGGGCCCTGACTGAAGCGGGTGCGGCAAAGTGTTGCTTTAAGATTAGCGCGTTAACAGCAGCTTTATGAAAACGCTCCAGAGAGAAGAGGAAGCTGATCAGAATGAGGTTGGCAGCAGCAGATAGCACCTCATTAACCCCTCAGTGTTAGGCCGCCACACTAACAGCAGCAGGGTGGGAGGTGCAACATGACTGTGGAGTTAGTTTATTCTAATTAAGGGCCGTGGAAATGCACTTGACAGTAAGCAACTCTTCCCTTTCATCATTAAATGAAATAACATTTACTCTCTATTCCTGTAAATCCTCTTACCCACTAAAACAATGACAGCTTCGGCATCTTTGGGGATCTTGGCGAGGAGTTTCATGGACCTGGCGGCGGCCGGATGGGTCTCGGGAGGCAGCGGGTGAAGAGAATACTTGGGACAGAAACAACACAACCATTAGCCATAAACACGGTTCTGCTCCACATGAAACAACGCCGCGGCAACACAAACACAGGAGTTATAGTGGAAACGCTAATGGAGTTAGGATTTGGAGTATTCACTTCTATCGCCCCGCAATTCGTTTTAAATTGCAAAAGTGGACGTCTCGCTCTTTACGTGAGATTTTGCTTAATGGGCTGTTTTAAATTTGCCAACATTTTAAGCCAGGGGGAACATTAAGTTTTCACAGTTAATGCATCAAGAAGCTTTAACTAGGAGCACCTGTAAGCTGACTAAGAACATAATTCGACACATGTGGCACGAGGCGACTGGCGTTCTCCGACTTCAAGCGCCACCTACGCGACTTCTGACCTCATGCCGAAGAGTTTCAAAGAACAATGCGAGAGCCACGGGCCTCACGTTGGGAATTTGCTCTAATCACGGTTAAATCTAAGCTTACTGGCGATTCTCAGAACTTAATGCAAACCACATCTCCGACAAGACAGCTCGACTTTGCTTTTATCTGCGGCCATTTACATAGCTGAGTTCAATTATCCTATGGGACTCCTGTCAAATGTGTTTAATCAGCTATTTTGGCTTCGGCGAAATCGTATTTACTGCGCTGCCCTGAACTGTTTCAACCGCATCCCCGTGCCATCGCCGGCCACATCTATCTCTCTTAGATCTGTGTTGCCATGGCGATCAAAGTGCCTTTGAGCAGGGCTGTTTTGCAAGGAACTCAAAGAACTCAGCAAGCAATTTAGCAAAGCTACGGGGTCGACGCTCGCCGGTATCAGTAACTTGTGAAGACAGATCGAGCTTCAAAGTCCAAGCAGGTGGACAACTGCCATGCAAGACCTTATCTAGACTTATCTATTTCTATAATTCTATAATCTACGGCACTTAAAGCACAATCAGAATGCAGGTGAAACAGCCACACACTGTTTAGTTTCCTGCTTCATGTGTCTGAATTGAAAGAAGAAAGCAAACTTACAAACAAGCTCACAAAGACGTCTTGTTTGGGGTCGTACACCCCTTTGTCCGGCTGCTCCTCCGGCTCTTCGGCAACCGGGGGCAGCGCGGTGTCCTGGACGTGGTTGTGGTTGAAGCTGCCGTGAAGGCTGCTGGAGGATTGGTGGCGGTGGAAACGATTCTTCAGGTCACTGGGGTGGCTGTGAGACGTCAAAGAACGAGAAGGGAAAAGGTCAGAGGGCTGGAGAGACATGTCCACCAGAGACATGTCCACCAGAGACATGTCCACCTGAGACAAGATCTACTGTTTGTCCACATTCAATAAGTTTAACATCATTGCAATTTAGACCGAGCTGATCAAAAGCAAGAACATCTTGCGTTGACGTAGTTCACCATCGAACACAATCATGTGGTTTTGGATCGTGTGTGTGTTTCATGGGAGTGGAGATGCACACGCACGTGTTTTCCTCTCCGTCTTACACAAAACTATTCACTAAACTGCCAGCCACATTCTTCAGCACAGCTTCATCGCATCACCGCTCGGTCCAAATGGTGACATCATCTCATTCACGAGGCCCGAGCGGTCCAATGTGGCCGCGTCACGTCCCGAGCTCTGGACGCGCTTGAGACAAAGGAAGGAGACGTGACGCTCCAAGCCCTGATGCATCCAGAGCATCGTTAATGTGAGAATGAGGAGGCGGCGGGCAGATCTCTGAGGGTGTCTGCGTGCATTTCTTCTTCTCCTCGATCGTAAATCTGGTATCTCAGACTGGTGATGATGCTAATGAGATTTTATTTCCCATGGAGGCAGCCAGGGACACGCTGGGAATGGATGTGGAAAAGCTGCGAGAGATGAAATGAATGCATGACGGCTTAATGCGGAGAATGTCGGCTGGCCGTCCTACTTTCTGTGTGTGTGTGTGTGTGTGTGTATGTGTGTGTGCCCATCTATGGATAATGTTACAAATCATCTCCACCAAATTCAATTGGGTTCAATCTGCCCAGTTTCTCATTATATAACTGTAAAAATCCATAGCGTGCCCTTGAGCCACATGTATCAGGTCGGTTAAGCTGGCATGTGCCAATCAATAAGCATGCACACTCTGACTGTGATCACATCCACACACGTGCAGTGATCTGCCTGCTCAGTTGCTCGTTTATTTGTGAAACCAACCCTCAACTCTCCTGCATCTGATCCCACTGTGTGTGTGTGTGGATTCAGCTGTTCAGCTCTGAGTGTACGTGAGGCGTTGCGTAATCACAGCAGGAGGCGAGCTCTGCCATCCATCGAGGAAACGTGCACGCGGAGGCGACACACCCCGATTAAGATGTTTACATGCTGGGATACACTGATTCACAATCCACATAGCTGAGGTCTGTTAGCGAGCAGAATGACTTTCCTGCCTTGATTGCAGTGTAATCAAACATTTACAGTGTGTGTGACTGTAACGTATGCACTGACTGATGAGTGTGTGTATATTTGCCAGCGTGCAGGTTCTTATGTAACATCATCATCATCATCATTACGTTACATAAGTTATTCAGTGAGAGGTTAAAGAGAAACCTGTCACTCCACCACAGGAACATGAACGCTGCCACATACGGCCTTTGGTGTTAACGCAAACCAAACCTGTACTGACCGTGGTAAAAAAAGGTTTCTGGCTTGATTTAGAGGTCAGAGGTCAGAGGCACGGGTTTGGCTCATTAGACAGGCCAGCATCAGAGTTTTTATATGACAATCTGTGCTTTAGTGACATTTAGAGGTCGACCAACACGGGAAAACTCCAAATGAGGCGCCGAGCGTAAAGGTCACGTGTTCTTCTCCCTACTGCTCAGCTTCCTGTTAACACTGCAGGGTGATGGCTAATGAGGGGCGCCAGGAGTGACACCCATCTATTGATGTACAGCTTTGATCGATCTAACGTCGTCTCTTTAAACATGTAGTTGCCTGGTTACCTGTGTTTGAGGAGCAGAGCCCGGAGGACGCTGGCTCTGTCCTCAGCTCTGATCTGATCTGAGATGATCATGGTCTCCACCACCAGATGGGCAATGCCAGGCAGAGTGGTCTGCTCCAGGTCCAGGAGGACGGCACCTGGAGAGGAAGAGGAGCGTGAGATGAAGGGCCAAAACAAACACGACACAGATATAAGCATGCACTTCTTGATTATAAATCAGGGGAAAATTATTATTATATTCCCTCCGTATAAAAGTTAACCTTTGACCCCGTTGAGCTGGCTGTGGCCTGTTTACCGTGTGTGATGGTACGACGAAGCTCCAGCAAACTGCGGAAAGACAGCGAGGCCACGTGAGGTTTGCCCCAGCGCTCTGTGTCCTCCTCCACATCCTCCTCAAACTTGATCCAGCGAGCGCGCTCTTTCCAACGCATCTCATGGTCTTTGTCCACAATCAGCTCGTTCAGCTCCACAAACAACTGAAGACGACATGACAAGGACACTTTAATTGCAATAGAAACCAACTTAGACGCACTGAGGACGTGTGTCTCAGAAATGCAAAGCTCCAAACCTCGTGCGTCTTCTTATCTGCGGCCCTCTTCTTCTTCTTCAGGCTGGACAGTGGCGTGGCGCTGCTCGTCCGGCTCAGCTGGCATCGAGACGACTTCTTCACCAGGTGGCGTCTCACCCCGGGGTTGTCTTCGAATCTGTGGCCTGAACACAAAACATGTTTTAATGGTCGATTCATGCAACATACAGATTGTGAATCAGCTGTGTTTATGTTTGTGTGTGTGTATGTGTTTGTGTGTGTGTGTGTGTGTGTGTGTCACTTTCAGACTTTTTGACCTTTTGTTACATTGTATCTTTTCTGGACTATTTGCTCTCTGTTTGTTCCAGATTCTAACTGATATTAACACTTGTTGAACTGAAAACGCAGCTCACCCGCACAACAGCTCCATCATGGTAATCGGAGACAAATCCAACGAGCAGAATGTGATCTGATACGCATGTGAACAGACGATAAGCGGCTGCCTGCTATGTGTCACACTCAGGAGCAGCCAGTCAGCAGCTGTTGTGGATAAAATAAAGGAACTAATCGTACGCAGAGCTGCTCGGAGGGACGGGAAGCGAGATGCATGAATGTTTTACATGCTGGGAAACGGGGGGATGTGGTGTGAATGGAGGATTCACACGTGCATTTGTTGTCGTGTTCCTCTCTCCGTCGGTTGGAGGAGGAGGAGGAAGCTCTTGGCTCGGCAAAAGCAACAGGACCTGCCTGAGTGAGTGCTCTTGATTATTCTGCAGGGTCGTTGATCAAACACATGTGGCCTGGATTAGATTAACTCAGAGAATAACAGATACTAATACTAATAATGATGATGTGGCGAGCTCTGGCCTGTCATTGTGATACCTGCTGTAATACTCCTGCTGTATCCACTGACGTCTGACTGTCTGTGTCTGGACTGAGCAGGATGAATCTGATTTACAATGAAATTATAAGAGCATCTTTGAAATCCCAGATTAATTCCTCTCCACATAACAACAGGATTTAACCTTTTTAAACTGCAAAAAGACACCGCAATGAATCCGGCCTCACTGGTTTGGGTTAACAACAAAATAGAAACTGAGACTTGAAGCGGAAAAAAGGTCAACCGCACTGGGAGTGAACTGTGCCATGTAGTATTGATTTGATCTGTCAGGTATGATAGAGATTTAGATCTGTATAATACCTCAAAAACAGATTGATGTCACTTTGTGCAGCAAAGCCTTTAATCTGCCTTTAATCTGCGTCTCCTGGTGACATTTAAATGCCACGTTACAATCCTGCACAGACTCCTGAGTCGACTGGAACACAAATGTCCCAAATGTACTTCCACTGTTGCCATAAACTACAATAAACATTAACTACATGGTATCATAATGAGTCTCCACGATTTCAGCTGAGGACAGACCTGTGTGTTTAACTCTTAGGACAAATCCTCATGTTTTGGTTACTTAAGAGCCATTTAGCCAGGACATTGTGTGATACTACATCCTGTTAGATTCACGTGCGGCAGATGGAAAAGTGGAAGTTTCTATTCTGTTCCGTGTACGAGTGAATCCTGCATCAACTCCAGCATTTTTGTATCGATGCTGATCAGTCTCATTTCCTCTCTGTGAGCCAATAAACACACAAACAAACATGTTTCTCAAATCTGGTTAGAGTTTTAAAATAAATAAATCTCAGCCATAGATGTTTGTCATTGAGATATTTTTCCACTGAAGAGCTGTGGCCGGACCCAAAGCCAAACAGGGGGGGGGGGCGGACGGATCAATAGGGAAGCCGGCAGCAGGGATGGGTGAGCGTTCGGTCAATAAGCTCGATACGGAGCCCAGCTCTGCCCTGCACGAGGCCACGACGCAGCGCCAGATTGTCCTTAATTAAGCTGGCAGCGACGCATGCGATCAATGGAAACGATAGAAGCTGATCGCCGCTTGTTCAGCTACAGTTTAAGCTTTTGACTGAAGTGAGAGATAACCCAAATAACTATGAGATGTTACCCCTCAGACTTCTAGGACCCAGGATTCTTGGTGGACTCCTTTTACTTACAGCTCTCTTCCTCTGGTGTCTCCATTTGCGTGTGGATCGACTCCAGCAAGTCATAATCATCAAAGTCCAAAACAAATTCTTCAAACTCTTCCAAAGCGCTGGCGCCGGGCATCGTGCCGTGGAGCCCAGACTCATTCTCCTGCTGCTTCGGGGTATCCAAACCTTTGGGGACGCTGGACTGATGCTCCGGTCCATGGTGGTCAGCGCATTGGTCCTCAGTACTAGAGTTCCCATGTCCCTCCTGTCCCTCCTGTCCCTCTACGTCTGTCATCTCCACAGTGGGTGCCTCCTCCTGTCCTCCTCTGTCCATGCCGACACACCGCTCATCCAGGGTTCCTAATCCCGACTCTTGAGCGCCGTCGCTCTCCCCAGGGATCGCTCTTCAGGCCGAGGTCTTCGGTCTTCACAGAGCTTTTGAGGATTGTAAGGTTCTGGTTGCGCCAAAGAACTGAACTGTCTTTAGAAACAAAGCTTCTAGATGTTGCAAAAAACTTGTAGGAGTCCAATAAACTAAACTATAACAATCGAATCCCTTCAAGTCCAAACAAAAGACAGAGTCGGACCTTCTCCCTCTGATGAGTCCCTGCCGCTCTGGACTGAAGTATTGACAGGGGTTGGGCCACTTTTTGAGAGCCGCTTGTTGGCTGAACGTTGGTGCAGCCCTCCTACGTGACGCCCGCAGCTTATTGATCTTTGCTGCTGTCGGAAAACGACGATTTAGGAAACTGGATGACTTTGGTTTCCACATCGCCGCCATCGCTGTCCCACCCAAGTGAGGTATGGCATAAGTATAAAGGTCAATCTCCAAAGGTCGACGCTTCAACTCACTTGCTTTTAACTAAAAACGCTTCAAATATACGAGACTGAGACACGAGTCAAGAGCTGCCAGAGCGATAAGTGCGATGGAAAAGCTCCAACTCTCTGTTCTGTGAGACATGATGGTGCCAAACATTGGAGGGAGCAACAATCTTCCCCTTCCCATCACCATGGAAACCAGGCTTGTCCTGCAGCGTTGCGGCGATACTGGTCTAGAGTCTAATCTGATCTTAACTGGACCCTCCCTTAAACATGCAGGGGCATTGTTTCATTACATAATTGGAAACGCTTCGATGTCGTCTATCTGCTGGCCGCCAATCCGATTTGTGTTGGCGACTCCTGTGTGTGTGTGTGTGTGTCCTGTTTTCCAGATGGCTCCTAAACAGTCGATGATTACTCTGCTCTGTAAAAGCAGGAAAAGCCAGAGGCAGGGTCACTGATGAAGGGGAATCGACTGCAGCCTGCGTTAATTAATGCCCCCGGATGCTGGCGTAGAGTTTCTGACCCTGTGCCTCGTCGTCATCCCTCTCTCTCTCTCTCTCTCTCTCTCTCTCTCTCTCTCTCTCTCTTGCTCTCTCTTATCCTCTCTCCTCTGTCTCTCTTTCGCTCTTGCTCTCTTCCTTCTTCTCTCTTCTGTATTCTTGTCATGACCTCGCCCCTGTAATCAGATAATACCTAACAAATAACCACAGAGTTCCCCGGTGTGAAGAAGAGGTGGAGATCAGAGCGGCGTGATGACATAATCACCCTGCAGCCGCCCTGGCAGAGATACTGTAGCACACTCTCTCATTCTAAAGGGACAAATTGCTTAATCAGGCTCGAGCATTTAGCAGACGAGCAGACAGTAAACGTTTGCATCTGTGACATGTCGGTTACCACGACAGCGAGCCTGATCTGTGGCGACACACACACTCATCTACAAACATACATGCAGCAGTTCACGAGGGTGTGTAGGGTGAATTCCCACACTGGCAACGCTTTGACTGATCTATTATTAAGTACCAGTTTGAGTGATTTCATCTCAGCTCAGCTCACAGTGTTGATGAAGACTGATCACTCTTCTTCTCTCACCCTGTTTTGATCACTCTCTCTCTCACTCATTTAGCCAATCAACTTCCTCTTCCTCCGTACTTCACCGCTGACCTCCCCCAGTGCTGACGTGACTATCCCCCCAAAATAAAACAGACACACAACATGGGTCGTGTTTTCACAGCAGCAGCAGCGTCAGAATGAGTCACTCCTGATCATCTGCAGCTATTTTTAGCCGCCATGCCGCCTCAGACACTAAGTGCTGTTATTTATTGGACTTGGAAGCATTTAGTCATCTTTGTCTGTGAAAGCTGCTGGATAAATGGCACCATCACAGACCTTCACTTAGGGGGAATTGTCGTTTTGTGCTGTGCTGTACTGTGCTGTGTGAGTGTGTGTGTGTGTGTGTGTGTGTGTGTGTGTGTGTGTGTGTGTGTGTGTGTGTGTGTGTACGTGTGTGTGAGTGTGTGTGTGTGTGTGTGTGTGTGTGTGTGTGTGTGTGTGTGTGTGTGTGTGTGCTTTTTATTATTCTGGTACAAAATTAGATAGTGTTTGAAATGCAAATCAGAACTTGCTGCTCTGCACATGTGATCCCCTTCTCTTACTTTTCATGTCATCCAGATCAGCGCTGGCCAACATCTGGGCCTCGGCCTCGTCTGTGGGCACCTGCTGATAGATGGCGGTCTCCAGGGCGGTCATGCTGCCGATGCAGATTCGCTCCCGTAGGTCGTAGTTGCTCCGCTGGGCGGCCGCCATGCGATGGTGGACCGGCTTCCTGCGAAACCAGCCGCCGGCGCCCGACGGGTCGGATCCGTGAGGAACGCCGACTGACCTGAGGAACATCAGATCATGGTGTTCAACATGATGAAAGCTCTTCCTTACCCTCTGGCTTTGTAATGGTTTCTCCCTGCATATGTGGGGTCGTTCGTCCAGTGTTTGAGGGTCAATCCTGGCTTTGGTCAGTTGACGACTTCTTTTTAATGCAATATTTGTGCTAAGTGACAAATGTATAACTAAACAGTGGAATCATGTCAGTAGCAGATTGTGTTTTGAGGTGCAGAAACACAAAAGTTTGCCTACACATTATCAACACCATTAAGCAAATGCCTGATTGAACCTTAGATTTCCCCCCATGTTGCTGCTGCTTTAAACCTTCTGTGTGTTGTGCCTTTTGGTTGCATTGCTGTCTCTCTGCCAACAGAGGGCCCCATAGCACTGCGGCGCCCTGGCCTCCCCTCACTGAGCCCTCTGACTCATCACTCCACTCAAACGGAGCAGAAACGTTGCACGACTGCAGGATGTTTTTCAAACTCGGCAGATCCCAAAATTGGAAACCCAGTGCCGATGCCCACAGAGCAGAAAGAGAGAGACACGAATATCCCTGAATCACCGTCTAGTCCCTGACCTCCCAGCTGCAAACTGCATACATTATTCATAAGGTTACCAAATAATTGATATTCCAATGTTCTGCATGTTTAGTCAGATGGATCATTAAACATCTAGGATTCATCTCAGGTCATTAAAGGACAATGAACTTTAGATCATGCATGGATATCATCTCTCATCCTGTTTTTGGTGGTGAACTCAATTTCTCATCTCTTTAATTCTAACTTAATACATATAACACTGTCATTTCATGTGTATGTTCCAGTTTTTTGTGTGAATTATAATTTTTAATTATTATTTTGCTACCTCTTGCATGCCTCTTCCTCTCCATGCTCTTCCTCCTTGCAGGGTGTGACGCCGCCATTTTCCCCGTTATGAACCACCTTCTTTGTCAGAGTGGGCGTGGCTATCCCTGACGGCGGTTGTTCTTCGTTTACCATGTGGAAGGACGGAAGAGGAAGGGCTTCCTCCAAGTCCTCTTGGCTCCCCAAACTAAACTGAGAGAAAGAGGAAGATCAGTAAGAGTGCAGGAGAAACACAAAGTCCTCACAGACTCCATCACTTCCTCCGTGTGCGGCTTCACTCCTCCACTCACTGACACAGTTACTCTCTCTATATATTAGTTGTTAATGTGGAGTTGGTGTCTTCATCAAGGGCACCTTAACACCAGAGTGTGAAACAGCAAAGAGGATTATTTGATTGCCCCAGAATCCCAGTGGAAATAAACAAATTACTGTTCAGTTCCTTTAATACAGCCTAGAGTCAACAAATAGCAGTGTGTGGGTGAAACCTGTGCTGCAAACTAAATGTGAATTTAGTTTAATTAGGGTCCATTACACCATACCGCTCACCATAAGTGTTCCCTGCTGCCATCTAGTGGAAATCGTATTAATTTGCCATCTATTGCCGCCAAACGCTGCTATTCGCTGTGTTGCTCTAAACTTACCAGCTCGTGTGTGTGAATGTGTGTGTGTGGGCCTATAGCCTCTCTGTCTTATGTTACCTCTGGCTGGATATCAGGACACTCTGTGGGCGTGGCAGCCGCACCCTGCCGGTCTGTCTCGGACTCCGCCCCTTCCTCGTCGACCTCCTCGATGGTGGGCGTGACCTGGGAGGGTGGCAGGGACGTCTTTTTTTTCTTCCGCTTCTTTTTGCGGCGTCGTTCGGCGCTATGCCCCCTCTTGCGTAGGCGCTGCGGCGCGGGCAGGTGAGTGGACAGCGGGTGGTGTGTGTGATGGAATGTATGTCTGTGATCTGTGTGACACCAGGAGAGAGAAGGTCACTCATTGCTTCAGCGGCTCGGATATAAAACTAAACAGCTGTTACACATGCTGAGTCATGAGCTTCTCTACTGATGATGATGATGATGATGATGGGCTGCAAAGAGTTTCAGTCTAAATCAACAAAACATTTACTTGGTTTCCTCTACAAACGATGAATTCATGGATGTTTACATCAAAAGAACGCACAGGATTCTCATAGCTTCAAATTTTACATTAAGAAGAAAGAATTGAGAAGCACATCAAAAGCTCCCAGCTGTAATCTGAGTTGACCTTCTCCTCATATGTATACAGGAAAGAAAAGGACAACAGCAGTTGTCTGTTCTAGAATAAATAATACAAACTATGATAGGTAATTAAAATCTATCCAGCAGTTTGTTTTCTCTTGACGATGTAATCTGATCATCTCTGCAGTCTTACACTCAAAGTCTTTCTCCGTGTAGTGTCTGCCCATCCTGTCCCCGCCACTGGAGGCCGACTCGCTGATGATGTCCCTGAAGCGCTCCACAGACAGAGCTTTCTCCCAGCTCTCCTCCGCCTCCTGCTCCTCCTCCTCTACGTCCTGTTCCTCCACTGGTGCCTCCTCATCTTCCACCTCCACCTTCACCTGGAGAAAGACTGAAATGAGTCTAACGTGATCCTGCCAGATGCTGCAGACTGACCAGTAGTGACTCACCAGTAGGAGTCACTGCTGGTGCAACAGACAATGCCTTCCTTTTCCTGCTTTTCATAATATGGTTTCCCTTCTATTACTACCTTTAAAAATACTTGTTCTTAGTTCTGTTTCATGTGACTCCTTTGTCACATTCTGTAATGTGATCATAATTCTGCATCATGACAGTAAGGAGAGTGTCTATACATCCTGCTCTTTAAGTAGGACAGGCTGTCATAAAGCACCACAGTCGTGTACAGGAAATCAATACAACAGAGTGCTAAGCTACACCGCGCTAATGCACTACACAACCCCCCTGGAGACGCCAAGGCCCTATGAGAGTGACCTGCCAGGGCCAATCGCTGCCTCTGATTGGTTCGATCCCTGGGACAGGCGGCTTCCTTCACCTCAGACCAGTGCTGGCACGGCGAGCACTCCGGCTGCTGGTCTGCGGTCTGGCTTTTCTCTTTTCCACGACTCCATTACATCCTAATTACTAGTGGGATAAAGGGACGGGATGCGTTTAATGATCCGAGCTGCAGTACCTGAGGCAGACCAAACAACGCACAAGGTGGAGTTTTTATTCAACCGCAAAAGCATCGTTTACACTGGAAAGAAACCGTAATCACACTGTTCACAATCTGTAAACAACAAACTCAACCTTTCCACCTTCACTTCACTCAAATACCAAACAAAGCTTCATATTTCCACAGAACCTTCATTCTATTGGATAAGAATCCTTGGCCTCTGCTTCCTCTTACCAATATGAACATCAATAAGAGTGATAATGGCTTTATCTAAAACTAGTTTGTAGGTTGATTAGAAACAGGCCCCGGTCGTGTCTTTTGTTCCGGGGTCTTTAGTGTAAAACAATCCCACCTCATCTCTTCTCGTAAAACGCACAACTTTCACTGCAGCATCAATATTTCATATTCAGTGGAATGCTGAGCCAGGGAGCAGAGTATTAAAATATTCATCAGCTGCTGAATAATACGGGGGAGTGCGCGTGCATGTGTGCGTGTGCGCGTGTGTGTGTGTGTGTGTGTGTGTTTTGTTGCTGTATATCTGTTAGTTTAGAGGGGGACTATCAGGTTTAGACCAACTCACACTTTATCTTTAGTCATCTGGTTAAGTAATTAATCACTCAATCAGCTTGTTTTGATTCTGCAAAATTCATTCCAGAGATATATTCACTCTTATTTTTAAACTTCAGATTTTGGAGTGTTATCCTCAGTTTAAGTTTGCCGTCCTGTCGAGTAAAGAGATTTATTTTTAGAGCTCAATGTGAAGCTTTGTGCTGGAAAAGCATCAAGCGGTGACAGCGATCGATGCTGAGAGTCCAAAACACATTTAACAATTAATTAATTCATAAATCAGAGCGAATGTGTGAGCAGGACAGGGAGGCAGCTTGTGTGACAGGGGACATGTTTACAGTGTGTGTGGGCGTCTATCAGAACAGCTGAATGCGCCGCTGCCAGAATGAGTGACAGCGTGTGTGTGAAGCGTCCACTGCTGAGGACTTCAGGCTCCTCCACATTCAAAAACAGCACCAGAGGAGAAGAAGAAGCATCAGAAAATTTTCAGATCCGAGACAAATTCTCATGAATATTCAGGCAGAAAGAACTATGCAGTCGTTGTTTTCATCCAGGCAGACTGATGGTGTTGCTTGATGTTTCCTGATCGCTCTCACTTTATCTACAGGAAGCTGCTACATCTCCCAGACCATAAACAGATCCCTACAAACTCAATTAGGAGCAGCAGGGATGCAGTGATTCCTTCACAGTGAAACTGAGACTGAAACACGTTCGACCTTTGACTCTTAAAGACCCGCAACAAACTGTAAACGGCTTTTTAATAAATGTGGGCTGAAATTGAATCCACGCAGCTATCCCAGCAAACCTCTTCACTAATGCACTAATTACACTCAGCAGCAGACCAGAAGAGCTCAGAAAGACAAACCGTCATCGCCACATTTACACTAAAGCATGGTGCAATATGTGACTGCACACACGTTCAGCCTGCAGCTTGACTTCCTGCAGTAAATGTTGTGGTTGCATGACATTCAGAACCATAAACTCACAACAAATGCAGAGACACAGCAAATTTACAGTCAAGCTACTGTGTGTAATGGTAGCTACTCAAGCTACAAGCTACTCATGGTTTAAAGTAGTTAAGCTGTAGCTAAGCTGCTCTCTAAATAAAATTACATTACGAGCATTTGGCAGACGCTTTTATCCAAAGCGACTTACATTACATTACTACCCTACGCAGAGGGGGGAGCAATTGAGGGTTCAGTGCCTTGCTCAGGGGCACCTTGGCAGGGACTCGAACCGGCGACCCTCCAGTTCCCAGGCGGAAGCTCTACCCACTGAGCTACTGCCTCCCCGAAAAATAGTTAATAGCTAACTTCAATGAAGCTACTTCCAGGGATGATGTGAAGTATTTGCATGCAACTGAATCTGCATCATCTCAGCTGCACATTCATGGTTGATGCATGTTACGGCTTTCGTACTGTACAGAACGTTTAATGTGCTACACACAAACAAACACACACACTGTAGTATCTGGATGGTTGTAGCTGATGTAAGCAGGCTGCAGGCTGATGTTACTGTGGTGAAGCTGGCCAGAGGGGTTTGGGTTTAATTACACACTCAGACCTCAGAACACACACACGCACACACACACTCTCTCTTTCCCTCTGAATCTTAAAGGACAAAGTGCAGCAAATACTGAACGACTAATTATGGGTCAGAAATGGCATTAATGTAAGTGTGTGTGTGTACGTGTGTGTCCACTGTGGAGATGTCTGCACTCAGCACACACACATCACCTCCTTAATTGGCAGGACTAATTCCCCGCCAGAGCCACACACACACACTCATCTGTTTCACATGAATAACAGCTACAACGCAATCAGCCATGTGTGTGACTCATCCCACTGAGGGGAAACAATTCAGAGCTCCTCTCTTTCCATATGAGGAGGATCAAACTGCATATTAACCCCCCGCGGCAAATTGTTTCATTAAATCAGGCAGGAATCAGGTTGCTTATTGTCAGCAAACGTCACTGTGATGTTGACGTCGGTGATACTCAAGCTGTTCGGGGCGGCGGCGGCGGCGACCACATGCTCGCTTCCTGAACGACAGGATCCAGCTGGAGGAAAGGCAGAATTTGGACGAGCAGACGGCACATTTAAGAGAGACGTTCATTTGTTTTTCGGCATAGCAACGGGCTCACCGTCGCCCCTGGCGCGGCGCTCTGGCGCGGCGCTCTGGCAGCGGCGCTCTGGCAGCTGCCTGGTGTGAAGATGTGGAGCTGAGTAATGCGGGATGTTGCCAGGATGCAGCTCAGGACTCCAACATGCACCGCAAACCTGATTCTGCTGCGCTCCTGCGTTCAGCTGCATCATGCGGACGCAGTTTGTGCCCACAAGCTCCCGGCCTGTTTCATAACCGTGCTTCACGCATCGCCCTTCATCTTTAACATGTGACGCTGTGAGAAGTCTTCCTCTCTGTTCTATTTAAACTCTGCACTGTAACACAACAGACTTTCTTACCTGTTGCAGGTTGATCAACACGTCTGTCTCAGGGGCATGACCTCCTGTAGCCATGGGGCCAGGGATGCAGCCAGAGGGGGGGCGGGGAAGGGTGGGGGGGGGCAGGGGACTGGAGACAAAGAGGGCTAGGAGACGTGTGTACTGTAGGTATGGAAGGAGAGAATGTCCACAGAGGTTGGAGGATGAGGAGAGAGGGGGAGGGGGGGAGGGGCGGATGGGATGAGAGGGACGGCGGGCGGGGGGGCAAAGCAGCAGGACCCTCGGGTGGGGGGGGACGGGGATCAGCCCTTCTCTTTCACGGCCGGGGATCCAGGAAGCCTTTGGGGTGGCATAACCTGAGAGAGAGAGAGAGAGAGAGAGGGAGAGAGAGAGAGAGAGAGGGAGAGAGAGAGAGGGAGAGAGAGAGAGAGAGAGAGAGAGAGAGAGAGAGAGAGAGAGGGAGGGAGAGAGAGGGAGAGAGAGAGAGAGATCAGAACAAACACGCTAAGCTGTGAGAGTTTCTAGAAAGAGGACACGGTTCCATCACTAGCAGCTCCTCGTCATCCATCACTTCTCTGTTTATCACCAGGATGTTGTTAAAGGCGTAACTATCGGAGGATTTTAAACGACTCCTACTGATGCATCTGTGAAGTATCTGTATATTGGTCCGTACTCACTATCTCACTGATCAATCTGGAGCCGCCGTGTTCCCTCCGTCACGGCAAACATTCCTACATCTGTCTCAGCTGACTCACTCGCTCCATCGCAGGCGCTTACAGTTGGCTCGCAGCCCCGACTGTGCACGAGGGCCGACCAAGACCGAGACAAGGGAACGACACAAGGCCGCCGTTGTTTGCGGGTGCGAGGAAGAGCGAGGAATTACAGTACAGGCAGGGGCCGCACACGACACCAGAGTGGTGCAGAGAGAGAGAGGGAGAGAGGGGAGAGAGAGAGAGGAAGAGAGGGAGAGAGAGAGAGAGAGAGAGAGAGAGAGAGAGAGAGAGAGAGAGAGAGAGAGAGAGAGAGAGAGAGAGAGAGGGAGGTTTGTGCAATTCACTGAAGTAAAGCCGGGGAACTTGTCATATAAAGAAGTTGTGTTTATCATTCTTCAGTCTGCTTTTGAAAATGGCTTTGACTTTAATATTTCTCTAGTATGGCGTTGTAGTTTGGAATAAGCGTTGTTGTGTTTGGTCAGTCTCTCCACCATAAGAAACCTCTGAATCCCCCTCGCTCTCCTCTGCTGTCTGAGCGTCTCGTCCTGATTGATGGCCAGAGGAGAGCAGCGACCTTGGCCAGACTTGACCTCTGTAAACACGGCGGCTCCTCCATCGCCGCTACGCTCGCCAGCTGATATCAAATGTCCCCGCCTACTTCCTACCCAGTGGCTGTGTAACCAGAGAGCTCGCCCTTTGAACGCCGACATGTGCGAGTGAGCGACGGACATCGATAGGTCCGCGTGCGGGCGAGGAGCTCATGCCTCATTCGCGCTCACTTTCAGGCGATTTACACTGTCCAGGTCACGTGACTTGGATGCGGTCGCTCTTTGGGAGGAACCAGAGCATCTGCAGGAAACAAAAACGTGTCCTGGCGTCTCCGGCATCTCCATGGACACCTGAAGACAGAACGTGTGCCATCCTGACCCTGCCAGAGCCCAAACAGGATCATCAGGCCTTCAGTGGATCAGATGCTGGCTCAGATGTGGAGAAATGAATATTGTAGATGTATTGTTTGTTATGTCACGATTAATAACTCATAAATCAGGGGATCGTGACTCAGAAGAACTGAAGAACTGAGTCCTGGCATCCCTCTGAGACATCTTGCAGAGTTTCACAGTTCATACTGAGGAACACGGACACGACTTTAAGACCGAGACACAATCCCTCTCTGTGTGTGTCTGTGTGTGTGTGTGTGTGTGTGTGTGACAATGCTAAGCTTCAGTATGCAGCGTGTTCACAGCTCTAACACAGAGATGTGTGTGTGATCTGTGCTCATCATCCTCTGTCCCCCCGTCGGTCAGAGAGGCTGAGACCACCTGCAGAGACGTGGTTGACTTGCATTAGCTCGGTCGCTCTGCTTCTGTGTGGAGCGGCGGCGGCTGTGAGCTACGTGCTGATCTATAGATCTATATTTAGACACAAGTGGGCAGTAAACTCACAGAAGTGGCGGCTCAGAGTTGGACAAACCTCTCAGTGTGACGCTGAAGAGCTGCACATGAAACTGAATAATGAGCTTCAACAGAGAGAAGGGCGAGGGTCAAAGCTGAGGCGCAAGAATGTAATGATGACTCGTAACAGATCAGCAGAACGTCCATTTAGACGGCAAATGTACAAGAACTCAGTGTTACTTCACAACTACCATTTACATATTAGCTGATTTGTTATGATAGGCCAGATCTGGATCAATATTTGGATCAATATCTGGGCTTAAGGTCCTACATTTCTGCATTAAGTCTAATAAACATAAACTCCTTTTAGTTTATGATCTGCTACATTATGAGTTTTAAGATGATGTTGATTGATGATTCCCTATTTTAAGAAATTATCTTATTAGATTATTTTAGGCAGGTATTTTTTTTTTTTACATTTTTGCTGAAATTCTGGGATATTTTGGACTTTTTCCAGGATTTTTTTTTTGTAAATTGAAAGAATCTGGGAGTTCAGTATCTCAATATTCCTTTAGATAAAGTTCTAGAATTTCTTTCATCAATCAATCCTTTTCCATGAACACATTTAGATGTTAATTCAGATGTGTGTTCCTGTCCTGCAGTGACGCTGTAGTGACTCCAGAGGGTCGCAGCCCAGTGAGACATTGACATCTGTGTTACCGGGCTTGCAGCTTCACGGCCTAATGTGACAGCAACCCAATAATCAATACTCTGCTCTCCACTGTGTGATCTCTTCTTTATAACACACTGAGGCTGAGCGGTGTCACATTACCGCGGCTGTCTGCTCCCCACTGTCAGCAGCCCGGGGACGCGCCCCTCTGTCGGGGTGCAGCTCAGGCTTTTGGGAGATCCACTAAAAAAATCGCCATGAGTTGCTGTGTCACTACTACAGAACCTGAACGCATCAGCCGCAGCATCCACATCATCCACCTCCAGCTGGTGTCTGTGGGACTTGCAGCGGGTACACTGAGGACAAGCTGGGGAGCTTTGGGGGTCTTTACTCGCTTTGGGGGTCTTGCTCGCTTTGGGTGCAGAGGTAATCTACTCTGAAACACTGCAACACACGCGCATCACGCACTGCGAGCAGCGGAGCCAGCGCCTCCTCCACCTGCACACAACGAGGCGAGGACCGCACCTGCAAGGACGCCCGCGGAAATGAACGCGTTGTTATGTTGGTCTAACAAGATCGCCATGCATGGACACTTTGCATGGGCGCGCGTCATTGTTGCATGGCATACACACACACACACATACAAACACACACACAACATCTGAAGCCAGTGCGCACATCGCCCCCACCCCCCCTCCGCACACACACACACTTCTGCGTCCCGTATTCGAGTCATTTCCACCCGTATTCGCGTGCTTACCTGTGATTTCAGAGAGCAGCGCAGCAGGGGGGAAGAAGCTCGAGGCGACGCTGCGTTACACGAGGCGGCAGCCGCGCGCGGGTCCACGCCGTTAACCAAGTGAAGACGCGCGAGGCAAGGAGATTCTGCAAAGGATGCTCGCGCTGACCACGTGACTGTGGAGGACAACCTGCCCATCTGGAGCCGCTGATGGATGGACGACAACAACAACAGCAGCAGCAGCAACAACAACGACAACAACAACACAATATAACTAATATGGTTAACATTTACAACAACAGTAATAATAATAACAATACGACAATAGTTGAACTAATTACTCGGTAACCAATGCCAGTAGTACTTTTTATTTACAAGTCACGATTTAAAGCTGCATTAATAAAGTTAAACTAGTACTAAATACAACACTATTGAAAACACAAAATAAAACTGATCCCTACTTGGGTTGATTACCTCAAAATCCAGGTCAAAACGCATTTCCGCCCTCTACTGGACTAAAGGGTTATTGCATTTACTGGTTTGTGGGGCAGTGCATTGTAAACATCACTGTAGCGTCAAACTAACAGAGATGTAGCACTGCACTGCACACTGAGCTTGAGACCCTGAGAGAACTTCAAGAGAGATTACGTCATTACCCCAGTTTTGTTCCTTCACTTTGTTGATAGTATTTCTTTATTTAAGTGGTCAAGTGTGGGGTCACTATCAGATTAATGTGTCTATTACATTACATCTGTGAAACTTACCCTGCTGTGTTTTTGTTTGTCCCTTTGGTTAGTTTGTATGGATCTGGGGTTTTCAGTTTCACTCTTAAAGCCGTCACACTCCTACAGCTTCATCCTCATAAACTGGTGTGGTGCAGCGGAGCACTGTTAAAACCCACAGATCCTTGTTTTACATTCCAGCAGAGATCCAAACAAGTTCCAAAGCGTTGCCAACACAGAACTGTGGTGAAACGTGTACAACATGATGAAAGCAGCACCGGGATGTTTTTGTTTTTTAGGCCTAAGCCCCACTAGCAAACAAGACAAGAAACACTGACAAAACCGAACAAAGCAAACTAAAAGCTCCAGATTCTCTGTGCAGTGATGATGCAGCTTTGTCATGATTGCAAAGGTCGCCAAGTCTCCTCCTACAAAGCTGCAGGATCCATTTCAAGAATAGGATGGTTCACCAAAATAACAAATGAAGAACTTCAAACAATCAAAGGAAACGAGACAATTTGTGTTGAAAGAAGATGGATTAGCAAGAAAATGAAGCTGGAGCAGATAAAAATCAGAAAAACAACAGCAGGACATCGTCTGAAAGGGAAATGAAAGGAGGAAAGGCCACCAGACGAGTGGAGGAGTTTATTGGTTGCAGCTTTTCTTGTGTGTAAAATGTCGAGCAGTGACTTTTGACATTTGGGTTTATTACATTTCACAGCCACGTCCAAGACCGAGCTGAATAGAAAACAGAATGAACGCAATAAAACATGAGGAGGAGGAGCTGTACGTGGATTTGCAGACACACAGATGTGAATGCTGTTAGGCTTTGTGGACACTAGATGGCGCCATGACTCCAAGTATACAACAGAAGCGTGCCATCCTTCAGATTTATGTCCTTGATGTGCAGTGAGCTGTGAAAAGTCATGTAAAGCCAATGGTGATGTACAAATAACATGAATATTTAGGATAAACTAGTCGACTTTAAATGGTGATATGAAAGCAAAATGATGAGGAGTGGGTTTTGAGGTGTGTGTTGGGGTTACACACATTTTAATGTAGCAGGACCAGGCAGGAGAAACTGTTTACACTGAGAGGAATACTTATTATAACAGAGAAAATGTGGTAAACTCCCTCACCCTCTGCTCCTCTGTGTTCAGCTTCACTGCTCTGACCTCATTCCTCTCGCTGGTGAGGCAGATTTCAAATTTTTTCTTCAGATCTTATCTTCTCTTTGTGCCACGCCATCAGTTTTACAACACCATCAGAATATTATTACCAGTGTCAAACAAGACAGACGTGGGCGGAGCTTCGAGCCAGAGCGAGAGAGAACAGGGTCAGACTCTGCTCTGCTCTGCAAACGCTTCAGCTCAGTCCCACATACAGAACAACACTGATTCATTCCACAGAACGATGGAGTTTCTGCATTCAAACGGATCAAATCTCTTTACTCGAGCCGTCTCCCGATGTGACCTCAGACATGTTTCCTCAGGTGCCCTTACCTTCACTTCCAGGATGTTTCATTTGGCCTGGGCTGTACCTGCAGGCTGGGGTCTAGAGGCCCAGGGGCACGGCTGTGTGTGTGTGTGTGTGTGTGTGTACAGTGATTACAGGTCTCTCACCGGGGAAGCAACACTTCCAAGGATAGCAGCCGTTCATTCACCTCCGCTTGTTTTCCTGAAACAAATGCAGAGTAAATGTGAGAATCCATGCCTGTAATTGTCGCGGCACAAACAAACACAGTGGCAGATTCATGCTTACTTTATGAAAATGCCTCGTCTTCTCCTGTGATTGAGTTTTTTAATTATTGCTATTCGCTCCAGGAATCGGCCATCTTTGTTTATCCAAAGCGTAACAGGATACGAGGAGAGCAAAACAATGAGCTATGAAATGAACAGCTGCTGAGGGCTTCTGAGGATCCTGCTCTGCTAACGAGGCAGAGTTATGAGAGTCACAGTCAAACCTGGAGCTGGCAGGGAGAATCTAAATGCCGTGCATGTCAGTTTAGAGTTTAATCTTGAAGAAAAGGCTAATCCGCCTCTCTCCGCTGGTATTTGATAGAGGATGTGGACTTATCCTGCCTGCAGATGTCGTGCCTGATAGCAGAGTCACTACTTCCCTCCCTCCCGGCTGCCATATTGTGCCTCTCTGTCATCTCTCCGTGTTCTTATGTCTATTTTGGCATTTAACAGCATGTCAGCAATTGAATCAAACTTGAATTGTTCCTTATGGGGCAAAGAAGGAAAGAGAGAAGGAGAGAAGGAAGGAAAGAAAGCAAGCAGGGTCAAGATCAACACATTTGCCCCACCATTTAATAATGCAAGTGGAACAGTGCAGCGCGTTGAGCCCGATGTTGCGCTGCAGAGAGCAGTGCCAGTACATGCCTGTGTTAGAAAATGGCGTACGGCGAAGCCAAAGCAGACATTTTGAAGGAAAGTTGGCAGAGAGAGGGATTGCAAATGTGCAGATGATGAAGCTCGTGCCCCCGTGGGACGCTGCTTAAACAGAGCTTATATCTAAAAGGGAACAGTTTGACTGCTAATGTCTCGTGTAAGTAAGTTACTCAGAGTGCGTTTACACTGAGATCTGAGGAGGAACGTCCTTAAGGGAGACGGATTACACAGAGTTACATGTTCCTGCTTTCTTTCATGAACATTTGCATTGTTTTAAAGTGCGAGAAACACACCGATCCGCTTCTGCATTCCCTGGCTGCAGCATCACTGTGCACACTGAGTGAAAATGAGTCGATTTGAGCTGTAGTCGCTATGAGGCCTGTTCTACTTTGTCCAGTCAAAACACGGCCTCAATAAAAACATACAGGAACATATTCTACATGTAAATTTGTTGACCTCATCGCATTTAATGAGTGAACCCAAAATTGTAAAGGACCCTGATGTGAAAACACTGGTTGCTGCTTTAAAGTGTAACCTCCTGCCACATGTGACCGTACATCAAGGCGTCCTCGGCATGTTGTCAGACTTTATAGGGTTGGCAGCGTGAAAGGGCTCGACTCCTGCGTAAACACAAACCCAGACGAGTCCACACACACAGAGGGAAACGTGGCCTGCAGCCGGAGAGGACCTGAGTAAACAGTGTCAGAGTGCCCCCACGCAGACCACAGCCTACCACACACTCCTATCTGATCCGTCTGAACACCCACACACACAACTAGGAGCTTCTCTTCACAGCGTCCGCAAACTTTTGGATTTGAATTGTTTGTAATTGCTGTTATCTGAGGAAGTCGAGTCAGAGAAGAGGAGGGGACGTGTTTTAGTGTTACGCCTTTATCTGATACATGTTTTGGACAGGAGGAGGTGGTGTTTGGCTGGAGTGGGAGTGTACAGTGTCTCTGGACTCTCTGGACCCTCTGGACTGGACTTCCCAGGGTCCCACGCATGAAACCTCGTCCACAGAAACACTCCCAGGCGATCCAGCAGCACTGAGGGTCCTGCTACGTGTTTAACCCTGTGTTCTCTCATTCCAGCAGCCTCTCCAGGGAACGTGACTCAGCAGTTAAATGCGGCTCGGCGGGGGTGCAGACTGGCTCATGCTTCACCGCAAAGTAGTTGGCGCAGACTAGCGCGGCGTAGACCCCCTCTCTACCCCCCTCCACAGGAAACAGGGGTAATTAGCTCAGCCTTTTCCAAGCTGATGTGGGGAACAGATCAGAGCGCTGAGGTCATCGGCGAGCAGGGGGAGCTTCCTTCTTCACTCTCCATAGATCCTCCTCTAATGCATGCGTGACCTCTCTTACTTTCCAGAAGTTTTCACTGTGAAAACTTTGAAAAGAAGTATGGAAGTAAATAAGACGTACTAGATTGCATCAGCACTTCATTCATTTACTCACAATCAGACTCTCTCTCTCTCTCTCTCTCTCTCTCTCTCTCTCTCTCTCTCTCTCTCTCTCTCTCTGGTTAGTGATCTGGTTAAACCTCTGGCCCCTGGCAATGTGTGTGTGTGTGTGGTGGGGGCGGGGGGGCATAGGGGGCAGAGGTGGGAGGGGCCTTGTCCCGTAAGAGAAACCCAAATAACCCTGTCAATCAATCTCCCAGCAAATAGACTCCCTTCCCATAAGGCCGTGGGGCAGAGAGACCCGACGTCAGCATTTTACACAATAGAAGGAATACATGAAAGTACTAAAACTGTCCTTGTTTGGATGAAACTTTTCTGATGAAAGAGCACTGAAAGCCAAACGGTGTCGAGCAACAGAATGAACCTCATGAATATAAAAATATGATATTATTCCTGGCAGGATACGGAGGACAACACAACATGACTCACTGAAGCACTGGAGAGCAAACTGAGGTGATACACAGTGAAACAGTTTGTCTCTTTCACAGAGGAAAAAAGTCTCAGCATGGGATATTTTGGATTGAGGGTCAAATCTGAGTTTATTACTTTAATTTACTGCTTCCTACCTGCTGTATATTCTCTGCTGTCCGCCCCCCAAAAGGATGGACCTAATGTCCCTGTGTGGTCTCATGTGAAAGTGCGGGATTGCTCGCTGTGTTAATCCCAACTAAGGAGAAACTAAAGGACAAAGTGTGCAGGGAAACATCTGATCCAAACCCATCCAGCCTGGATTCCTCAGTGAGCTTACATAAGTAATGGAAGACGCTTGATGAAAGGTTAACACCATTAACCCCTGACATGAAAGCAAAACTCCAGGCAGAGCTGCATTTGTCTGCATACATAATAAAGCAGCTCGCTCAGCGTCTCTCTCTCTCGTCTGCGTCGTACGAGTCGGTACACGATGAGGACGGAGCGCTGGGTGAAGAATTGGATAGCGAACCAAGCGCATCCTCGATACTGCACGATTAAATAAAAACAAGACGAGAGACACACAGATGACTGCAGGCAGGATGGAACAGAGCGACGGGCCGCTCTCACCTGTAGCAGCCGCGGCCCCGGCCAGGTTGTATAAATAGCTGTGTGAAGCGTTGTCATTACTCACCTATCAGCTATCTGAGCGGCCGCCTGCCCCAGGTGAGCTTTCCCTCTTCATCACTCAGCTCCAGAGCGAAGGCAATTCATTCCGCTCCGAGGCTTCTGTATACATTAATGGCTCCCTGTGCAGGCACGCAGCAGGCATGTTGCAGAGACAAAATAGATAATGATGTCGTTGGACTCAAGGGAGGTTGAGGTGATGACTTTAGAGCAGAGCAGGATGAAGAACAGCTTGTGTTCCACCTCAAACACAGGATTTAGAAAGATTAATAATAGAATAACAACAAACTAATTGACTATTCTGCCTCGTTCATTTGATGGAATTGTTGACAGAAAGATTCCTTTGTAACTTTTATTGCCGAATGCCTCACGTCTGAAAAGCGAGGCCCTTTTTCCAAAGGAAACCAAACGTCTCCTTTCCTTTTGAGTCACAGACCTCAGAGTGATAAATCATACAGCTACATTCCACCATGGGTTAGTGGAGACCCCCACTCTCCAGACAGAGCAGAGTGGGGGTCCAACTGGAATATGGTGTGTGTGGAGACTCCACAGTGGAAAAAGGGGCTCACACACACACCGCACCGGTAAAAGCCATGACATCATCAGCATAGTTTGTAGCTTTGTTTTTATACCTAGTTGTTATCCTGTTGTTGTGGCCTGCAACATCTCTGTCTCCGCTTGAATCAAACAGGATCTGTGATGTCATGGTTCAGATCCAACACTTGCTAAAGGAATGTCAGCTTGTGTCCATACATTGTGTGTTTAGAGGAGATACACATCAGGACCGTGTGCCTCAGGGGTGAGGAGCAGAGCTGCTGAAACAGAGCTGGGGTCACAGTTGCAGGATTTCAGCCTGAGGTGTTCTTTTGATTGCACATCCATAGAACTTCCCCATTCCCATTCCCATTCCCATTCCTAGGGACCGTGGGGTTGATTTGACCTCGTCCTCGGCACGCTGTAAGGAGAGATGTCTTTATTACTGCAGCTCCACAAAGCCTGGACTTTTCTGCCTCTGTGTGCAGAATTGCAAGCTTGTGGTCGCAGGGGCTGGGATGAATGTTGCTTTTGCTATTTCACCAAATGCTTCAAATCTGAGAATAATATGGTTTGGAATGGGAAAGAAAGGTCTAGATGGCTCATATTTCTGAGATGAAATGGAGAGCATTAGCCCAACGCTGGTGGCCAAGGAGGTTGACGCTGTCCCTCAAACTGAGGCTGTGACAGTTCAGTGTCTTTTGCACTCAGGTATGTTCTCTCCAAAGGTTCAGAGACTGCTGGGTAGACACTGATTGCAAATGAAACAGACAGACAGTGGAATAGCAATGGCAATTATTCTAGACTTAGACCAACAGGGAAAACCACAGCAAACGACTGACGAGGAGATGCAACCCCCTTTATTTCATCTTGAATGCAACCCTACGACACTAAGCGGCCTTGTGAGTGCGGCTGAAGAAGATGTGGAAAATGACTTAGTTGTGTTTGATTACCTGAGTGGCTCTCAGGCTGAAAAACAGAGATTTGAAGAAGTGCTTTGTAGTAACGTGAAGTCAAAGACCTTCCCTGATCTTTAGGTATCATCACATCTGTCACTGTCAAACTGTGGCTGCGTAGCGAAGGTCTGAACTCCTCAGGGGCCACAGAGTGTCAGAACGAGCCGCACAGTATGAACTCAAGTATTTCTTCACTTCATCAAGTCAAGTCCAAGCCCCCCTGCCCCGCCCCATCAAACAACAGTGGACTACAGCGAACAGGAAAGTTTTCCTTGCAGTTTGACACGCTGTGCTTCAGGCCCGGAGGACATGCAAAGTGCTTTAAGCCCACATAAAGCCTCGCTGCCACAAACGCACAAGTTCAGTCCTGCTCCCTGTGAAAGGCTTTCACTGGGATGTTAAACCTGAAACAACATCTAAGGCCGCGCAGAATCAATCAAATGCCTCTGATGTAGAGTTTGATGTAGGAGAAAGGTCATCCTCTGGAGACAACGCATATTACCAACTTATTCAATGCAAACTCTACTAGTTAATTTGTAGACGTGCACTCGTCTGATCAGATGTGAGACTCCTGCATGTCAGAGGACTTAAAAAATCCAGTTAAAGCTTTCTCTGCAACTTTCTTCCTCATCCAGCGTCTCCGTTTCGCTTCTCAAGGCTGTAATTTCGATGCAAAATTCCAATAAATGTCCTCACAAATAGGACCACACAGGAAATGACGCACTGGCTCATCCCACTGCAGACCAAATGGGACCGGCACAGGCGGCGGTTAGATTCTGAAGGGGAATTTTGAAGCCAGGCTTTGGGTTGACCACATGGTAAAGGAAAATGAAGACAAAGGGTATATCTGTGTGTGTGTGTGTGTGTGTGTGTGTGTGTGTGTGTGAACGCATCAAAGAAAAACTTTGAATTACTCTTTCAAACACAAGCGATGACAAAATTACAATCACTTTTATTATCAACAAAAATAATTTGGAAGTCAATGTGGGAAAATCTGATGCTGTTTGTTGTCGTCTTTATATTTCCAATTTATTTTCTATGATAAAAAACAAAAGGTCTCTGATTGTGGATGATCCTAACTGAATCTCTGTGCTCACATTATCAGATTATCGTCATTAAATGCTGACATGCAAGATTCTGATCTGCTGCTGACTGATTTGACTTTAGTCGCCACAAATGTGACCATCATTCTGGGTTCAGTTTACACACTGATAGTTTGGTAGAGACAAACAGAACCCAGGTCCCGTCACCGCCTCCTCAGCCAGCGCTCCAGATCTCACCGCACATCTGGACGCCTTCCCACAACCATAGAGGGACTCAGAGTTTCCCCCTCTCTTCCACTATGAGCTGTGGATATTGTGTCGCAGACAGAAGGTTGCTCTGACTCGCCATGATCTCATCCAAACACGCCGAACCAGTCTGGAAAAATCTAACATCAGGGTTTTGTCTCTTTTCTGCATCATTTTTCGTCTAATCCATCAGAAACGCAGTCGGTCCATGCTGGCTTTGGATTACTGCGTGTATCAAACCTTTCTGTAACACTGAAGTGTGTAAACTTGTGTTTCTGCCCACCATTTTCCCCTTCTGGTGCCTCTCAGCAGCTCCTCTTGTCTGGAAAGTAAACAAACGTCTGAGTCCAGCTTTCAAAGGGAGGACTTCCATCCCCCCTCTAAGATAGCTGGCCCATGACTCATGCTCAGCCGCCTCAGCACTCCTCACATTTTCCACAAGGTGCAAATCGTTTCCCTACAACCGTGTACGGGTGGTTGGGAATGAGGCGATGTAATTCCGAAAGCATTTATTGCAATTACTTTGGTTGCTTTGCCGTGAGAGGAAACAGTGTTGTGGTTGATTTAAAAGATGAGAAGCACAGGTAGAGTTTACATCCTGTTTGGTTGCTTTGTTTCAGGATTACTCAAAAAGGTTTGAACCAATGTTGATGGCAGAGTGGGATGTGACCCAGGAGAGATATGTTAGTATTGCCAAACCCAATGAAAGATGCAATAGAAGTATTGATTCGGTGCAATTTGGTGCAGGTCCAGATGTTATGACAAAAAATGCAATCAAGCCCTATTCCTACTTTCTAGTTTCTGTCTGTTTAGGTCAGTATCTGATGACACTAGGTGGTGATTGATGGATAATTCCCCCTTTCACCACATCAGGTCTTAATCAGGATCAATAAATCACCTTCCTCTGTTTATTCACTTGTTCACTCACAAAAACACACCGTGTTTCTTCATCACTGCTCAGTGTTAGGTTGTAAATATGCAGTTGCAATAAAAATCTACAGGAGATGTATTCATGTAGTTGCCAGGTAGTGACATGCACAGGGGAACGCTGGGGAACACACTCACACACACACACACACACTCTGAGCTGAAATACTTTTCCATAAATAAGATCTTCTGCTCACTTCCCAATGTCATCCTCCCACATTAAAGTAATTCCTTCCCCAGATCGCTCGCTGTCCGCCCAGAGAAGCTCGTCTGACTCTGTGAGACGGATGACTGCTGCGTTACGGCTTTGTTTCCTCATTTGTCAAACGAGAGCCTTGTAGTTCTGTTCTGTCCGAGTTTGTTGGGACTTGTTCCAATAGATCCTCTGCAATATACTTAGGATCATTCATCACTGTTCATGAAGTCAACACTGCTGCTATACGGAGAGAGGGACAAGGAATGCAGAGGTCACACACACACAGACACACACACAGCTTCAGCCAGCTCATATCTAGAGCGATCATTAGCTCTGCTCTTGGTGGGTTAGACCAGCACATACTCATCACACAAACACACAACATAACACAAAGGTACAGGCGACGCACTCAAAGATGAAAACTTGAGTACAACTGCTGGAGTGAAACAGTTCAGCATGAAGTGTTTTCATTTAACTGAAACAAGCTGCTGCTGAAAATGAGTGAATATTTCCCTGCAGGTACAAAACAAGTCCTCATCAAAATTCAGCCGCAGCATCACACAGACATGTTTGTGCAAAGCAACATGGGTAATTGTACTGTATTGGTTGGATTTGATAAATGCATTTGAATCTAAGTTTATGCTGGAGGAGGAGGCGCTGCAGCATTAAGGGTGAGCTGACTTGTCATAGTGACTGAAAGTGATTGAAAGGGACATTGATTGGTACATAATGTGACAGTTATGGATCTTTATGTCAAACAAAACCAGGAAAACTCTTATTTTCATTACACAAAGTGAAACTCCGAGCATTGAATTCATCCCGCCACACTGTGTTTGTGACGGACTGAATTCAATATGAGCCGGATGATTGTGATGACTGCACAAACAATCATCTGGCCTCAGGATGGTGTCAGGATCTTGTGCCCGAGCATGAAGAGTTCAGCAGGAAGCCCGGAGGAAGCAATTCATTTCTCTTTGGGGCACCGAGAGTCGACCTCAGAGTTCTCTGCAGCATAAGGAGTTCATATGTGGGCACCAAAGGCCCCTGGTGTGGGTTACAGGGTTTACCTTAGCCCTGCCTGAGGGAAACGTCCTTCATGCTAAAAACAACATAAACCCTCTGCAGCACATGTGGGCTTTCTACTGCAAGATGGTTCCAGAGAGAACCAGAAATCAGCATTCAAAGCCTGTAACATGCCAATTCTTCAAATAATCCAAGAATGATGAGGGAATATTAAAATACCAAAAAGCAGCAACTTAATTCTACTTTTAACTGAGGTGAATGTTTATTTACTAAACCCTGCTGGGTCATGAATCATACCGAAACCAGAAGAGCTGTCAGTGTCAGGACTAAGAGCTGAGGAGTTTCCAAGGTTAAAAGAGGTCCAATGGCAGGAGAACATAGAGTGTGTAAACTATCACTGCAGCAAATGACCATTTAAGAGGTTTCGTGAAAAGTGAAGTTTATTCAAATGTCTCTTCCATTATTCTGCCTTTTTAATTGTGAATGTTAGAAACTAAAATGTATTTTTCAGGTCCTGGTGTTGTTTTTTGTGTTTTATTGGTCTCAGAGTCGTCTGGCCGGTGAGTTGATGACTTCAACAGAGTCGTAAGAACTATGAAAGTCGTCACAGCCTCTGCAGTCTGAGCTCCATCATGTGGAGCTTAGTGTGTGTGTGTGTGTGTGTGTGTGTGTGTGTGTGTGTGTGTGTGTGTGTGTGTGTGTGTGTGTAGGGGGATTGTTGTAGTACAAGTAGGAGATAGCAGAGGGGAGGATTTTCCACTGCAGGAAGTGTGTATTGGCTTACATTGATGTGGAGAATCCTTGTGACTTCTGCCAGTCCAACCAAGACTTCCAAGAAAAGTGCATAGAGGTGCAAGATGTTCCCTGAAATTTCCATCATGCGGATTAAACAGAAGAAACACAATTAGAACATCAAATAACATTCTGTCGCTTAAATAGCTTCCACTGCTTCTACTCAGGAAGTGAAACTGAGCCGATTTGTTGTTTCTCATCGGGCAGCTGCATCAAATACTCCCAAATATATGAGCCGTGAAAAGATCCCCCCTCAGCCGCCATCACATACTCCGATACACAACATGCACATACTGCATTTTATGGCGGGGCTACATGTGCGTTCCATCTGCTCACACATTCTTTCCGTCCCGTCCAATCGCTTCGTTTACAGTGAAGCAGAAAGAGTCCAACAAAAGAAAAAACGGGATTAAAACTTAGTCTTGGGTGGAAACACGCTTGCATGTAATGGATGGTTGCTCAGATGGAGGAGCAGTGAGCAAGCGAGTGAGCGAGCTGCTGGTGTGTGAGCGCTGGATACACAAGCTGTTCATTGCTATTTTGGCAGGCGTCGTCTTGGAGAACAACGCACATCTAATTGTTTCCATTCTCTGCTCAAGACCTCAGTTAAGGTTACTTGGGTCTCTACCAAAGGCGCCCCTCCATGTCCATCAACGACATGCGATCCATATGTCCTCAAAAGGAACAATGGCTACAACAGCATTCGTCATATTAAAGAAGTGGTGACTTTGCTATTCCGTACAATACGGAGTTTAGGGTTCTGTCTCTGGATGCCATCTTGCTGTACAGGCCAAACCTCCTCGTCACCATGGAAAGAGTTTGATAATAGGAGGAGTCAGAGCCTTCAGGAGGAGGAGCAGGAGTGGAACCATCGGTGGTTGGATGTGAGCAGAGTTTTAAGTGCTTCCTCTGTCAAAGCTTCATGAAATCCTTGGATCAGAAACAAAAACGCCGCCTTCCAAACACTCTGCACACCCTCAACGTTGACTGGGCAAATGCAGTCAGAGCAGGAAGAAGAGAACAGAACAGATGCTTCAGGCTGCTGTGTGTTCTATTTGCCACTTAATGACTTCTATTTATCAATTTTTGCGGTGAAATCTGTGCTTTGTTTCTTTGACTCAAATATAAGAAAGATGAGCACAAGAGAGGTAAAACCTGGGCCTGATCCCATAAACCTGAGCCCCTGAGTGACAGGTTGGGCCGCCTGCTTGTGCTGGAACAGGATGGACTTTATCCTTAAATTTGGTGAAAATGAACTCTACAGTTAAAGGATTTTGATGAGGTATGATTTATACT
Source organism: Genypterus blacodes (assembly GCF_046128005.1). NCBI lineage: Eukaryota > Metazoa > Chordata > Actinopteri > Ophidiiformes > Ophidiidae > Genypterus > Genypterus blacodes. The sequence continues at coordinate 739,299 of NW_027466910.1, read as the reverse complement.
TCTTAGTGCCAGGAACTATTACTTAAATTCTACATCACATATATTTCTCAATATTTTAAGGACTCTCTTTGCTATTGAGCCATAGGTGAGTTTTAAAGGAACAAATGGAGCAGAGATTGGGTTTAACAGTGCAGTCCCTGAGAGGTCACAGGTTAATTTTTTGGGACCACATTAACACAGGAAGCAGAGTTACATAATTACGTCTAAGACCTCTGAAATCTGAATCTAAATAACCCTTCACTTTTTGTATTAGTGTTAGCCATGACAGCATAATATAAGTAGTATAAGGAGTCCTTTGATGACTCAGCGCCTTTATGTAAAATGAGAACAGAGAACAAATTGATCTACAGCCTATCAGATAAAAAGCTCATCCAAAAACTGCACATGAAACCTTGAATTTATGAGCAACAGTGGGATCATTTTCTTCTTTTCTGAAGCTGGATTTCTTGCTCATATTGCATCACCATGACTACAGGGGAAAACACAACAAAGCCTGCAGGTTGAATAGCGGGAGAATGACGACTAAAGTTCACATCTACTGAGGCATGCAGGCCTGGGAAACATCCCTCAGACTCTGCAAAGCATCTTATTCCTCATCTTCAGATTCAGATCAATCGCTATCATTTCACACCAACATGCATGTATAATAAGTCTTATCCATACCCTTACACGAAGAATGTAGCAACTTAGAGTATTGGTGAGTTTTCTGCAGATGTCTGCCGCCTGCTTTGTTGTTTACCCTCTGCTCTTTGAGAGAAGAGCCGAGGAGTCCACTTGATTGTAACTGGAAACAGTCCAGGGAAAAGAAACTGTGCTACAAATCTGAATGTTATTTGACAGAAACTATGTTCATTTGTCACAGACAATTCTGCTGTGGTTTCTTTGACAATTGTTCTCAACAGCGTGGGATCAAATCAGCCAAGGAAAGCGACCTGCAGAGGCATGCAGGGTTGAATGTTTGCTCCGTTGTAGTCATTCAGAATTCCTTTATATGCTTGTTTAGTGTTTTAACCTTTTCTTGACACTACTCAGCAGATTCTTTTAACTCCATTGTGGTGAGTTGTCTCTTTCTTTCGGGCCCTTTTCAATTGGGTCTTCTGACCTTCCACTATATGGATTTCTTCATGTTTAGTTCCTTACAGCGACATCACGGAAAATGATCTGCATCTGTCCATAAAATAATCTCTATCCAGCTGTTTCTATCCAATCAGTGCATCCTTCCATATGTCATCAGACCCGGTGTCATCACACTTCGAAGCGGGGCCAGAAATGTAATGGCGCCGCTTGATTTGTTCTGGCTCAGCTCAGCTCAACTCAGAGTGTAATGGAAAAGGAAGAAGTCAGTCGGCTCGGCGTTGCCATGAAGTGGAAAACAGCCGAAAGAACTGTGTCGATGTGAACATTCTGAAGGTACTGTAGGGTGATTCAAATGTATCTTAATCATTTCTGTACATTCAAGTATTTCATGTATATTTAGAGAATCATCCTTTACCTCCAGCAAGCCAGGCTGTGAGTCTGTTTACAGGCAGGCAGGCAGGGAGCAAACCATGATTCATCAACTCATTCCTCTGAGCCTCAACCTTCCATTTGGCAAATTCTCTGCCATGACAAAACCTTTGGCAACCATTCTGCAGCTGGCAGTGTAAACAGTGCCCTGATGTTCCCTCTATTTCTTCTCTGTTCCCTCACAAAATACATCTGATGCTTCTCCAGAGTCCTGTAGCAGAGAGGCTCTAAGCTGTTGGATGATTTGGACCGTGGGCAGGGTTACAAGTAAACAGCTGTCTTTCTCATTAGCTCTGCTGTAGTCTGCCTGTCAATCCCCCATCCCCACCCCTCTACACACACACACACACACACACACACACACACACACACACACACACACACAGACACCCTTTCTCATGGAAAGCAAATCACCCGAAGCTTTTAGCACCTTGTGAACATGGCACACAGCTGTTTCTTGTCACACGGCCCAGGAAGGAATGTGTGTGGCAAAGATGGGACAGAAAAACATAGTGTCACTTCAATTTGTTAAAAAGCCCTAGAACATGTATTTTCCTACGGCTCCTCCAAGCGTGGTTCTTGTCCAAAGGAATTGATCGACTTGAGTAACTCACAGTACATTGTTCTTGGTGTTTAACCGAGTTTAAAAATATCGCACGTCTTTATGCTTTAGGATTGTAACTGTATTCTGCCAAACTCCACACACATCTACAGTAATGTGACGTTAACATCAAAGTAATTGTCTCCGGGAACCCATTGTTTCCAAATAAAAAATACACCACAACATGATGGACCACAGAGAAGTTGCTCCTCAGAGAGTCCTTCTGCCGTTTTGTCTCTGTAAATTCCCACAGTGGAATCAAAGACGTCTTTATGAGCTTACAGAGCTAAACTACCACAGATTCCTCCGTCTGTTAGGGGATCATATGAAAGCCTCATTCTAAGAGGTCTTCTTTGACAGAGAACGGGTCACATGAGGATCTTAATGTGCCACCCTGGATGTAAAATGAGGTCTACCAAATTGAAACTTGTACTTTGGATATAAATGTTAGAGACCAGGAGTTCATCCAGAATCTCATTAAGCGGATGCTACAATCGGATTGTTTGTCTGTTCTGTGGTTAAGGCAAAAATTTGGGGAAAAATTAATAGGTTCTGTTGATAGTCGAGTATAAATGACTTCCTGCTCATCATCATCTAACAAGACCAAGAGAGGCAGGTAAGGAAAAGCATCTGCAGAGCGATCATGCTTAATGTAAGCTGATGGGGCATTTACATGGTTGAGCAAATCGTCTTGTAAAAGTAATCAGTCAATGTGTTCGATGCATCTTAAAACTTTTATTGTACTCATAATTGATATTTTTCTATAATTAGACTGAAATCGCCTCTGTAACTCCAAGCAACAGACCTGGAACATCAACTTACCCAAGCATGTGCAGAGTACAGCTGACATGAACCTGACAGACTCTCCTCACACTTACAGCAATGCTTCATGTATACTCAATGTACAGCACAGGCAGAAGGTGTAGCATACTATGCATGTAAACATAGTCAGTGACAGTAAGCGCAAAGTAAATATAGCAAACAAACAAATCAAAGGTTTCTCTTTCTCTCGCTGCTATACCAGAATCCACATTGTAAGCAGATTCCAACTCCAAAGGGTGTTGACCTCAGATTTCTCTCTAAATTTACAACCAGGATTCCCTATCATGACCACCAACAATCCTGACCACCCACAGTCACACTCACACACACATAGTTCTCAGTTCTCCTGGTATCTGTGGCCTTTACTTCTTCTGCATTTATTTGACAGCTATGATGACATAGACGCTAAAAAACAACACAGTCCACAAATAATTTCTCTTCATTTGTATTATTTCAGGTGTTGGTTGTCTACAACTTCTAATCAAAACACAATAGGTTGTAAACTCTATTCTTACTTTTAATTGCCCAGTAAAAAGGGAATTTTGAGCAGTGCTGTATTCTGTTCCCCTGAAGACTGCAATAAAACGCCACTTTTATGATCCTGCCTAGCAACCACTTCTTGAAGCCAGAGGGTAGAAACCTGTGACACCCCAAAACAAACAAAACTCTTCTCCTTATCTGCTCCCTGTCATCTTTTTCACTGCGTCTGAAAACCTTCAGGAGGGATTAATCTGTGAGAATAAACCCACAGGCAGGCAGGCAGGGGAGCATCGCCGGAAAGTATGAGAAGTTACGAACATGCATGGGTGTAGTTCTCCCACAGCCACCAAAGCCTGTGAGGGGATGGTTATGGGAGAGGGCTGACAAAAGGGGGAGGAAAATTAGGCTGGCCAGCATTCTTCTCATTTAAAGCTGTAACTACACAAAAAAAAGCACTCCGGCAGTCTGGGCTGGGTCGGCTTGCTGCTTACAAGCAGAGAGGAGGCACTCTTGTATTCATGGTGGTGCAGTGATAACCTGAACATTTTTTTTTCCTCCTTTCTTTTTTTGTTCCCCCTTTTTTTCCCCTGGCTTTGCACACTGGAGTGGCTCATGTCTTTCTTATAGACATGATGGACTTTGTGCATTTAAGGACTTTCCTTTTTCTGGCGGTCTCGGCTCAGGTTTTGATTGTTAAATGTCAAGATGCGACCAATGGTAAGTGAGACCCTCTTGTCTATTTATTTGCTGTTGGGTTCCATGTGTGACAGTGGCTGACAGGAGGTGAACTACTTGGACTGTTCTTGCTCATGCAGCTCAATAAATGAACAGAAATGCTCTTGATGATGTCATTTTTGATTGATTGGAAAATCAGCTATTGCTTCTTTCCATCGTTCTTGTAATGTGAACTTCATCTACATCGTCTTGTTCAGAGTTCCTGTTTGCTGATGGATCACAGCTGAACATGAAATGACTTCATGGAACACAGGAGATAGTTTTCTGCGGAGGAAGGGCTGGGACAAAACTTTACTTGGTCATTTAAGAGCAGTGTAGCTTATTAAAGAGATTATAGATTTAAGGGAGATGAGAGAAGCTCTAACATGGATTATCTGCAATTTGCAAACAAGCCTCGTACGTCAGGAACCAAACCTGAGGACATCTGTCAGTGATTGCTGGTGATGTCACCTTCAGGCACCAAAAATGTGAAGAGGAGGGAAATGAGCACCTTGAGGGTTCACGTTACTCCTGCACTTCTCCGTTACACCGTTAATCCGTTGTGTGTGAGTGTGTGTGTATGTGTGCGTGTGTGTATTTTTTTCCTCTGGTACATCTGCAGAAAGTATTTCAGCACCAGAGCTCACGCGCCTTTGAGGGAACACAGACAGCATGTTAATGCACGGCAGATGTGGGGAGACAAGAGAAAGGGGGGGTGGGGGTGGGGGGGTCGGATTCTGTGAGTCACAGCGGGTCCCTGGAAGTCTCAACCTGGCAACATTTAGCGCTGGAACACCTGAGTGCTCTTGTCAGAGCTGAACTCTGTTTCCCCCATTATTTTCTTTTTTAAAAGCCGTGTTTAAGGACTGAGATCTGTGGTGTCGTCACTGGAGTCGTGTTGGTTTGTACCTATGATGTCACAGCAGAATTAGGGGGACTGGAAGGTTCATTTGAGGGGCCCCTGATGTGGTTCAGTCCTCCAGCACAGAATGTACCGTTTATTTTTTTAGGCTATTATACCATTTAGGTAATTGTGTTTTTCTTCAATTATATCATTAACAAACAGGAGAAACTATTTCTTTAAGTGCAGTTTCACATGTTTTCATGAAATTACCGCGTGGTAGCGTTGGCGCCAGGATGAGCGCCACCTTGTGGTGAATGCAGCAAAGGGCCCAAAACACAACTTGTACTGCTTGTCCCCAAACAATGAAACACAATATTCTGACCAAACAGCAGCAGTGTGTGAATCCTCACTGTCTGACCTGCAGTGTGTCCACAACTGTTATGCTTCTAAATTATTTACTTTATCTTCTCAACCTCTGAGAAGCTCTGTTCTGGTGATCTCCTCCGCCCGCTCTGAGGAACGCTCTCTGGCCATATTAGTTCATGTGTGGCAGCGTAGTGATCTTGGAGTTGTTTCCATGGAACAGCGGTCGATGAGGGGATTGCATTTCAGCCAAACGAAAACTGCGGAAAGTTGATTTTTGCAGACTAATGGAAAATATGGTTTACCATCGGCTTTACTCCTCTGTGTTTGAGATTATCTGCCCAGTTATATACAATTACAGCAGGATGGAATTGTTTTTAATTCACAGTTAGATACTGAAACGCCATCATTTAGAACAATACTGTATGTTTGAAAGAAGCAGTTGTATTATGGAATACACACACGGCTACAATTAACTGTTTAAAGTTGACTTTTATATGGAAAATTGCGACTTCAAATTATGTGTGTCTGAATGTTGAAGAAACAACATAATTACAAGCAGACGCAGAAACTCCCAGGGAGAATACAGTAACACTATTTCTCTGTTCGGAAAAGCACAAAGAAGTCAGCTACATGTTCTTGTTGAGGGCAGTGAGGTTACTGGAAAGATCTCTGAGGTCCAGGACGTTGGTGGAATTCATACAAGACAAATATAGTCTCCTTTGAAGGCTGAAACCATGTTTAAAGCAAATGTTGACTTTTTTAGTTTAATCCAGTTCTAGATTAATGTCATATGTGTGCACATGTGCAGAAGGTTTGCTTGTAGAAGATGAAAATGAAGAAGCAGATGGCCACAATTGAAGATGGTGGAACAAGCACAGATTCCTCTTAAACAGTACAGCAGATTCCTCAATGGCCCAAAATGCACAACCTGCATTGGAAGAAGCCAGAGTGTTCGGATAATATTTGGATTAGAGTTCAGGTTCAGTGTTCTGAACATGGAAAATGGAAAAGAAACATTGGCTGATAACTAAAAAACAGGAGACTTTGAGACAGAGAGAGAGAGAGAGGCAGAGAGAATGAGAGAGAGCCAGAGAGAGAGAGAGACAGAGAGTGTGTGTGTGTGTGTGTTTCAGCGTTTCCCCTCCCAGAGGCTGACATCGCCGTAAAACATCTTCAAAGATACAAAGATGCCACTTAGTGTCGTACATCAAAGAGGCAAAACACTCCGACTCCGTAAAGCAATTTTAGTTTTACATTTTGCTCATTACAGCATTTGTGATTTTGGACCCAGAAGAAAAATAAGAAAGCAAAAAGTCTTATTCCGATTTAACAAATGCACATGAGGTCACTCCGACTCTCAAATTGCTTCCAGTTGCCGTTGCCACATCACTGACATCACAACAAATGGGCTGTTTTCTACCAACGCTGAAATGTCCAAACATGTGAATTCAAGCAGGTCCACAGACGGCTGATTAGAAACACATGCTGCATTTTTGAGCTATGACTTTATTACACGCCTCTTTTCTTCCAAAGTTCGAGTTTCCAGATTGTACATTGTCTCACGTTGCACCTATAGGATTCTAGACTCAAAGAGCCAAACGTTATCGGCTGTCTGAAGTGAAATCTCGGGACGTCTCGGTAGCAAAGATGATGGAGTTGATAGATTTTTAAGGTGGCCTCTGCCTGCGAGGACGGCTCCATGAGAACTACTTATAAACCAAATTATTGCAGTCAGCAAATGGAGGCTTGTGGTGGGGTGGGGGAGCTGGGGGTGGGAGGGATGACTTCCAGATGTTAAAATAGTCACTTTGGCAGTATTTGGAGAATATTAAAACAAGTCTTCAGCCTCAGAGAACATTTGGGAAGGAAGAATAATGGCTGACGTAAAGCAACGACGTGTCAGTGAAGCTTTGGGGCGACTTGAGCGAGGAGCACAAATGGCTCATGCTGTCCATAAAGGACATGTGGGGCTGTCACGTGTCCTACGTCCTCACACTGCACACCTCCATGTTTACAGGTTAAAGGAGCTATTTGTTCCAGACCTATGTAATTACAGCTCCTCCTGACAGCTTTCATAGCCCTTCATTGGTACTTTACTCACAAATCTGCCCTGTGATCCACTCACACGGTCCGTGTTGGATGGAAGACAGGTCCTTGCAGGGTCCTAAACACAGAATGGGCTTGGTTACCACGGTGCTGTAATCATCTTCACTTCATTCTACTTAAAGGCAGGCAGACACTACTGGAGTTAGGCTGGATTTAAACCCTGATTTGGCAGATTGACATACAGTCAGAGGACTGTAAGGTTCACAAGCCGCATTCCTGAAGACAAGACCGGATTTCCCCGAATGCATCACAAAGCTGTGTGCCAACACTTTGTGGATGCAGCCATGTGGTAAAATAAAGCTTCAACGGAAATTGGAAATAGATTTAGTTGTGGCTGTACAATCTGAGCAATCACAGGCTTTGATCTTTCAGAGTGGGCGATCTAAGTCTGATGTGAGTTAATGCCACTTTCTGCTTGGTATAACAATGTCCCAACATCGCTATTCATGGGTACGAGTACAACCTCACAAAGCTCAGTTAATACATTGATTCCCTCTTGTTTTCTTAATGTCAGTGTTTGTGTTTGTCTGGCCTGACATGACATGACTGCTACTTGTCCCTAGCCAGTGCTAACTTAACTCCACATTATTTGTCTCAACAATTAAAATGTTACATTTTCTATCCCTGAAAGCCAAATCAACAAACCTGACTTTCGTGTTGGGGCTTTTGAGAACCCCAGCCATTGGCTTTACAGTGTTGATACAGCTGGTTTAAATTTTTGTTTTGCAGGAGACTTGGGGGGCTTTTGCCCTCTGGAGCAAATCGACTGTAGGTTGGCAGGTCATGGTATAATGTAGCACTCCCACTGAACATGTTCCCTTTGTCTCCCCTGGTGACTTTTTCAAAGGCTGCTGTAATCGCTTTGAAACCTCCAATGTTATGTCTCATATCAGAAACTCGGTCTGGCCAAGTGCTTAAGGTGCTGGTAGATGACTCAATCAGTTAATCAGTCAAAATTGTCTGTTTTCAATGTGTACAAGTTGTGGTTAAAGCTCCAAAAAGGCTGACATCTGCTGAACAAATACATACATGTGATGGCGCCTTATTATCAGTAAAGTTCACATTATAACTCGTAACTCTTCAAAGGCTCCATAAATCCTCAAAGTACGTGTGGTAATATGCGATAATATTCTTTGACAGATCTCAAACACTAAGTGTACATGTTCAAATGCCACAAAATGGTGACTGTCAGCCATAATTGCAGGTTGTGGTCCGCCCCAAACTCTAAGTTGTAGTTGGGTTGTGTACGTTATAACTGCTGAGGGTGAAAGAAGCGGAGCCACAAGGGTGTCAGCGGGTGACAAAGGGCAACAATGTGGCCTGAGTTATGTTTAGGCTCTTAACAACTTGTTGGACAGCTGATTGACTTGATGGTGAGATGGCTCATATAACTCTGGTGAAATGCCCCGAGGTACCTCTGGATCCAGGTGGTCCCCCTCCAGAAGAGCTCAAGCAATACAGACACATTAACTTAACTTTAAATTCCCTGTAGTCTGTCATTTTTCCCTAACTAATTATTGGTTTCTAGGCATTATTTCTGTGTGTGTGTGTGTGTGTGTGATAAAATAAAGAAAGCTTTTTATCTGCAAGCTCTGACATGCTGTATTATAGATTAAACAGCAGAGTCGTCTTAGAGTCTTTTACTGTAAAGATGGCATAATCTCCAAAAGGCTTGTGTTCTGAAGGAAAATATGCTTTAGTAGAAGTGAGTTCCAACATGCGTAGGACTGGAGGTTTGACTGCAGTGCTGCCAGATCTCAGTTGAGGCTATGATGTTTCTTGAACTGTCATCTCCAATTAAACTCAGAGCAGATACAGGTTTTAACTGGGGAAAGCAGCATGTTTTGAGAGCTTCAAGGCACAAAGTCAATCAGAACTGCTGAGAAAGATGATTTGTACCTTCAACTTTGGTCAATTGTGGTTAATAAAGTGATTTAGCTTAGAGTGGGTAGTGTTAGATGCTAGAACTTAGAGCTGTATGAGCTGATGAAAGTCTAAGAACAGATCAGATCATAATCAAAAGAGTGCATGTATGCATACTGAGACACTTCAGGGCCTTGTCGGGGCGATGTCATGTAAGGTCAATAAGAAAAAGGATTTATAGACTCCTTCCCTTTGGATCACTGTCTGTTGCATCAAATGGCTGTTGAGGGTTCTTATGGGAGGATTCGGTAAAGACATAAGTTATTCAGTAGAGAAGGGAGCATTCTTTCTACACAATGTGAGTCTGTGCGGTCCCTCCCCAACTGACCGCTGTGTCCAGTCACTGTCCCGGACAAACACTTCTCAGAGCAAACCAGACCAATGATATGTGGAAATGTCTGCCTGTAGTCAGTGAGTCATGGCTGCCATTTAACCTAGATGGTTTCATTAAATGGGGAAAATGTGCTACTGTGGAGAAGAAGGGGCCCGGTGGAGATGTGGTCAACATGAAATATCTGCAAACTGGACTGACCAGATAACTGCACGTACAAATGGAGAGTCCTTGCTGCTCTAGCTTCTTGTTTATAGTGTGGAGAACTCTGTTTACAGGAGGACAGGACTCTAAAAGAAACGCTCCAACCTGGAAAATGACAAATCAAATTGTTTACAGTCTGCCATCTTAACAATTGCACCCAAGTAAATGACATGAAATAGTACTGTGTTGTGTTTCTGCAAATAGACTTTGGGTTTAACTCAAAGCCGTGTGGGTTATCTTGAAAAAACAATACGCTACAGAATAACCTTATAATTGGTGGTGCAGAGACAAACTGTTACTTAATCAGCCATGCCAGGGTCCCCTCAACAAATACCTCAGGTTTACATTGCTGGGACTCTTGCTGCAGAGTATCTACTGGCCTGTGTTTAGCCAAGCATAAACATAGAAAGTATAGGTTTGATGTAGGTTTGATCTGAGTTTCAGGCTCTCATGTGTTAAGACGTCTAGCCTGCTGTTTACTGTAGGTAGTTTATGTGGTACAGGCTTGAAGAATGGAGAAGATTGGGGAAGAAGCAGCTTTATTTCATCATCACGACTCATAGGAGTGGTGCGGGGAGGAGTTAAGAACAGTTGCAGATTAAAATGGAGGAGTGAGAGAGAAGTTAAGGCCAAGGGCAGGGATGGATCTACTCAAAGGGACAAAAAAGGACAGTTGACAGAAGAGGACATGGTGGTGGTGATTGTGGGTAATCCCAGAGGTCTGTTAGACACATGCCATCAAGGACAATCGCTCCTCCACAGTCTTCTTAGCCTCTATCCCCTCATATCCCAACAGACTGTTCTATCTCAAGCACAGGAAATCCCATCAAACTGGTATTTCCTCTGGAAGGGCATGTGTTTAAGCTTTTGGTGTTCCTCGTTAATGTCCACCGGGATTAATGATTAAAACATAGCAATTACAATAAGGACAACAAATAGCAAAAAGTGAGACTCAAGACTTCATAGGGTCCTGAATTCTTCTTCCCTTTGTTTAGGATACATGCCAGAGACATTTTGTTCGATATAGTATTTGATAATGTCAAAAGCTTGGATAGTAACTGAGTTATTCAAAGCAAACATCCTCAGAAAGTCTTTTAATTCAAGCTGTTGTGAAATTAGGTCAGTCAGAAATGTGTTACTCTTAATAATGGAATACAATAGTTAAAGGCTTTTTTCTGCTTGTGATTTGTCTTTTGGGAAGACATTTTGTGAGGCTCGCACAGATGTCCATGACCTGTTGTATAAAGTATGTAGCTGCTGCTGATGGAAGGGAGGGGTTCAGCAAGCCAACCGCTGCAAACTCGGCCAAAGGAGTAATCTGTTGCTTGGCGCTGCATTGCAAGAACGCCGTCGAGAATCAGGGTTTGTTGGTACTGAACAAGGCAGGATGAAGAGGGAGAGAAATTAGTTTTTCAGGGGTTGTTGCAACTGTTGATGTTTGCTATCCAAGGCCAAAATCTCATGGATGGGAAAATTCTTCTCATATGTCTCTCATTACAGTATTAAAAGTCAGTGTGTGTCCAGTGTGTGTGTGCAGTACGTGTATGCCGTGTGTGCCTGTTTGTGAGTGTGAGAGCAAGAGAGAGAGAGAGAGAGAGAGAGAGAGAGAGAGAGATCAAATCTGTAGTTGAATTAGGACTCCAAAGCAGTATTTGTATTTGTAAATTACATTACGCTTTCCCTCAAAAGTCACAAACACATAACACAAATTTTCCAAGTTGCACAAGAAAAATGTTTATGTCTAATTTCATCTAGCTGCAGTACAGACAGCACACCATGTGACAACAAAGAGCATGTCACTGTGCAAATGGGTTCAATATCGATTAAATCCTGTGATTTTTGTAATTTTGCTACAAGCCAGACAGACCTTCACTAATGTTTCACATGTTTCATAAATTAACTAAGCTAATGTGCATCTCTTCACCAAGCCGACTTGCAACAAAACTGTGTCCTTCTGACCTCCTCACCTTTGTCTGTCTGTGTCAGTCCCCGGCACCCAAAGAAATGCAGAGTGCAGTAAACTTCAAGGGTTCCATCCACCAATGAAGGGAAAGTGATAAATCCTGTCGAGGCCCGGGGCTCCAGGCTGAGTGATGTCACCACAGGGGCCACACACTCCAGTCTGTGCTCAGTGATCTAACCTGAGATGTTGGTGATAGCGTGCAGCTTAGGACAGATAACAAATCCAAATGGATTTGTTATCCACTGTTAGATTCTAAACGGAGGATGAGGCCACAGAACAGAGCCCCAGATGGTTTGTACCTGTATGAACGAGCCAATACTCTGTCTGTAAGCACTTCACCTGGAGTGAGATCATTGTTTCCACTACTGAGATGGATCTGGAACAGTAAGAATGCCAAATCAAACACTTCACAATTATTGTTGAGGACGAGCATCTGCTCTAACGCTTTTCGCCGTTTTCTCTACAAATTCTCTGTCTACTTCCAAAAAGTTGTATGAATGGGTCACGTTCCAAAAACATCCAAAACAAGGCCAATCCATGTTTTCACACAAATACATCAGTGTAAGTACAAATATATCTCCTAACTCAGGGAGAACATTCTCTTACTGTTTCTGAAAGATTGGGTTGGAGTTTTCTACACTAAATAAATGAGCAAGTATCCATGCAGTGGTTCATTACTGCTAACTGCTTAGTGATGCCAGGACTGGAATCTCAGCCTTTTCTCCTTCTGCAGCTGTTATGAGGTAGTTAGGGATACGAACATAAGCCTCATCTCCCAGTTTCAAGTAAATGTAAAAGTTGTGTTTGACCTTGCAGTGTGCATCCAAAATGTAAATATTTATTGAAGTGTCGATTGCACAGTTTAGCTCAGGAACCGCACATAATGTATGGTGCCAAGTGTGCTGCTATCTGAAGCCTTGCAGCTGCAGTAGAATAACCAAACAAAGGGACCCAAAAAGAACAAAGATTATACTTAACTATGGCTACATGTAAACATGATAACACGGTGATGTCATACACAGATGCTCATCTCTGGAGACAGAAATGTATTTTTCCAGCAGTGTTTCCTTTTGTACTATCTCACTTACCTGAACTTTTACCATATTGCTGAACTAAATTTAAAGATGTGGCATTCCTTTGCTTACCAGTGATAATTTATGTTTTGGCTTTAGTCTGGATATCGATGGATACGGTATGTAATCCTCCAGATCAGATAGTACAAAAGCAAGCAACACTGTGAAGAATGTGTGTGTGAACGTGTATGCCTGATTACCATCACGTAGACTAATGACACACTGAAGATGCATTTAAACGGATTTAACATGGTAAGAAAGAATGATTGACACAGACAATGTAGTCAGAAAAGAAAGAAGAGGAGGAGAGAAGTGTTTGGATGGTTTATGTCGAGAGAATGTGTAATAAGCAGAAGGGGGAAAAATGTGGATTTGGCAGAAAAGTACCACTGGCTTTGGTGGTATAACAAGAGGTTGAGGCTTTTGCTTTTAGAGGTCAGACAAAATGTGGGAACCATAAATCTCTCTGGCCTTGGGGGTTGCTCCTAACAACCAATATAGGACACCCCATAAAGCAACTCGGAGTCCTTCTATCCCACCTGAGGAATAATGGCTGGACATGTGTATCCCATTGTGTGGCTTTTAGGAGTCAGCATGAAGATTGTTAAGAACGCCTGAAAATGGAAAGTGTCTGTTTACATCGAGGCCACACTGCACCTACCAGGGTTGGTTGGTTGAGTGATTTTGTGATGTTTTTGGTAAGAGAGAGACACTGCATAATACATCCATCAACTTATAAATTCATCACAGTAGAACATCAGCAGCTCTGCCTTTGTGGCTCTCATCTTCCTGTGTTGGAGGGGCAAGACCAAACGTGTGCGCACAAGCCCGAGGAAATGCTCACACTGCTGTCTTTGTTTGAATCAACCTCTTTAATTTGACTCTCTTGGCACTGTCTTGTCTTGTAGTAAGAGTGGTCCATTGCTAATCAATGCCGCTGTCATGGAAGCATTCATTTTCAAGTAGATGAATTCAAAAATTGTGAGGATCTGAAGTGAGAAGATACAACTAACCGCAGTACTTCCCGTCAACTCTGACTACATGTGCCGTCTCTTGCTTTAGGCTGTCTTGTTCATTCTTGTCACATTTCATTCTGTCTGTATCCTCCATTCCAAATATTCAATTTCACCTCTGTTGTCACTGGCTGGAAACCCTATTCATTGCCGTATTCTGCGGTTTCAGTCGAGCAGGAAAAGCATATTGTGCACAAAACAACTCTCCTCCGATTTCCTCTGTCTGACGTGTCCACAGTTTATTATTTCACATCTGGATATGTGCTTGGTTGATGCAAAACACCAGGGTGCTGTGACCCGGTGTGTATGTTAACTCTCTGCTCTGCTAAACTGGAATGTTTGACGTCACTCTTTTTCCTTTGCTCCATACCTGTTTTTACATGCATTAGACATAAAAATGAGTTCATAAGGATTGATTTATTCTAGTTTTATGTCAGGAACGATGTTACGATGCAAGTATAAGTGCAAGATCATCTGCCAGATAATGTGCCTCATTGACTGATGCAGTGAATTGTGGTAATCAAGATTATATACATGAAGTCTGCAGTAAGTATGGATTTACAGAAATGTGAGTAGATTCTATGAATGTTTGAGTTTGGCCTTTGGTATTTGTACCAACTAAACAAGTACCTATTAGTTTTTAGTCTATAAAGTGGCTATGGGTGCAGAATAGTCACACAGGTGGTGCAGCACATTGTTCACATTTGGTTGAGTGTGTCGTTGTGTTCTTACTTAGCTTCATCACTACGCGCTGAATCCAACCTGAGAGGATATGAAAGCCACATGTTTGACAGTTAAACATAACTTGTTAAAGATATTGTTTCAAATCACAAAGCTCCATCTGGCAAAGTTAAAGTCGTGTTTGGCACTTTGTACTGTACCCATAGGTGATTCTCCCACGTACGGCATAGAGGCAAGATCGTGTGTAGCAAGTAGCAGATGCCTTACATTATTCATTCTCATAAGGTTCTGCTTCATTTCACTTGAGCTGATTTCACTCGTGAACTTCAGTTTATTGGTGCAGAGCATAATTCTGCATGTGAAAACATCTGGGTATGATTTTGTGAAATTAGATGGAGATGTGCCAAGTCAGGGAAATGAACCCTTACGACATCACTTACCTTCTGCTGGAGCTGAAGATACGACTTTGTGGCGGAGTCTCCCTTTAAAATAGAAATGTACTGTATGTCACTGCTGTGGATTTGAGATCAGTAAACTGAAAAACACTCTTTCTGAGCAAAATGAATCTTTTACTTCTTTGTAATGAAAAGATTTGGTGAAACATCATCAAATTATTGTTTTTGTGGAAGCAAAACTATGTCTTAACTTATGCTAAGTCAAGTTTAGATCTTTATTTAGCCTGGAACACAAAGACGGATGACACAGTTGAGTATACAAACTGACTGTCATAGGACTGTGTGATAGGCTGTAGTATATCTATTTACTAAACATCACTGGATTTTGTAGTCTGGCGGCTGTTACACATCTGAGATTTAAAGAAGCACAAAAAACCACATGAAGACGCCATGTGGTGTTAGAGTAACCTGAACATAAAGCCAGAGAGCCAAACACCAGACAAAAGCAGACCAGAAGAATTCACATAAAGACTCAACATGTTCTGTATTGAATCAGCATGTGGATCTTGTTTACTTGCCAGTTGAGGACTATTTTTCCATAGGGTTTATTTTGAGTACATTTCAGGCTCAATTAGGAAAAGATTACCCCTGTTTTGAACTTTGACCTTAGCCCCGGCGGACTTCAAAGGTCAGCACAGTCAGAATCCAAAGGAGGGTTCATGCTTTGGAGTTCGCATAGAATGACATTGATGGATTACAGTTATATTGCTATAGCTTGAGTTCCCTGAATGCCAAATCTCAAGAGTATTCGTTTCAAATAAATAATCTGTTGTGCAGCATGTACAGTGTTGTAGTTGACAAGAACACGCAAGTCACAATATCAAATCTCTGTGCCAGGAAAAGGAGGTTTGAGAACATGTCAACACATACATTCAGAACGCTCACAGTGTGACGGACGTTCGTACTCCTCTGTGGCGTAACATGCAGGTTTACTAGTTGAGAAATAACTAGACGGCAATCGTCAGTCAGTAGGAGTAGGAGTCAGTCAGCAGACCAGATAAAGAGCAGGAGAGGAGAAAGGGGGAGAGGGGGGTGCAATTTAACAGAGACCACAATCCTCCACAGGCTGAACGTGGGATTGGAACAGCTCATGACTGTGGCTGCGTCTTTAAAGAAAGCTCCAACTGGAGACGGGGGCCTGTTGATGGAAAAGCCTAGACGTGTAATCAGCGAGCTACTTATTCATTTCAAATTTCCTGGCCTGAACTTCCCTACCGCTACCCCCTCCCCCCTACCTCGCTCTCCCCTGCAGATACTGAGATTTGTTTGTGGAAGCCAAGGTGATGAGCGTGTTCAAACCGGAGTGTTCTTTGAGATTTCAACCCCCTGTCAACACAACGCCGCTCATCCTCAATGCTACAGAATATTTAATAGACAGGACTTTATTTCCAGGTATTATCAACCTTAGGCTAGGAGACAGGGTGAGGGATAATCACAGGGTGTCGATTCACTTTGAGAACAACAAGTAAGGCAGTAAGGCGTGGTTGACCTATAACAACTTGGCCGTTGGGCTAGCATGGTAAATGCTTTGACCAACGCGTTAGTGAAACCGCAGCCCTGGGGATCATAGCTCCATCAGAGCACCGTCGCAGGTCAGGCTAAAGGTCCTTTACAGAGGGAAGATTTACGTCTGCTTTTGACACCAGGGGTTTCCGAGCAGGAACGCACAGCTGCCACAAAGCCACACCACAGCAGCTGTAAGTCATCTGCATCTGGCCCAGGAATCAGCCTGCGCTCCGAACAGTATTAGCTGTATCTGTTTGGGCAAGTCAGCCTTGCTGTTTTCCATTTCAGAGTCATGAAGGAAACAAGTAAATATGCTGTGATTTCAATCCGTGGGCACTATCTTCTCTGAGAGTGTGATGATAGCAGTGTGGGGGCCTGTGGTCGTCCCGGGTCGTTCTTCACAAAAAGGAAATGGAGGGATCCAGATTGCAGTGAGTCACTGTTTCCATAAGGTCATATTCTAACCCCTCCACTTCTGGCTGCATTAGCCTCTCCCCAAACACAGCACGTTATGAGTATTTCCATACAAGCTGGCTGTGGAAAATCCATAAACTATCCACTTTTTTTGCCTCACATCTGCCAGATACATTGCATTTGGAGCGATCCAATTGTAGGTTTCCCAGGTTGTTGTTTTTTTCTGTGTTGATACTTGTGCCGTGACTTAAGAGAGGATGTTGGCTTCACTAATATGTGGCTGATGTCTGAGGTGAGCGGCACCAGATGAGAGCCGCAGTGCAGACTCGTGAGTCATGTCGAAGAGCTCCAGACTCCATGTTTTAAACCAGGAGAGGAAACCGTCTGCCCTCTTATAGCTGACTAGTGGAAAATCCAGATCCAGCCGTCACCTTCAGAGGGGAGCGTGCCATTTTCCCGCTGTCCCGATTAAACGGCGCTTTAAACGGTGTCTGTGGAAAAGTGCGGAACCTGCATTGAATTAGCTGAGAGGAAGGGAAAAAGTGAACGTTCTTCCTCTCCTCCTCAAGCCTTGCGGTGGGGGTTTAAGACCACTCTGCAAACCACACTTCGCTCTCTCTCTGCACATTTCTAACCCTCCCAACACACACACTCACACACACACACACACACACACACACACACACACACACACATCTTACGAAATCTCCCAGACCTCAAAAGGAAAAATCGCTTTCCAGCTCTGCGGCCAACAGCTCGGCCAGACGTCTCTTGTTTGGTATGTTTGCATCTCGGCGCTGAATAGGACTTAAGTTACACACTGGTGTAAAGGTAATCTGCGAATGAGATCTTCCTGTGATTGATAATTCAGGATGTTGGAGGCTGAGCAAACAATGTAGGGATATTCTAACACCATACCAAACCCAAGAAATGACTTATTCATTGGAGTTCTACACAGTTTCTTACAGGACAACTAAGCTGGTTCCACTGTAACCTGACACCTTATTATCACACGAAAAAGGTTCTAATCCTTTCCAAAAAAAAAGGATTTTAAGCCAAACTGATTCCAAATGTCCTCATAAATAAAGAGCAGCATGGAAAACTAACCCAGACTTTGGTTTTCATCTCGAAGTGGCCACATCATAGAACGTGAGCTGTTTCTGGCCTCCCAGGCAGGAAATTTCATAGGCGAACGGTGTTGTCAAACGCTTTGTGGTGAACAGAACAAGGACGGGTGATAAAGCAACGCTCGGGTTGTATTCTTAGTTGGTGCGTTAACATTTGAAGGCTGCTGTCTTCGGCCTACGCGGCTGACTGGAGAGGAACAGAGATAAAGATTGCAATAGAAGCATGGCAGCTGTTTCATGTCGAGGGAGTATTTACTGTTGGAGGACCCAAAGCTCAGGCTTGTGCCACAGTATACTGTATGTGTGACGGGCTGTTTATGTATGTGTGTGTGTTTACATGAGCCAGACATGAGCCAAATGGGAAATTTCTTGCATTTGTTTTGATTGACTACGGATGTCTCGCAGGTTCGTCAAACAGCACCAGAAGGCTTTGAAATTTAGTTTGAGATAGACATCTACACGAACCGTCTTAACTAGTGTGATATAGGAAGCTAAATGTTATGATCGCTCATTTCTATGGTTTAATATTTGAGGAGTGCGTGTTGAACATTTTCAAACTTGCCATTCGTGCCAGAAGAAATGCATCTAGCACATCGAACCCACCCACTGCTCTGACAAATGAACATGTTTACGTTCCAACACGCCTGCTTAGACACGCCCACAAACTACAACGCTGGCAAGAGAGTGTTTGGACCGTATCCATGTTTAGCAGTTCATGCATGTTGCCAACCCCAGCATGACACAGCTGGCTAATCAAAACAAAGTGGGGGGGAGGGGCTGTTAAATACTCAGCTCCTAAAGCGACGTGTTTGCTCTCACTGTGCACAATGGTGCTGCATCTCAGGAAAGTGGGAATAGATTATTCAGATGTGCGATTACTGATAATTACACTATTGGTTCCTGTATTTTGTGTTTACATGTGTCTTGCTCTTATCTGAGGTATTTCCCAAATCGTGGTTAACATTTCTATGGTTTGTTTATTTGGTAATTTAAAAGTGATTTATATAACAACATCTTCCTGGCTTTGTTTCATTGTGAGTCAAGCGTGTTGTTTGTCATACACGTTTATCTGATTTGATTTGGACATCTGGATTGAGGCTCTTTAACTCCTTTTTGTGTACTGCAGTCGTATTCAATGTGTCTTAAGATGGCTGAATCAATAATATTCATCTGAACAATACTTTCATAACGACCGGGAAAAAAGTCATTGCAGATAAATTTGAGTCTGTTTCCAGGGGACTCCAGATGGGTGAGAGTTTGAGTGGCACGCAGGATAAAGCGACACAAATTTGAATGTGAATGGACTGTAATTTCCTCTGATGGATTACTTAGCCGGGACAATCAAAAGTCCTGGTGCATCCGGCCCTCTGGAAATCTAAGCCAAGTATCAGCTGAACCTCCTCTCTGTCCAAGGTCTGCAGAACAGATGGCTGTACACACACACTGCACTGCCTGATGGCCCATGAGCCTTTGCATTGTCCATTTGTTTCCTTGAGATGCCAGTTCACTCCTTTTATTATAGTGATTCAATTACACAGCAACACTGTGGTAAGGGGTGTTGGTTCTATGCCCTTAGGCAGTCACAGCCAGGGTTGAATCTAGAAGTGGTCTTGCATTAGAAACAGATCTGCACACGTGTCAAGGCGACGCTGATTTTGGACTTTTTTTGGTCTTTTGGAAGCTTCTACAAAGCAAAATGTGGTAGAATGTATTCCGTTTCCTTCCCAGCTGTGGGCTCATTTCCCCCTCACTCTGGTGCTGAACGCTGCTAGACAACACACAACTATCTGAGCATCCTCAGCTGATTAGTGCTCCTATCGGCAACTTCCTGTTTTGTAAGAGGACTAACCTGACTTACCTGCCGACTGAAGCTCGGGGCTGCCACCTGCTGTTTAGAAAAGGAACAGGTAAAGGCTTAGAACCTCCTCTTTGCTGTTCTGACAGATTTGGAGATTCATACTGGTGTTAAAGCCAGGAGGACATTAAACGCCACACCCCTGAACAGGCCTCAACCTCGCCTCCACATTCTCTGCTCTCAATCCATGACTCTGTCTTACTCTTCCTCCTCTACTAGGAGGGTTTCAGCCACATTAATAATTGCTCAGTTATTTTTGAAGTACATACAAAAAAGTATTATTTAGCCTCCAAACAAAAGTGGAAACTGTGACTGGTGGGATGGGCGGCTGCTTCATAGGTGGCCACAGGTTCTCTCTTTTTCAAGTTTGGTTTGACGCTGCGTCTGGAGGAAATTAAGTCACGTCTTACGGCCAGAAACCTCGCTACAGCAAAGGGTCACGTTTTCCAGGCCTTTTTCCCTGAGAGTGAGCGGAACATAGCGGAACACTGTGTTTCACATTATGCCGTAAAATCCAGACCAAACAAGTATACAGAAAGTCCCTGAGTCTATTGAACATCGTGTTCCCTGTGTTCTGTCGATGTGCATCCCATATGGCTGCAATTTGAAAGAGATTGAATTTGAGATTAGGGTTTTATGTCGTGTGAGGTAATAAAGTTGAACTGAACTGGGGCGTTTCTTTGAGTTTACATGTTATTTCTGTGTTCATGTTGGGCTGAACATGCAAAGTGGAAAATTGTCTTTTTTCTTGGAATTGGTCTTCCATTAATGTTTAGGATCATACGACTGGAGACCTGACCTGTTCTTTACTCTGTTCATGCTGTGAACGGCTCCTCCTCCAAAGGCCACTCTAGTTACTTCCAGCTGACTTCTGGCACTGCTTCAATGAAATGCAAACAATGGCCTGTATCGTCTCCAATATCACCAAATTGGAACCTGATGTATCTCAAACGTGTGCTTGGATAATAAAGGGTGAAATGTATTCTAAACATCAGCTATCTGTATGTTTCAGGAGATGACATGAGCTGTACTGCAGATGGCCAGGTGTACACCAACAGGGACATCTGGAAGCCGGAGCCATGCCGGATCTGCGTTTGTGACAATGGCCAAGTCCTGTGTGATGAAATCCAATGTGACGAGCTGTCTAACTGTGAGAAGATGACCATCCCTGACGGCGAGTGCTGCCCCGTGTGCCAGACTGGTCCGACCGGGGGCGGGCAGGACAATTTTGGTGAGAGGAATCTTACTCTGTTTTGTTCTTTGGTGGAAATGTTCTCACATGGAATGAAACGAAACTAAATCTATTTACTTGACATTATTTTTCATGGATTGACTATGAGCGACTATTTTGAGATATCCAAAGCACAATTATGGAAGACAATAACACAATCTTTTCTGTTTTTCTGGGTTTAGGCGGAGGAGGAGGAGGAGGAGGAGGAGGAGGAGGAGGAGGGAGAGTCTACAAGGTGGGCAGTTGTGTGAAAGCCTCGGCATTATCACATCATTACCATATA
Organism: Genypterus blacodes; assembly: GCF_046128005.1. NCBI lineage: Eukaryota > Metazoa > Chordata > Actinopteri > Ophidiiformes > Ophidiidae > Genypterus > Genypterus blacodes. The sequence goes on along the minus strand of NW_027466910.1, from coordinate 717,801 downwards.
TTTCCACATGCACCTGTGCCTTGTGTCTGAACGCTTTTCTGTTTTCTATCTGATTATTCAGGGTCAGAAGGGTGAGCCTGGAGAGGTCCCACTCGTGAGTGTTTGCCAAATATGAACCAACAGATTCAGAATACAGACAAAAATATTGTAATTCATGATCTAACCCATAGCCTTGATGATGTGTTTGCAGGTGACAGGTATCAGAGGCCGTCCAGGACCCATGGTGAGCGTCTGCCTTACTCCTATGCTCCTCTAGATCACTGCTTTTCTTTGATAGCTCCCTTTAGTTGCTTACTTTCCAGGTTTACAAGTGCTGTAGGAAAGTCAACTAGCTGAATTGACACTAGATGGCATAAGAGCACAGTCACCTTCAGAACTTCCCCTTAAAAGGAGTTCTGCACAATCTTCCAATCATCTGTCACATTTGAAGCGTTGCCATGTCATAGAATTGCTCTGATGCAATCACAGTGTTATTATTGTGTTCAATTGTGTGGTTTTGCTTTTTACAACAGGGTCCCCCAGGCTCACCAGGAGAAAGAGGATCTCGAGGAAACAAAGGAAGGCCTGTATGTCACATCTACAAGACTCAAATGTTACAAATAAGTTCATTAGCACTTTTGACTCTGGACAGCATATTTTATATCAGGTAGAAAAAGAAGAATGAAATTATTATCTTCACATCAAATGTAACATCTGTTACGGTGATGAATGATGTGTGCAATAAGCAAAACCTGAGCAGCTTGAGGAATGAACAAGCTGGGCCCCCCTTTGTGTGCAGAGTCCAGAGCAGCCCAGAGCAGCTTTCTGTGGATCATTAATCAACAAATAACGAGTCTCTTCCTGCCGCAAAACATTCAAACGTCTCACGTACAAACACAGCTAAACCATTTCTATTAAACAGGAAACACCAAAGCGTCTGAATCTGCTGCTTTAAATTTCCTTCCCAAACATATGTTAGCTAACGTCTCCCCCTGCTGTTTAGGGACTGCGAGGTTCTGCCGGTTATGATGGAGAGCCTGGTATACCAGGTCAGCCCGGTGAACCAGGACCTGCGGGACATCCATCACACCCTGGGGTGAGTTTCAGTCAGGAGCATTGTTAACAGGCTGAACCACACAAACACACACAAATGCATGGATACAAGTTTTAGCATGTTCAGTAAGAACAAACATAGATCTCTAAGGGGTTATTTAATGGATCATACCTCTGAGAAACGCAAACGCATGTAAGTCTAACCAAACACAACAATGCAGAGTCACAGCCCACCAACTTCTAAACCTGTTTTTCATCTTCTGCATGTTTGGAGAGGCTCAGTCAATCATATTCAGGCAGAAATCTGTACCAACTAGCCCTCATCTGGAAATTCTACTGTTGATGTTCATGTCATGTCACACAGCGATATGGTACGATGCACACGCATGGATAAGCTCAACACAAATGGTGCACTGTGGGGAACAAACCCTATAATAAACCTGTCACTGTGCTTCTAGTATGTGGAGTTTTGTTTCCATGTTTTTTTTCCAGACTTAAACCCACGTCTCTCTCTCTTTCACCTGCAGGGCGTGGGAGCTCAGATGTCTACAGGGTTTGATGGGAAATCAGGACCCATGGCCATGTTAAGTGGCTCAAGGGTAAGAAAGTGAAAAGGAAGGGAAAGGAGAAAGAGATATAAAGTTGCCCACAAGTTACATGTGGATATCAGTATGTGTTTGAATATGGGCAGTAGTTTCTGACTCTCCATCCATCCATAGATTCATCCACTCTAACAACCAAATTCGAATCCAATTCCTGCTATCATCCATAGTGCTTTCACAAAACTCATCCAACTCTTTCTAGAACAAAACCAGACAATGTCAAGAGAGAAAGTTGAAATCTCCTGATAAATGATTTTCACGTCGAAAGTGAAATTAAATGCGTGGAATCAATCTGCTGTCCCTCAGTCTGCTGCATGTAAAATGGAGAGCAGAGGAATGCTCAGATTAAATCACATCCTTGACTGAATACAAATTTCTCTCAAAATCTCTATTGTTTATTGGTTTGCTTTAGTTTTATTTTAATGAAGCAAGGTCAAATGCTGCTGTCTTTGCCCTTCAGAATGACTTTAAAACACATTCTGCGACAAACTAAAGTAGTATGCTGATAAATTTTACCATGAGAAAGTTCCACAACAGAAATTCTTGCCTTCTTATATTTGAAAGCAGCATTTCCTTTAGGAGAATATTTTGATTTATTTGCCCGCCCCTGCATTCAAGGACTACAGTGTGTCAGCACAAACGTGACTCTAGTGGGGCTCAGCCAGGACCTCCATTAATCACATCATAACACACCACATGAATCCGTCTGCTGTCTTAAAAAGTATGAATCTGTCCTGCACTCGCTTCTGTTCTTCAGGTTGACTTCTTGTTTGTTACTTGATTGAGCTTTGTGTCTCCTGTCATTGTTTGTAGGGTGAGTCCGGATCAAGAGGAGCTCCTGGGCCCAACGGCTCGCCTGTAAGTCCTCAGCGTCTTCGTAAGATTCTTTGATGGACACAGAGTAGTGAGCGAAGTTTATTCTAAATCCCTGCATTAACCGTTTGCGGCTTTTGTCATTCTTTTTCAGGGTCAGGCTGGCCAACAAGGATCTCCTGGAGATGTCGGTGATCCAGGATATATGGTACAAACTGTTTTTGTCCACATTTTCTATGTGTATGTTCAAACTAAGCAGTCATGTTTTGTGGTTTTCATTGGGGTGAATCTGTTTTAAAGAAAATGGAGCAACTGTGTTTTTAAAAACAAATCTGAAAGAAGATTTGTGATTCTGCAGCTGAACTTATTACATGCCAATCTTACTGTGTGTTTCAGGGTCCACCTGGTCAAAGGGGACCTGAGGGCCCTCCAGGGAAAGCAGGTGAAGATGTAAGTCACCTCTGGGCTCTTTGGGTTTTGAGTTAGCAGACAGCTGATTGTTTTCTGTCAGCCTGTGTTCCACTGAAAGGTCACATCAACTTTCGCAAGAATGTCAATTGCCAAACGAGCCTACAGCAGTCGAGTGTGATCATATATCGTTAAAATAACACCTATATACGTTTGAGAGCCAGGTTCAACAAGGACTTATACAATAATCTGACGTATAAAATTAAACAAACAGAAATATTGTCTTACTCAGTCTTTACACTGGTGAATGTGTGTGAGGTCTTCTGTGAGGCCGATTTTGAGGCTTTGACTCAGCCTTACTACTGAAAACTTTTTAATCAAGCGAAGACATTTCCCTTTGTGTGACTTAAGAAGAGAGAGGAGAACTAAAATTAGATTGATTCGGTGACATTTACCTCTTTCTTTCTCCTGAACTTTGCAGCCAAATGAGTGTGTGTAACGTATAAATGTCATGTCCTCACACAGGGAGAATCAGGCAAAGCTGGAAATTCTGGCGAGGCTGGATTCCCCGGGTCAGCGGTAAGCCTCTCCACCTCTATACCTCCATCACAGCAACTGCACTACTAAGTTGATAAAGCTGAATGTCAGATCTGTTGCAATCCGCTACTTTGCATTTAGATTACATGGGGTAAGAGCTCATGCTGTGTCCACTTAATGCATATTCAATACATATCACTGACAGTGCGGTTCTATGTCACACATTTCAGGGTTCGAGAGGTTTTCCAGGGACCCCCGGACCTCCTGGACTGAAGGGTCACAGAGTGAGTTCTGCTCATCTGAAATCAATCTACATACTGATGAGCTACAATAGAAAACAGCTGATAGAATTTCCTTGAAAATGATGTGTTGGACCATGACTGCTATGGAAACCTTCAAATGAAATGCTTGCTACAGAAAAAAGTGAAAAGACACTCAGATATGTAAATAATCTGGAAAATTTGGTGCTGGAGCCTGAGAGCAGATTTTTATTTGTATAATATTTTGATAACAGGGCCACGGCGGACCACTGGGACAAAAGGGTGAAAATGGAGCTCTTGGATCCAAGGTAGGTTTGTCTACCATCTACATTCATTGGCTATATTGATTCCTACCTGCTTGTATAATAATAATATAATAATTGTATATAATACTGACAAACATTGTTCCTCTGGTTTCTTAGGGTGCTACAGGACCCCCTGGTCCAATGGGAGGATCTGGACCCCTAGTAAGACATATTCCCTAAACCAATTTAATCTGTTGACATAGGATCTCTAGTGATTTTTTTTCAGGAAGTAACAAATCTAATGTCACAAAAGATCACAGAATAATTATCTCATTAAAAGAAGTAGTTCAATATATCTGGATTCAATATATCTCACGGTCTTTACTGTTTCTCCTTCTTCATAACTGTAACTGATCTGTGTGTTATAGGGACCTGCTGGGATGCCAGGGGAGAGGGGACGCACCGGACCTGGTGGCATAGCGGTAAGGATGAAATTCCTATTGGTGATTCAGAAAGATGAATTACGATGGACAAGTAAGACAAGCAAGACAAGCAAGACAAGCAAGAGTGTGTTAATGACATGCACAATGACATGTTCGGGGGGGTTGTCTCAAACTGACTGGCACAAAGCTGATATACAAGACAAAATGGATTGTTTTTGTCTCTTAGGGTAAGCGTGGTCCACCTGGTAACGTCGGAAAATCTGGTCCAATGGTGAGTCAACATTTACTTTGGTGATCATCACGGGTGATCTACCTATGAAAGAAATAATAACAAAGTATCTGTACTCTGCTACCCCTTTACAGTCCTTGTTGGTATGCCTTATCATCATGATGCATATTTTTCAATTGTAGAAACATCATTGTTGTTGCTATTGCTTACAGGGTCCTTTGGGTTTGAATGGCCCACCCGGCTATCCTGGAACCCCAGGAATGAAGGTGAGTGCAGCAGCTACAAGTACAACAGCTTTCACAGCTACCATCAGCTTTGCACTGTGTGTGTGTGTGTTAAGCTTAATTATGGTAATTGTCAAAGATCTACTCAGTGGGATTTTCCGTCAAGTTACATGTACAGACTGTTTGTAAAGTGTTCTGAAGTTGGCAATTATCTTCCACAGGGACAACCTGGCCCTACAGGAGTCCGGGGTCCTGAGGGCCCTCAGGGACAGAGAGGAGAGACAGGTCACCTGGGAAGAGCTGGACAGACTGGCCAAGGGGTAAGTTTCTCTTTTACTGGAGGCTTATACATCAGATGTGGCACAACACACGGAAAACTTGTGACCAACTAATAAGACCTGTTAAATAAAGTTGCATGTAACTTCTCTAATTTATATCCAATATAAATATACTCACCATTGCTTTACATTGATAACCTAACGTGAGCAATTTTTCATTCATAGGGACCCATGGGTACAGATGGTGGGACCGGTACCAAAGGTCCAGTGGTGTGTATTCAAATTGCGAGATGTGTTTATAACACATGTACTGTACATGTAAGGTTACCTATCATATGGCTAGCAATGATATTTGAAGATAACTCACTTTGTTCATACAGGGTAACCTTGGTCCACAAGGTCCAGCAGGTCACCACGGACCTTCTGGCCCACCGGGACCACAAGGAAGCACTGGTCAGCCTGGTATCAAAGGACAACTGGTAAATTGGTCTTAGGTTTTACTCCTTTATATTGACTAATGATTGCAAGTTGATGGAATATCAATGTTTGATGTGCAACAGACTCGAGTTAATTTTTGTGTTCAAGGGCGATATTGGTGTAGGAGGATTTAAAGGAGAGTCAGGACCTAAAGGAGAAATGGTGAGCCCCAACACCAACACTACCTGTAGATGGAATACACATCTTGTATGCTTTGTTCTGACAATGACATGTATTTAAACTAAGGGAAACATTAAGTCTTACCTCTTTGTTGTGGGTATTCTAGGGTCCCTCTGGATCCCAAGGTGTGCTTGGACCTCAGGGTGAGGAAGGAAAACGAGGCACACGGGGAGATCCTGGCTCTATTGGTCCATCTGGTCCCCTCGGGGAGAGAGTAAGTCAATATTCTTCCTCCTTTTGTGGTATTATCAGGGGTCAGTTATGACCACAGTCTCACATCTCATTATCATCCAATAAGCCAGAGATATTGGAACTGCTTCCAAGATGAGTTCTGCTTAATGTTGTTTAAAGAATCAATGCAGTAATCTGTGTTTGTCCATTTATTTATTGAACCTGGTTAAACACAGTTTTAACTGACCTGCTGTTTGAGAGGCAAATTTCATTACATAGTGATGTTGAATCTAACTCATCGATTTGGTTGTTAGGGAACTCCTGGTAACAGAGGATTCCCTGGTGCTGATGGGCTTCCAGGACCAAAGGTACAGTGTATGCTTTCATGATCTTTAGAAACAGGTGTACTTATATTCAGTACACCCATATCAGTCCCTCAAAGACACAATATAACAAAGTCTTGTTTTTATTCTGAAGGGTGCTCAAGGAGATCGTGGAATTGGTGGCCCACCAGGGCCAAAAGGTTCTTTAGGAGATCCTGGGCGTACTGGAGAGCCTGGTCTTCCCGGTGCAAGGGTAACTTTACACTTTCCAATGCTGTCACAACTTAACTGGAATTTCTTTATATTTGCTATCATTTGTTTAACCATTTCCTCTCTTCTCTATAGGGTCTAACTGGAACCCCTGGAGTCCAGGGAGCAGAGGGCAAAGCAGGGCCACTGGTAGGTAACATTGCTCAATGTAAACATTTTCAGGGACAACTTTGACCTTACTCTGTAATTTTCATCTATGATGGTTGAGTCAATGATTGTTTTTTGTTTAGGGTGCCCCAGGTGAAGATGGCCGTCCTGGGCCTGCAGGATCCATCGGAAATAGGGGACCTGCAGGAACAATGGGATTACCAGGCCCCAAGGGCTTCAGTGTAAGACTTCACCATCATTCAGAACTCAGCATTGATAGTGGCAGGTAGATCAGTATGTTTGCTACAGGTGTATTTTTAATCATAAATCAATGTTTTAAACTCCAAAGGGCGACCCAGGAAAAACAGGTGAACAAGGATCTGCAGGTGTAGCAGGTCAAAGAGTAAGTACTATTTATGAATGATAAATTATTGTGATAGGTGATCACTTTCTTTTGCTACCAGCATAGTTAACGATTATACAGAAAATAATCAAAGTGTGTATGAAGGCAGCCCTTTTTTACACAGTGGATAAGTGCTTTAATTGTCAACATTGTCTAAAGGGTCCTCCTGGCAAAGATGGAGAAGTTGGACCTGCTGGACCACCTGGCCCAGCCGTAAGTCTCTCGATTGTAATTGTCCACAGTAACTGAAAAATGCATTTTCCTGTTAAAATTAATGACAAACAACATACGTCTCCTCCCAAAGGGTGTTGCTGGAGACAGAGGAGAGCAGGGACCTCCAGGTGTCAATGGATTCCAGGTATGACATTTTTGAATGGGAGTGGAATATTTCATTAACATTGATTTTAAAGAGTTCAATGAACTTCATGTTTAATTGGTTTTGTATTTAGGGTTTACCTGGAAACCAAGGGCCCCCTGGAGAACCTGGAAAACCAGGTGACCAAGTGAGTGTAACAAATGCTGCCGCTGATGGAAACCAGCTGACTTTGTTTTTTATTTGCTGTCTTGATGTCTTGTGACTCATGTTATCGTTTCATTTAGGGTATTCCTGGAGAGTTAGGTGCTGTGGGACAAATTGGACCAAGGGTACGTAAATCCCTTCCTCTGCTTTGATTCATATGATGGATTGTGCTGTTGAGTAGCTGAAACTAAAACCATACATTTCCCTACCAGGGAGAGCGTGGAATTCCTGGAGAGAGAGGAGAACTTGGTACGACTGGTCTACAGGGACCCAAAGGTATCCCTGGTGCACCAGGTCCAGATGGGCCAAAGGTACAGGATAATGTGCAGCCAGTGTTTACTTCAGAAAACACTGTACTGCTGACTTCCTACCCACCAATCTAGAAATGATGGAAATTCTTACCATGTTTTGAGACATGCTAACATCCATCCATTCTTCTTGAGGCTGTTTTTATTAACTATGCTGTGCGTTACAATTGCATACAAACAAGCCTGCTAACCTTTGTTATCTATCACTGAAGGGTAGCCCTGGTCCCACTGGTGCCCTTGGTGATGCAGGACCTCCAGGTCTTCAGGGAATGCCAGGAGAGAGGGGCATCTCTGGTCCACCTGGGCCTAAGGGTGACAGAGTAAGTTCAACATCATTATCTGTTCTTGTCTTGAACTTTGGGTCCGATTTACATCATGTACTGTATATCAGATAATTCGACCCCCTTAACCAGCGACACTGACACTGCAATTGCAGGTTCAACTTGTTACAAGGCTAGTCAAGTATCCGCGCTTCAGATCCTGTGTGAAGAAGTCATGTTGCAATTAAGTGTCTGGCAGTAGGTCTGGGCAAATATACACTCCAGGAGTACACTCATTTCTAAGACATATAGAGAAAGAAATAGTTGCTACATCTGCCAAAGACTGACCAACAAAAACATTAGGTGAGGGAAACAAAAGCTAGCATGACATTGCACAACTGTGGATGGAAGGATCATAGTGTGTGTTGGGGTATGGGAGGTGTGTAATAGTCATACCATCTTAAGTCGTGGAAACATTCTTGGCACTTTAGTTTACCCTTAAAATTAATATTATCACTTGATACCTCTATCTGCTATCAAGTCTGGGCCCATTCTGAAGTCTAATAAAAGATTGTTGTTTCTTCAATAGAAGTCATCAAAGTAAGGGCTTTTCTCTGTAATTTTTGTTTCTTGTAGGGAACAATTGGTGAGAAAGGATCAGAGGGTACAGCTGGAAACGATGGAGCAAGGGTAAGCAGAATATCTGTTCTGTTTGATCACTTTGGAAAAACAAATGCAACTCCTGAAGGGAAGGAGACAGGTTGAGTTGATGTAGTGCATGCTTGAAACTTGTCACAGCCTGTTCTCAGATACTGAAGTCCACTGACTTTCACTGATAACAGTAATGAGTGGAAATCCTCAACAGGGTGCCCCAGGTCCCGTTGGCCCGGTTGGATCTGCCGGACCCAGTGGAGAGAAGGTAATTTTCTTTCTTTCTAACATGAGAAGGAGCAGTTATTCACATTGAACTCACATAAGGTTATATTGGGAAAACATCAGTTCCAAAGATGCACACTATTCTGCAAAATCACGTTGCATCATTATTTTCCTGGCTGTATCTGTTAGCAGCTTCCATCTTCTAACGGCCACTATTTGGCTTGTGCTGCTTTGTCAAATATAAAAAGGATTGGATATATATTGGATGCTTGATAAGTGGTTGCAAAAATCCTGTCGGTAAACATGTAACATCTTTACAGGGAGAACCTGGACCCAAAGGACCGTCTGGGCCCCCAGGATCCAGAGGAGGGCCTGTGAGTAGAATTTGGCCAGTCTTTCAAGTTTGTACATGGAGTCCGATGTTGAAGATATATTATTTGGACCTAAATGTATATTTTCCTACAGGGATCAAGAGGTGATCCCGGCCCAATCGGTTCTGTTGGATTTGCTGGACCCCCTGTAAGTATTCATTCATCCATTGTCACTCATACAAATGCAATAATTCCTCACTTGCTGAGATACCCTGGCAATAGTGATACCTTTTGTTGTGTTTGACATAATATTGTCTTCCTTAAACAGGGTCCTGATGGCCAACCTGGAGTCAAGGGAGAGACTGGAGAACCTGGCCAGAAAGGAGATGCTGGGTCTCCAGGACCTCAGGGATTATCCGGTGCTCATGGACCACCTGTGAGTTGCACAAATAACAGAAAGTATCTACCAGTCATGTTTGCACTTTGGTCCAATCCTTTTATAGTGTGAACATCTAAAAAAAAACAACCTTGATGCTAATAGGCTTGTGATGACTTGTTTTCTAAAATGGTTTTGTTTTGTAGGGACCATTTGGTGTGGCTGGACTTAAAGGCGGAAGAGGAACACAGGGTGCACCAGTAAGATAATTTAGAATTTAAGTCTTATGATAGGATGATCCAGTGTACAGGGGATGGATACTTTATGTTTCCAATCAATTTTGTCAAATAGTGAACACCTCATTTTTGTATCAAATTGAAACACTTGTCTTATTTTACTGCTTACAGGGTCCAACTGGTTTCCCTGGATCTGCCGGAAGAGTCGGACCACCAGGTCCAACTGTGAGTGACACTTGAAACTACAACACACACATCTCTTACCAATCATGCTACATGCTTGACATGAGTATCTGCGGTATCTCATGACTAAAGTTGTTTGTTCTTGCCAGGGTCCTTTGGGAGAACCAGGACCTCTGGGATCCCCAGGAAAAGAGGGTCCTGCTGGCCTCCGTGGAGACCATGGACCCCCTGGAAGACAAGGAGAGCGAGGACAATCAGGACCACCAGGGAGTGCAGGAGACAAAGGGGACTCTGGCGAAGATGGACCCACGGTAAATGGGTGCTAATGTTCGGTAGTTGTGATATAGGAATGTTTTTAATCTCCAATACTTTGAAATAGTCTGTTTTTATTGAGCCCACCTTACTGTTTTTACTTCTAATGACTGACTATTACTCTTATAAAATAGGAATATGAGCTATTTGACAACTCCAAATCAAAACAAATGGAGAGAAGTCATACAGCTGTTGCTGGCCAGTGTTGATCTATTCTTGGCCAGTTTCAAACTGGTGCTGGCTCAACAAAGGAATCTCAAAGGCAAGGCAACAGTGGGTTCTCTCAGTATTTAATGTGTCTCTTTATTGTGATCTCTACTTTAGGGTCCTGATGGTCCTCCAGGGCCAGCTGGAACTACAGGACAGAGAGGCATTGTGGGTCTTCCTGGCCAGAGGGGAGAGCGCGGGATGCCAGGCCTTCCAGGGCCAGGGGTGTGTATCATCTTTCATCTAGACGTTAAATTGATACTATTATGTATCTATGATATATTGAATACAGTTCCAAACTGTGTTATGCTAGAGTGTTGTTAATGCCTTCTAAATCAATTTTTCTTGGGTATGTTATTACTCAACAGCATTATCTCATTATCTGAACATATTTGCAGCAAAACTAAACTTCATGTAGAGCAGCTTTTAGAGACTTTTAAACTCGTTTGGCATAAGGGTCCATAAAAAGGCACATCTCTTATGTGAATGCCAAATAGCTCCAGATCTCTCCAACTTACAACACAAACAATGTCAGTGATCTAGTTACGATCTGAATGACCAAAAAATAATTGCTGAAGTATCACTTAAACATATTTCTTATTTCTACGTCATTGTCTGAGCATTTCATGTGTTTTGTTTTTCAGGGTCCACCAGGAAAACAGGGATCCGCAGGAGCAGGTGGAGATAAAGGTCCCTCAGGCCCTGTTGGTGTGCCAGGTGCTAATGGACCACGTGGTGATCCTGGTCCTGATGTATGCAGATACTTAAAAATTGGTTCTCAAATTCTATTAAAGTGTCTCTTATGGGACCTCTCTGTAGTTGCCTTAACATGTGTCCATTCCTCAGGGCCCTGCAGGCTCTGATGGCCCACCAGGAAAGGATGGCGTTCTTGGACAAAGGGTAAGAGATCAAAGGAATCCTAACTTGCCTTGTATATTTCTTTACACCTCACAAGTGTGACCTTTGAGTATTCCTTTTTTCAGGGAGACCGTGGAGATTCCGGTCCAGAAGGTTTGGTAGGCCCCCAGGGTCTTCCTGGCACTCCAGGTCCTGTTGGTGCCCCAGGTGGTGCTGGAAGGAGAGGAGAGGCAGTAAGTGACTGTTTTTATGTCTCTCTTGTCTTCTGCCAACATGTAAATGGTACCTGGAACATCTTTATCACCTCTGCCAAGGAATTAATGTTATTTAGTCTGCCTGTCCAAGATGAACATAGACATATATACTCAAAAAAAGATGATTAAAAAAGGCCAGATGGTGTTCAGTTCATTTCCATAATGGGACTTAGAGAAAGAACTATCAGCCAAGTATCAAATGATAACAGTGGCGTGTTATGGACTTTTAGAGATGTTCAGTGTTGGCAGAGGAAGACAATATTTGAGTATCTTCTAGTATCTTATATTGCCTTTCATTTGCAGGGCTCAAGAGGACCTGTTGGTCCACCTGGATCAGCTGGAAAGAGAGGACTAGTGGTGAGTCTCCAACTGAGAACATTGAGGTCATGTGGTGCGAAAAGTTCTGATGTTATAAATCCGATTTAAAATACATTTTGGAGTTTTGTACTTAACAGGCATTTCCTGGCCCACGTTTAACGTTTTGTACAGTAAATGTAAATGTTTGACTAGATATTAATGTTAAAATACAAACATTTGACTCATGGGTACCTAATTAGGTAGCATTAATAATGAAATGTGATATCTTATCAACACAGGGACCCCAAGGACCAAGAGGAGATAAGGGTGATTTGGGAGATCATGGAGAGAGGGGACAGAAGGGACACAGAGGATTCACTGGTTTGCAGGGTCTCCCAGGACCTCCAGTAAGTGAAGTCAAGAAAAGCACAACCTTCTGTAAACCATCACACAGCGTGAAAGCTCCAGCAGAAATACGATTGTGGTGTATAACGTCCAGGTTCAATGAATGCAATTCAGATGATCAATGTATTGAGAGAATAATAAATATTTATCTGATTTTAGGGTACAGCAGGAGAGCAGGGAGCATCAGGTATCGTGGGACCAAGCGGCGCGAGGGTAAATACAACCCTTTCATTTGCTTCAAAATGTTTCTTTATGAGATAATGATTAGTGTCCTTCCAGCATGCTTTAACAGTCTCCACTGGACTATCATTCAGGGCCCCCCAGGACCTATTGGACCTCATGGAAAGGAAGGATATGTTGGTCAGACGGGGCCAATGGGACCTCCTGGATCTCGTGGATTCAGTGGTGAAATTGGACCAGAGGTATTGTCTCATTCCATCTTTCAGCACAGTATATCAAACTCATGCTGGATTGTAGCAGATTATTAAAGCAGCAGTGCATTAAGGAATTGCTGTAGTTAAAAAAAAAAAAAAAAAAAAAAGGGCCTAAATCAAAAACATTGTCTAAAAACCAGATTACGTCATTAAAATAATCGTCTTTGAAAAAGGTTTGTCAGGTGTTTTTTATCATCGTCTACTTCACAATCCATAGGGACCCCCAGGAGAGGACGGACCCGCAGGTCCTCCCGGTCCCCCAGGACCTCCCACAGCAGCTGTGGACGACCTGTTTAGCCATCACGACTATGACGCCGGTCCTCCACCTCCACCTGAGTTCAGCGAGGATGAGGCTCTGCCCAACAGCAACGCATCCACCATCGTGCCTGTGGACCCTGGGGTTCAGGCCACTCTGAAGGCCCTCAGCAGCCAACTCAACAGCATGAAGAGCCCAGATGGAACCAAGAAACATCCTGCCAGGACCTGTGATGACCTGAAGAGGTGCTACCCCATGAAGAAGAGCGGTGAGTTAGAGAGAAAATCAACAAATGTAAAGAGTAAAAACTGATTTTTCTGTAAGTTTTGCAGTTAAATTCTAATAAGCCTTCAGTTGATATGCTTATCGAAGCTGTGATCTCTCATAAGATGTATCTCTTACATGATACATCTGTGGTTACTCATAATAAATCGATCATCTAGGCGAATTCTGGGTTGATCCGAACCAAGGCAGTGCCGAAGACGCGATCAAAGTGCACTGCAACATGGAGACCGGAGAGACGTGCATCTCTGCCAGCCCCTCCAGCATACCTCGCAAAGTATGGTGGAACACCTCCAGGAACAAGCCTGTGTGGTTTGGAGCCGACATCAACAGGGGAACACATGTGAGCAGATACATTTCAATCCTGTGCCTGGGACAGAAAGGCAGGGACCTCGACTATATGAGGACTTTTAACACAGTTGATCAGAGTATTATCTTGGCCTAACGCCTTCTGTTCTTTCATATAGCAGTTAGCATAAAAGTCATATTGGCCTTGACACCAACTTTGCTTGTGTTTCTAGTTCATGTATGGCAACAAAGATCAGTCGGCAAACTCTGTTACGGTCCAGATGACGTTCATCCGCCTGCTCTCCAAAGAGGCATCCCAGACCATCACCTACAACTGCAAGAACTCTGTGGGCTACAAGGATGAAAAGAACGGCAACTTGAAGAAGGCTGTAATCCTGAAGGGCTCCAATGATCTGGAGCTCAAAGCAGAGGGAAACAGCCGCTTCAGATACACAGTGGTGCAGGACACCTGCACTGTAAGTTTCACAATATTCAATGTATTCATTAAGCAACATCATCCATCCTTCCATTCGGTCTAATGATCAACAGGATCTGCTTGTACTTTAATTGGAGTACATTTCAATGATGTCATTTATAATTTAACTGTCCTGAATTATTTCACCAATCAAAGTTAGAACTCAAGTCCACTTAAAAGTACAACGCAGTGGGCAGGTTTGGATTCCTACCTCCTGTGCCCCTTTCTTAAGTAGTTTGTTAATCTGATTCCAACCAGTAGGAGGCGCTTCAGAGATGTGATGTTTCTCACAGGACTCTAGATTTATGGATTTGGTATCAGCAAGTTATTATCTGAAAAAGTCTCTCAACAACATGTTTAATTAGTTGTAAGTTGTAAGTAAAACTGCAGCAAATTTGATCTTGTAAAATCTTGAACAATTAGTTTGTCCAGATTTGCCTAACCTTACTCAAGGATGACAAGAAAGTCCTTATGAACATTTTGAAGGATGTACATTTTGGGTTAAAATTGATCATAACCAAACTATGCACTGATTTCCTCTTCATCTCTCCCCTGCAGCAAGCCAATGGCAACTGGGGCAAGACAGTCTTTGAGTACAGGACACAGAAAACAGCAAGACTTCCCATTGTGGATATTGCTCCAGTGGACATTGGTGGCCCAGATCAAGAGTTCGGCGTCGACATCGGGCCCGTGTGCTTCCTATAAGTCCACCAGCAGGGATGGGTTGAAGAGAATCCTGAGACTATTGAACTATTGACAGCTGACCTGCTCAGCCACTTTGTACATACAAGTACTGAGGACAATTCTGGCCCTGTGGCAAGATATTTATTGTGCCTTTCAACCAATTTCAAGAAACCAAAGATTTGTAAGTTAGATGAATGTTTTAAGAGAGATTTACATTAAACGAAAAATTGGTAAAATTCAGAATCATTCCTGTTTCTTGTAGATGTTCCACTTCAAGCTTCCTGTGTTTCTAAGAGTTGTTTGTCAGAGTTTGCTCTTGATTGAGGAGTTTTTACTTGGACTGGACAAAGATTACAGAAGCTACCAAAGATTTATGAATATGAATGTCTTAGAGTAGTAATAACTGCTGTTTATAGGCCCACTGAATCCAAGTCGAATGCTTTATCTCGTCACTTTGATCTCCTGCTCCTTTTCACAAACTTCTAGTTTCTTTGTTTTTTTTTTATAACAAAGTGTTTTGAATATTAAACAAATCGTTGTGGTGCTATTGAGGAAAATTAATACGGCCCATGATGCATTCATAGGCAAAACGTATTTTCTCAAGACAGTTTTTAATGCAACTTTCTGTATCCAGTTCTTTGATCTCTGTACTGACCGAACATAGAACATTAAAGATCCGTTAAGACTGTCGATTCCTCAGTGTTAGCTACCTCGTCACCCGAAACTGAGAAACGATGACACGGCATGTACGTTCATTTTCACAGGTGCTATTTTTTTGTAAAGTAGTGTGACCCATTGTGCACGACGGTGGTGCGGTGCAGGGGTGTGACGGGAAGCCAAATAAAAGATCTTTCTGTCCATGACGGAGAGGCGACTGTGTTGTGGAGTGAGTGGTGTTTGGTCATCAGGATGTTATACTCTTATGCATGTCCGTTCCCCCTTTACCTATATGCTCTTGAAATTATTTTGTTTCTTATAACTATTTGACAGAATAAGGTGGCTGTGAGTGCCTGTTTTGCTTCATGTACTTCTTGCTATGCAACAAATTAAACTAAATGCTTGTTAATCCCCCCCCAAGCTTTTGTCATATTAATTCAGGTACGGCCAGGACTTTGTTTTAACGCAATAGATTTGTTCTGATCATGTATGTACGCCAAATAGTTTCCAGTTGTACTTAATGTGAGCTGTTTGTAATAACTGTACAGCACTGATTGTGCTTTTCTTAAGGGTCCTTCTATTGTGAGCATTTGGTTCCGATTTAAGTATTTATTTTAGATTAATCAGTGTGACTATTCTGTTTTTTATCAGGCTTGACTGCCTGTTTAAAGCCCCACAGGCAGAGAGGAGAGGAGGCAGGAGGGAGGGGGGGATTTCCATACTGGAAACAAATGATTCTTCCTTCGAAATAAATATTGAAAATACTTCTGCCTGTTCTTACTTGGTCCCTGCTAAACTTTTTGGATTACGATGATTTAGAAGGTTCTGAGTCTGGAGATGGTGCAAAATTGGCACAAAATGCAAAGAATCGATAGTAAAGCAGAGAAAACTGTGATGACAGTTTGAAGACGACGGCAGACGTTTCCAAGCCGAGCAGGTGTTCTTCGGATTGGAGTCGGGGGTTGGAGGAAACTCAGCGATTATCATGAGAGTCGTTGACACCTCTGGGCCCAGTGACCTGTCAGGTTACATGGCAGTGAGTCGTCACAGAGTCACGTTAATGGAGTTGAGAGGAAGCGTGTACAGGGATGTTTGGACAGGAACAGATTTTCCAGCTCGACACAAGTGGCTCCCTCCTCTTTCCGATCATCTGTTTATTCATTCACTGAGCCGTTGTTGTTGAACTCTCACACGACTCCCATGAGTAATCTGGCTCAAGGTCTGAACAACTAGTACTACAAAATTAATGTTAGTATACTCAGAAACAAAGAACCTCAGGGATTCCGGAACTTTCCTTCATTTCATAGGAAGGAATCTCTCCTCCTGGGTCGGCGCTGTGGGCTGAGGTGCTGAAGCTTCCCCACATGCAGAGCTGCAGTTTTTAACGCATTTCTTCCTGAGGCGTCATCGTACAAGAGTTCCTGTTCGGGTCAAGAACTTGAGGTCTAAATGCATCTCATGATAGAAAGAGGATAGAGGACTGGTAAAGATGCAATGACCAAGATGATCGACCTTTAGAAGACATCCGCAGAGCAAAGTACTCCTGAAACCGTCCGCATCAACACAAAATATAGGCGATATCTAAATCCAGGAAAGAGGGAAAACAACTGAATACATGCCAAAAATAAGACATTAAATATTAATCAATGAATAATAACTTTTGCATTTCTTTAATAACTGCAACAGCAATGGCATTGCAAACAAAGTCAAATAATGGGATTAGCACTGTGCTGTACAAGGACAGATGTCTTCTATAAAAGTGCCTTGTGGTGCAAGAAAAGAGATACTACCGCGTTCAAGTGCTATGGGAAGGTGGGAGAAACCAAATGCGTCAGGTTGTTTGTTTTTTACCTTAAATCTGCGTGGCATTTTAGGTCAAAACTCATGTAGCATCAACAATCCAGAGTGTGCGATTGGTAAATACGACTTCTGCAGATGTCCCATTGCAATTTCCAAGTTGTAAAATTGGCGTTTCCCAATTTCCCTCAGCACTAGAACGCAGCATAACACGATGGCAAAGTGAAGACATAACGAGCCCAGTAAATACTGACATGGCAAATTAGACATTTCAAACAATTCAATGCCAAAAAATAGAATATGTGAATACATCAGTAAGCAAAAAGGTCACAGTGAATTAAAAATCAATTAATCTGGAGTACTTTAATAAGCTATAGTATGAAAATATGGCTAAGCTGAAGGTTTGTGTTTGTGATTCCATTTCTTCTTCTTCTGGCCAGGTTGTGTTCGGCGTACAAACAGGAATGTGTTAACGATAGAGAATCAAATGGTGCATATTCAATGGAAGAGTCTACACACAAATATGGTGTAATATGAAAGTTCTGCCACAGATTTGTACCATTGGACATATTACTATATACATCTCTCATTGCCTGTGCAAGCAAAGGTTTCTCAAAACTCCGCCCCCCCCCCTCGCGTTTTTACAAAAATAGTTCTTTTCTATAATGGATCTGGATCTACTTTGTAATATCGAAAAACGGAAAGGAAAAAACCCCAAAACAAGTCTAAAATGTAAATGCATATAAACCTCAAGATGAAAGAAAGGTGACATCTTGACCGTGGAGTGGATTTTGGCACTTCTTCATACAAACGAGTTAAAAGCACAGAGAGAGCGTGCGGCGTCTCCTCGCCATCAGCAGCGGCTGTCCAGCGGGTCCAGGGAGAAGACGGTGCCCTCCAGGGTTAGTCCCATTTTGAACCCCTCCTGAGGAGACAAGCAGGGAAGGAGGAGAGCGGTGAGCCGAGACCCCGCCCTCACGCAACAACCGGCTCGATAACGACTTTAGTGGATGAATAATGGGACTAAAGCCTATAAGCCTCTGAGTGCAGAGGGACAGAGAGCGGCATGCATTATGCACAGAGTTAATGCCACTGTAAACACAATGAGAGGAGAAGAAGAGGAACGGGAGGAGCTGGTGAATAATGCAGCCGAATATTATGACATCTAATGAGAAAAAACAACAACAACAACGACCTTGGAGAGGTGAGACAAACAAAACTAAAGCAGAGTGAATCAGAGTATAAAAGTAGAACAAAATCTACTGGAAGTGACTTCAGCGTTGATTTGCATGCAGCAGCAATGACAGCATGCAGAGGAAAGAGAGAGAGAGGGAGAGAGACAAAGAGAGAGAGGAAGAGAGAGAGAGAGAAAGGAGAGAGGACAGAGGAGAGAGAGAGGGAGCGAGAGAGGGAGAGAGGAAGAGGGAGATACAGAGAGTACAAACCATCTCTGACGCTACCATTGGAAGCAGAAGGTTGATTAAACAGGGAGAAGAAGAAGAAGAAGAAGAAGAGGCCAAGGTTAACATCTAACATGTGCGTCTGTGTAACACTGCCTCCTACTGGCAACACCGAGCTTTAAAACACACAACAGGTTGGAAAACACAAACCAGCTGAACACATTAACAGCATTGTTTGGTTCTGGACGGCGTAATGAGTCACTGACTGTTTCTTTAGTTTGGATTAACAAAATTAAACCAAATTAAATCGGCCCCGCTGAAGGACGCTGGGATTTCATTACAAACATTCTGGGTTTATTACAAACAGAAGAATAAACAGGAATGTGAAAGTATCCTGATTCCTCACAGTTTGCTCGTTTTATTGCCACAGCAGCACAACACAAGGACCAATCAACTGCTACTTAAACATTTATGATGTAATAAATGAGGAGGGGGGGGGGGTTCTTACTCTCTACAACAGAGTTATTCAGCCTCAAATGTAGAGAAAGAATCCTCAAAGTGCCAGCGATGCAAACTGCTAAATGCCACAACAACCATGTGATCTCATCAAGTCATCCAAAGTCACAGGAAGAAATGTAACTTTGCCTCTGACTGAGCTGCCGGCTGCTGCCTACAGTCTCCAGAGCAGAAGCAGCATATCAAGGTACAATCTAAGAGAGTCATCATCACAGATGTAGCCTGGAGTGACTGTGAACTCTCTGCCTGTGGCGAGTCGCAGTCACAGAGTCTGACAGAGAGAAACGCTCACCTGCATCTCATCCAGCTTCGACTGAATATCTGGAGGGAAGTCGGCCGCCCCGCATGTGAACGGATCAAAGGGCTCGGCTCCAAACAGGTCTTTCCCTGAGAACACACAGACGGCAGGTGAGCCACACTTCAGACCTTCACCATCCACAAGAGTTTGACTTAAAGAAACACTTTGAGGTGTCAGAAGAAGAGTCAGTGTTATTCAGGTGAAGCAGCAGACATGTGGCTCCTTCACTGCTGTGTGAATCAGATACTCACGTATGTCTGGCGGCAGTGTGGTCGGCGGTGGAGGCGGGCAGCCGTTGCTGGCAGGCACGGGCACCAGCGGCGTCACGGCGGAGAAGGGGACCATGTCGAACACGTCGGTGGAGTCGGGCTTCATGGGGATGCTCCCTGCCTGTGGAGGGGGGAAGTCAGGAAGAGTGGTGAAGGTCAAAGAGTCGGACAAGAGCGAGTCACCCACAAAGCAAAGCAAGCAGCAGAGAGAGAGAGGAAGAGGCGAAAGGGCGTAAGAGAAGAAGCAGGAAAGCGAGAGCAGAAGCAGGAGGTGTTTGTTTACACGAGGCCGTGGGATGCTGTATCCCTCGCTCGGCTTAGGAGGAAGGAGAGGAGGTTTGGCAGGCGGAGGGGTTAGTAGCCCGCTGGAGAGGTTGGACTCGGGCGAGCTCATGGGCGTGAGCGTGACGGAGGAGATCTCCAGACAGGAGAGCGACTTGAAGCTGTGACACCAGAAGAGAGAGGAGGGCCTCTGCAGCATGTACGCCTCGTTAGCCGCGTCTATGTGCAGCGGCTGAGAAGAGAGCGCAGACAGGAAGTGAGCAGACAGAGACAAACGTACGCGTCCTTCCACATCTGGGTGGTTTCTCTCACAGGAGAACGCTGAGGAGTTTATCCCATCATCACCCATCAAACTAACTAACTCATCTAATCAATCTACTTCACAGCAGCTGTAGAATTAGCATGGTAATAGAACAGAACGCCGCTTTTAAAGGTTTTAGCTGTTCAAAATTATTTTATAACCACTAGGTGTCACTAGTGGGCAGCATCGTTTTGACAAAACAACCAAGTTACTCAGTTGAATGTACAGATTTGGACCTCGGGCCGACATTTGACCTACTCAGCGTTACTATGGTGATACTAATGCACTGTACAGGACGTACTGGTGGGACGTGAGCGATCATCAGCTGCTCCTCCAGGTCCTGAAGCTGCTTCTTTAACTCACAGTTTTCCGATTCCAGTTCTTGAATCTGCTTAAAAATCATAAAAAAAACATCAAACAAGTCAATCTAAGCTTTGCGTCAAGTTTTATCCGAGCTCAGACATTTCCGACGCTCAGTGAAGGCCACAGCAGCGTCTCAGCCTGTTGCACAGTAACACAATCACAGGTCTCCAACAACAACAACCACAGTCACAGCTGACATTTCCATCAGCGCAGCTCAATTTCACACTCCGGACGGCTCGGAATGATCAATACAAAACAAACACTGCGTTCTTTAATGAAAGCATCCGGTAATGTCAGCAGCAGAGTTGTGCCGGCGTAAATCAAGCGCACCCTTTTCTGCAGGGTTCCGATCTGTTTCCGCGTCTCCACGTCTTTGCCTCCCGACTCCAGGAACTTCTTGTAGGCCAAGTCGAAGGCCTGGCCGATGGTGAGAGTGATCTCCTCTGCCTGCACACACACACACACGTAGACGCAGTGTTAACGCATACAAGGTAAACAATAATGCTGTAATGAGGTAAACCTTTGATACGTACACATTTCTCACTGTCAAACACGTAGCAGAGGTGTTTGTTGGACTCAGAGTCTTTGCAGATGAAGGTAAATATCCTTTTGTCTGTCTTGTCGTCCGCACAGAAGGATATCCTGTGTAGCTGACAGTTATGCAGCACTTCCTGCGGGCAAAACGACAACGTCTTTAATCATTAACCCCATAAATGAATGAGTAAAACACAAGCCAACGGCTGAATGAAGCGGCTGCACTCACTTTCGTCTTGAGATCCAGGACCTTCACGCCGTAGATGGAGATCTGCAGCTCCACCTTGGGGGTCTTCTGTCCCTCAGACTTCTTGATGTGCCTTTGAAACTGCCAGAGAGATAAAAGGACGCATAAGAGACATGATGTATACCCCACCCACCCACACACACACACACACACACACACACACACACACACAGACTAAACAAGCAGAGATAACAGAGCAGCAGCCAGTTATCTTCTGTATTCAGGATGTTTGCATTTTAAACTATTTGGCACCAAAAGACTGAATTATTTAAAGTCCCTTAATTTATATCAACACCATGATTGTCTAGGGAAAATACGTAAAACGTGAAATAGTTAAGGGACGTATAATACCATAAGGATAAATTTGTTTTTTACCTAACCTAAGCCGGATTACATCATTGTCTATGCTCCAGCCTAACAGTGTTTTGATGATGTCATTATTTTGCTGCGACTCAAATACTGGAATTTCCCACCGTAGGTTAAGCATTCAAACTCACCAGCTTCCTTGAGAGTGAGACAGTAACTTTCTGCGCTAACCAAACAAACAAACATCTCCTTTAAAGCTTAATGTGTCACAGAGACAAACTCCACCTGTGATTCATTGACGGTGGAGCGTCTGTGACATCTGACGAGCTTATTGATGCCAACTGGCGTAAATATTAACAAGACACGTCTGTGAATTTAGGTCAGCGCCCGATGAAGGAGAGAAGAGAGGAAACAGCAGAATGTTGATGTTCCTCTGTGTGAATGATGTTACAGTTACAGGCGATGTGAGAGTTTAGGGTGAAATCATGTTCATAGTTAGAGAGAAACAGAAGGAAGATCTGTTTTAAAGTAGCAAAGCTAGGCAGGCAGGTGTGGGACTCTGCTGAACACTCACAGCCTCTTTATGTCAAATTGGGAATTGAAGATGTTTTCCTGAGTGTGCAGGTTGAAGGTCATGAGTGTTTGACCTTGATGAAGGTTAATGATCTCCAGGCCCAAAGCTCAATCTTTATATTTCACCAGAGCCTTTATACTCCCAGAGAGGTAACAGAGCTGGCGTATCCGTGGATACCAACCGGCCAGGCGAGCCACTCAGCCGGGATCTTTAGTCAAAAGTCGAAAACAAGCGTCCTCAACCAGCAGCAGTGTGTGTGTATGTGTGTACAATATGTCGCATTCTCTTACCATTGTGTTTTTTTTATCTTATTAACTTTAGTAGAGAGGAATGGTTGACCGGCTCCACTTATACATTTATTGCTGATTCAGCACTTACACACACACACACACACACTTGCAAGCTGGAGGAGAAACTCTGAGGGCACCTTGCTGCCTGCTGATGAGGCCCAGGCACATTTGTCATTCTTTCAGACTGCTTCAATCTGCGCGCGCACACACACACACACACACACACACACACACACAGTTACCTTCAGCTTCCTCACTGCATCCTTGACAACTTCTGTGCCTTTGGGGGCTTCAACCTCTGTGTTTCCAAGGAACTGTGGAGAGGAAGAAGGAAGAGGAAGATGAAGACAAAAAAAGGCAGATACATCCAGAGTGTGACAGCCCAGTACAGTACAGCCAAGGCAGAGCAGTACAGTACAGAGTGTACTGTGTGTTACTGTGCTGCAGAGGGGAGGAGGTGAAGTAACAGAGGAATACACAACTCCTGCTCATTAGCTCAACACTTTGATCCTCACTTACTTTACATTTGTTATTCTGAGTTTAAATTCATGCAGAACAGTAAACACTTGTTAAGACACCAAACTTATGCCTAAAACACACACTCACACACACACAGAGACGCTGGTGCATGTTTGCTAATGAAATCCCACACACAGGCGCACACTTCAGCCGCGCCGCACTTCTCCTGTTCTCCATCAGATGGAGCCATTAACCTTTGTGCCTGAACTTTGTGTTGTCCATCTGGCTGGCAGACACACACACACACACACACACACACACACACACACACACACACACACACACACACACACACACACACACACACACACACACACACACACACACACACACACACACACACACACACACACACACACACACACACACACACACACACACACACACACACAGCCTGGATGCCTACCGAGCTGTGTGTGTGTGTGTATCCTGTTCCAATATCTGCATACATACACAAACACGGTTCCCACTGAAGCGAGGCGAGCGAGACGGACGGAGACGTGGGTCTCCAGGCTACAGGACGCTCTGCCTGCTTGTTCATTCATAGATCATCTTCATCATACGTGAGGCACTGTGACATTATGAAGTGAGTCATGTAGAACCATTAAAGCAAACACAGTAGGAAAATAAGCCCCAAACATTGAAATAAAGCTTTTGTCCCCGACCCTGACATGGACAGATGGACGGACGGATGGAAGGACGGACAGATGGGTGGATGTTTTTGGTACGTCACGTTTGAGGAAACTAGAACTCTGTAATCCCTTATCCAGTATCATCACGGTTACCCATTTACAGGACTAGAATATGAGGATTGGCGAGGAACTCTGGCGTGACAAATGTCCTAAAACTTCAGGACAAAACAGCTGTAAGACAAACGAGACAACACAGACAGACGCATGGATGGAGAACGGAGGAGCTCTCGTTCCTGACCGCTGCATCCTGAGCCGCGGCGGAGGAGGGAGGGGGGAGAGGGAGGGGGAGGGGGAGAGGGAGGAGGAGGGGAGAGAGAGGTTTGACCAGATAACCCAGCTCGCCAGCTCATCCATCAACTGGTGCGGACAATCAACCTCTCTGCTGCCTACAAGGGACAGAGAACTCCAATCTCCACGCAGATTCAACATCCTTTCAGGCATTACTGCACAGATTTGGAGGCTCAGTGTCTTCATTCCCTCTCTAGATGACAGGATTGGATACTGTGTTGGAAACTGGGGTTCAAATGTTTTCCAGAACATCCTTCTCCATCAGTAGGAGCTACAGAGCTGCAGTATTCTCTCACTTTAAGGATTCTACATGGACGTTCTAGGCAAATTCTTGCAGCTTAAACCTCCCAGACACATTTCATATTTGATATTTACTTCACAGGAATAATCCTCTCCACACACACACACACACCTTGCTCAGGTTGCACCTCGGCAGCAGTAATGGCGGGCGAGTGCAGATCTTCACCTTGCTGCTCTGGTGACCCTCGTCTGCCTTTTCACGCTGCCGGTGTGTGAAGCGGCGCGGAGCGGCTCGCTGTTCTGCGTCAGCAGAGAAAATCAGCCAGGAGTCGATCCCCCCTCCCCCCCCCAGCTTCCTGTTTGCCTGCTGCAAAGCTGAATATCGCAAAATAATGGTTTTTGGGAATTCTATTTTAAGGATTTGTTGAGGTAATGTTAACCTTTTTCTGAAAATAAACAGGGACTGAATAAGCATTTTCAAGACTTCTCTCAGCGGGGAACAGAACCGTCTGGAGCACCTGGAGGGAACAGGAAGCGGCTCAACCAGGATCCACAACCGCAGCTCAACACTGTAGAGCCAGAAACAACACCATCAATAACACAGCATGGAGGTTTGACCCTCGTACGCAGGCTCAGGCCCTCAGTCCGGACTAAAGAGCGCTGAACTGTAGAGCAAAGACCTGAAGAAGGCGCCGGCTCATCGTCTCAGTCTGGATGGGGAAGTCGGAGCTTTGGAATCTGCTGACTATAAACACCTATAATACCAAGCTGGGTTCAGCCTGAGACCCTCAATGAACACACATCAGAGATCAGGCTGAGCAGAATGGAGAAGCAGGAATGTTGCAGTGGTGGAGTTTTGTCAAAAAGTTGGTCCAGAGTCCAGAGACAGAGGGAGAGAGCTTCATGACCCCAGTGAGATGAGTGCAGATCCACTGTCAGGAAGCGCAGGCTGAGCGTTTCCTGTAAGCACTTTGGCCGTCTCTCTCTCTCCCCCTCTCTCTCCCCCTCTCTCTCTCCCTCTCTCTCTCCCTCTCTCTCTTGGGATCTCAGCACATCTCTCTGGACTGGCAGCTCATCAGTGGGAGCAGGGACACTGACAGCACACTTTGCTTTGAGAGATCCGTCTCCCGTCGGCTCTTTGATGCAGGCCGGAACGTCAGCAGGAGGAGGAGGAGGAGGAGGAGGAGGAAGTGGAAGTCTGAAGTTGTACCTGGATGAATAGAAAGGCTTCGGAGGCGCGGGGACGCACGCTGACTCAAGCTTTCCTCGCAGGAGAGGAAGATGAAGCAGAACAACCGCTCTGACAGGCAAAGTGCCTCCCACGTGAAACACACTTCCTCAAAGTTGTCGGGAATAAAAAAAAGAGACTTTTGTGAAGAGAGGAGTTTGCAGATAAAAATAAACACGCCACTTCTCCAGTCACCGCCGCCGAGCACTAGACAATCAGACTCCCACTGAAGGACGACACGCTTTCCACACCTTTAAATGCTGACAGGTCAGATTTTCCTGCATGACAGAAGGAGAAGCAGCAGGAAGAGCGAGCAGGAAGCAGAGGCTCAGTGTTCAAACTCTGGATCAACCTCATCACCACAACATCACAGAGAGATAAGACACCAGCATCAGGAGATCAATCAGGTCTCTTTGTTTAAAGTCACTCAGATATCAAACTGCTTTTTAACAAATCAACCAGTTCGGGGCGAGTGAGCCGGTGAGCCACCATTGAAAGAGCCGAAGAAGAAATGCATCATGGGGGATCTGATGCTACTCGCCCCCAACTGAGAGGTGCGTTTGATTTTATGGTGTTTCTTCCTTTTAATTGGGGTTATTAGCGAGCCGCTCGCCCACACCGTCACACACACACACCGACACACACACCCACCCACCCACCCACCCACCCACCCACCCACCCACCCACCCACCCACCCACCCACCCACACACACACACACACACACACACACACACACACACACACACACACACACACACACACACACACACACACACACACACACACACACACACACACACACACACACACACACACCTTACCTTTACATTGTAGGGTATGTAGTGCTTGGCCAGAGCTTCCGGCGTGTGCATCCATGATTTATCTGAAACGACACAAAACAAACCACAACATCTGATCAACAGAGATCAAACGGAATAACACACGGTGCAGAAACACACACACACACATCACTCAAACACCTGTGTGTGTGTGTGTGTGTGTGTGTGTGTGTGTGGAATGGTAATGAAACTTGAATGACTTTATTAGAACCTAAGCTGCTTCAGAGTTCTGTGTGTTCTGTTCCTGCTGCTGAGAAGCTTCACGTCTCTCATCACCATAGAAACTAAACACAGCATTATAGCAGATCACAACATAAACACTGTCCTGGGGGCTCCATTTGCCCTGGACTTGGACTTAAGATTGAAGTTTTCTACGCATTCCTATACGACTTCCTCAGAGCAGCCGAAGCAGAGACGGATTCATTTTCTCTGGAAACACAAAGCAGCAAAGTCAAAAGCTTTAGTTTGATTGCATTTGAAGCCATTCCACATTAATACACTGCAGATGTCTCCCAGCGCATTAAAGGAAAGAATTCATCACAGCTAACCGAGCCAAATTATTACCCAGATATGAAACGGCTTCATCAGCGTAAACTGCAGATGGTGCTGGTGTGGGCGCCCGCACGGTTCTTACGGCTAATTGGTCGCTTCCCTCAGTGTCACATAAAGCCCGGATGAAACGAGCAGAGGGTCAGAGGTCGCCGAAGGTCGCCCGCGGCACGACCCGACACGTCCCATCAGGCCGTTTGTCAAACGACGCCTGATTGAGAATTCCTTCCCGTCTTCATTTCCCCTCCGCAATCACCAGCGGTTGGCGGCGGCGTTAATGAATCCCCGCCACAGAGGACGCAGCGGCCGCGACCTCGGCCCGCTCGGCGGCGGCGTGATTGTTCCAATCAAGAGCTTGCTTGGCGACGGCGGCTACAGCGGTGCGAATCAACTCGTCTGCGTCCTCTTGGCGGGTATGCAGATGGGTTTACATTGTCGTCGCTGCTAAGTGGCTTGATGAATGCAAAGTCTATTCTAATTAGTTTTAATTTGGTGTTCGGCGTGCACAGGAAGGCTCCGGGTTCAGGGAGGGACGTGAACTCTTTCCTGCTCTTTGTTTCATGTTTCAGATGCTTTTCCTCACATTAGACGTCAAGCGTCTCCTTTCAAACTTTCCTAAGACGCAGCACAAGCAGATCGTCTCTGCTCACATCCAGCAAACCGCCTCTTCCCACATGCAATCAATTTCCTAGTGGGGCCTCTTGAGGGGAGGAGACGGAGCTGATGGAGGGATGGTGCGTCCCCTCCTTCCCTCTGCGGAGGAGGGGAAGAAACTTTAGTCTCACAGAGAGAGGAGGGAGGAAAGGAGGAAGGGAGGGAGTGAGGAGTCAGGGGGCTGACACAGAGGCATGACAGGTAGGGCTGGATATATTTTGCCGCGTCAGCACACACTGTTCTGATTAAAGCAGGAATGGAGGGAAGGAGGGAGAGGGCGGGGGTGAGTGTTGTTCTTCTCTCACACACTCTGAGTAAAATGGCATCAAAGCCAGAGCAAGAAAAGCAGCAAAGAAGCCGAGAGGTTGGACCCAGTGAGGGTGAGACACAGTGAGGGTGAGACACAGTGAAGGGTTCATGAGGACGAGGAGGCTCTGACAGCTGCAGGGGTCAAACCTGGAGGTCAGAGCGTCCCTGTGAGGCGGCGACGCTCCTCTGTCACACACTCACGTCCGACTCCTCGACCCTCACATTTTAAAGAACCTTCCAGAATTCGAGTATTCTCTCTGCCACGCGAGCCGGAGCAGCGTGGCAGAGAGAATAAAGGTCGCCGGTCCTTCGTGAATTCTCCACTCCAGCGACTTCCATCATTAGCATTAGCCGGCGCCGTAGCATCGGGGGCCAGTTGGGCTCTGAAACGGGCCGTCTAACCCGAGCCAGCAAACTAATGAAGGTCAGGGAGGGCGGCGACCCCAGCAGGCACCACTCCAATACTGTGTGTGTTTACTGTACTGAGCTGCAGGTCACAGAGGTCAAAGTCAGAATGAAGGATCTTACTCTTTACCTCAGCTGCTGTAGGATCTCTGCACTTTAAACCATTAAGGCCTGGAGATAAGAAAGGGAAACACCTAAAGACTTCAATCTGACATGGAGACCAATGTTTAGGTCAAGCAGTTACAGGCAGAATCTGAGCCGTGAAGTCTGGACGAGAGGAGGAGGAGGAGGAGGAGGAGAGGGAACGGTGAAGAGGAGGGAGGATCATCATCATTCCACCTCTGACTTCAGGATATCAGCGGCTCAGTGTGATACCTGACGAAAGTGTTGGAAGTGAACATCAAAAAGAGCCGGAGTGATAATGTGATTAACCACACACACACACACACACCCTCAGGGAAACGTCTTCATCTCCCTCCTCTGCCTCAGATGTTCAGTTCATATCTTTTAAGTGCTTTGCTGATTGAAAACAACAAACAAAATAAAGACAAAACACTTTTAGCTGATGAGTTCAAAGCTGAGGAGCTAAAGTTTGATGTCTTTAAGTTTGCAAACTGGATGGAAATTAACTTGGTGTGAAGACAACTTAAGTGTTAATGTGAGAGCGATGTAATCAGGTTCAAATGGAGAAGAAAAGGAGTCGGGAAATGCTGCAAATCATCAGTTTGGGTTTAACGGGTTTGCTGTCGTCGCCGAGCAACAGCCTGGTTTGGGTTTGTGGGAGAAGCCCAATCATTCCTGTCAGATCTGTGTGTGTGTGTGTGTGTGTGTGTGTGTGTGTGTGTGTGTGGTTTACGTTTCACAACCACTGCATACAGATACGTTTTCATCAGCGTGTGTGTGTAAAGGTCACAGCGACACACTGGCAGAAAACAACGGCCACATCCACATGAATGACTGAACGACTCAGCTGACACGAAAGCAGCTCCAGGTTATAAATGACAAACTCAACTCAACTGTCAGCCCCGGATCTAAAACACTGACCTGCATACACGCTCCAATTAAAGAGAGTAGACAGATAGAAATGGTTAATGGTTTAGTGCTGAATAAAGATGAGCTTGAGTTAAACGGCCCGGCACTGTTTCCTGCGCTCCAGCTCCTCTTCCTCCTCTTCCTCCTCACCTGCAGGCGGACGGATCATCGCTAAAGATGAAGCCATGCAGTTGCTCCGTCTTTCATAGCCAATGAAAGTAGTTAAAAAAAAAAGATTTTGATAACTGAAACTTTTACTTTAGCCCTGAAAACCTCAGCAAGTTTGTGAGGCAAGTCGATAAAAGCGTAAAGGGAAAAAGGAAAAAACACAGTTTAAGACAATAAATTGGGCGGCAAGACGTTTCTCCAATGAGAGCGTAAACTAGAAGCTGGCTGCAACCTTTAAATAAATAAAAACACACTTTTCCAGCTCTTATGCTCTGAATTTAGCTGCTTTTCGGTGTTGAATAATGCATGAAGTTTACTAATACTGTTCATATTTGAACACTTTTCCTGGACAGTTAAAACAAAACAAACACTTAAGCTGCGTTCGTCACCACAGAGACTAGAAGGCCACAGGCCGCAGGCTTCAGAATGGCCTTCAAGCAGACCAGGTCTCTACCTCACATCTATTCAAAGCCCGACCTGTGCAGCAAAGAGATAAATACGACACAAAAAATCAATCGAGCCGCTGTGGAGTTTCACACGCCGACGCTAAGTGGAAGTGAAAAGCGCTGTGAGGTTGACGAGGCCGCAGGCGGGTTTGTTTGTTTGTTAGCGGTTTGTTATCTGGCCTGGAGGACACGTCGCCAACATGATACAATGCTGCATCCAATAATATCATCACCATAGAGACGCTACAGACATACACAGAGAGAGGTCAGAGGTCAGAGCAGCCACTTACTTCAAGATATCTACAGCTCACAAAGACTGAACTGAATACCTGGACATGGAACATAGAAGTGAGACAGGAAACAGAGAAATGAGAAAGAAAGAAATCATCCCTAGGTTTTCAAAACAAATAAAAAGGAGAGATTTACTGATTTCTAATACGATGACATTAATGAAAATATTAACCAGCTATCGTTTGGATAGCTGGTTAATACGAGACTGGATTCATTACAGTCTCGTACATGAACTTAGCCTAACTGCCAATTAGTTCAGATTTTACCTTGAATAAACTTCCCATCTCTCTTATTTTGTAAGATCCGGGGTAATTTGAGGTAGCGGGGGTAATTTGGTGTGTTTGTTGTGTGTTTGTTGTGTGTTTGTGAGTCCAAACTTTCACCACTTCCAGTCGTTTGCAGTGAAAGTTCCAAACTAGTTTCTGGCCTCAGCAAATGAATGTTTAGGCCGGATTAACCGCAGCGTTTTACGAGTGCGATTAACATCAGAGTGGTAAACCTCAGCATCAGAGTTCTGTTGACAAAACGACAATTGCCTCCCGCAATTTCATTTAAAAAAGCTAATTATAGCTCATGTAGTTAGAAGGTTTACTGACTGAGGCGTCAGGGAGAAGGAGAAGGAGAAATAGAAAGAGCCGAGTCAGCTGCATCTCCCTCTCTGTGTGGACGTGAAGGAGAAGGTTCAGCTCTTTACTTTACAATCTTTCATTTCTATTATATCAAAGTGACAATGGTTGATTTTTCAAACGCTGCTCAAGGACGCCTGTCTCTCTGCAGGCACGACCGACATCGGCATGGAGCAGTGAGGGGTTTAGTAGTCGCAGCACAATAGAAGTCATTTAAAGATAGAGACCTTTGAGACGAACTGAGGTGTTCCGAGTTCAACAATGCTCACTTCCCACTTCAACTTTCTCTCCATGGTACAACAGTCGTATCTGTCCTTTACTTGGTTCACAAGCCCCTTCTGACTCTACAGATTAAGTGTGAGTCATGCTGGGTGGTCACACTGCTTCATAAACCCAACATCAACACAGCCAGAACCCTGTGAGCCTTCCTGGCCATCGTCCTAGGGGGTGCCGCACACCCAGAGTTCAACTATAACAGCCACCTTCACTTCAGCACAGAGACCACTGAGAGTTTATAAACTTTAGTGTCGTGACTCACACAACATTGCTGCCAAGGAAGCAATTACACGTTTTAACCACACGTATGTTTTGTAGAATTGCCAGTACATCATTTTAAGTAGACGTGATGTCGAGTTAGCGGCGGGGTTAAGTTTTGCAAATTGCTACTTTGAGGCATTCCTCTTCCTCCATGCGAGTCACGTCCCGGCGTCACGGGGCGATAAAGGCCCGGGCATAAAAATGATGGAGCTCCCCGTCGACGTCACGCACGTGATACGATCAAGACCGCAAAACACGTCAACACACACGGATGAAGACGGGAGACAGATGACTGTTAGAATCGGAAAATTCAAGTAAGCTAACATTTAACCAGATTCTGCTTTTCTCCAAAAATCAGCCGACCTCCTTTCACCCTCCTCTTCCTCCCTCCTCCCCCTTTGGCCCTCTGCGATTCCAAACCTGCTTTGCTTTAATTAGCCTCTAAATCACAGAAGGCGTTAAATGGCTCTGTGGTAACTGGATGCACAAAAAAGAGAGACCGGGGGGGAAGATTTAAGGCGGTATAACCTGTATCTATGGCGACAGACCCACAGCGATTAAAAATGCAGTATTTACACTTGTAGACCCGGCGGGCCTTGTTGACAGCGTCGATGCTTCTTAATGTAGCAAAACAATCAAAGAGGCCGACGCCGCGGCTGTAGCTGCCCCGTAACCTCCTACCAAACAAACTCCTCATAAAAGAAGAAATGAGAAAGGATCCATTTAAAATGAACTAATAATGACGACGGGGAGCAGCAGCGGAGCCACAAGGTAATTATGTCTTCGCCATCGATTGACAGAATTCAGCTGAGGCTCGGCGGCCGCATCCTGAATAATTTACTCTAATGTGAAATCACTACGGCGAGTAAACGCAGTGTGACCCCGCGGATGGGAACGCTTCAAATCGACGTCCTGGGCTGAGAATGCCACGCTGTAAAATAAGGGATCAAGCGAGAGTCCCGGCTGCCACGCCCGCCTGATCTAACACGTATCCACGGCAACCTTCGGGATGCAGTTTTTCGCGCACTCTTGGAATGAAACAGGCATACACCAGGATGGAACACACGCTGGTGATTCATGCTCGCTGATGATGAAACATGCCCGCCCTGGAGGAGGAGGGGGGACAGGGGGGCGGGGGCCGGGGAGGGGAGGGGGGACAATCTATTATAGTAATTGGTATGGACCTGTTGGCACCATGCGCCGGGGTCTCTGCCTGTAATAACTGTAACAGATAATCATCACGGCGAGCTGCCTGAGGGGGTGGCCATCTGCCGGGGAGGCGGCGAGGCGGCTGAGTGTTGGAGTTTGGGGGGAAAAAGCCGCCGTCCTTCCATTAGCGGAAAAGGCTTCAAAACATATTTCACGGCAGATAAGTGAACCAGGGCTCGGCTCTGAAGTGGACGCCGGCTGACAGCCTGCGTGGGAGTCGCACGTTTGGAACGCTTCTCTTTCCACGGACCTTCGTGTAAAGATCCACATGAAGGAGAATCTCCTACACAGAGCTGTATTTTCAAATTCAAAGTTTACGGCGAGCCCTCTGTCGTTACCGTCTCCAGGCTCCTGAAATAGAACAGCTGACTGCCACTGAGTGAATTATGACGCCCTGATATCATTAAACAGGAAATGGCGCCGCACCACCTGGGACGCTTCCTCTCTGCCTGCATCCAAAGCTTGTCCAGGTCTGATTCGCACCAGACGGAGCGGGACAGATGGCGGTAAACACATCAGGCCGCAGTCCCAAAGACACACACACACACCACACACACACACACACCCCCCGCCACTCCTTTTTATTTAGGCAGGGTCACCTCTGCGTAGCACCGGCCAATCAGAAGTGATTTAGCCTTCTGGCGTCTTACAGCTGCCTTCAAAGTGTCTAACACTCAGGCCAAGACGTGCCAGGAAGTGGATGCTGTTATCGATTTTGTGTGAGAGGTTTGGTGTTTTGGTGTGTAACATTATATCTGGAGTGTGTAGAGAAGCATGAATACACAGATTAGATACCTCAGCTGCTCCGGTTTGAAACTTTAAGGCTGTTAATCTCACATTTATTCCATATTTCATGCAGATATTGGATATGGATCTGCACTGTATAGTCTCACAGAAAGATCTACTACAGTTTTTGGGAGCATTTTGGCGCATAAAGTGAGGAGGAACGCGTGAAAGAGCAGCGAGGCTCCCAGACGCGGCTGCAGGAGCGGAGGAGCGACTTCAGTCTGCTGCAGGATGTCACTTTGGTGCCTTACTAAAAATAATGGAAGGTCACATCAAAAAGGACTGAAACAAAAGACTGCAATCATCTGATCAGGAACAACAACTGGCAGCTCGCCCAAAGTGGACACACGCACACACCCTCACACACTCAGAGGGTGTGTGTGAGGCCTGAGACAGGAGACGTAAACGTCCTGACACCAAACGAGGCAGAGTTGTTTGTGCTCACCTTTTTTCCTGTTGAAGGCGCGGTTCATAGTGGAAGCTTGCGTGCTGGAGCCTCCTGAGTGAAGTATTCATACGCCAAGATTCCACCTGGAAAAGCAGCGGGAGAAGAAGAAGTTAAAAATGGCTTTAACCTACAAAAAGGTCCTGAAACAACAAACAAAGTCTCTCTCTCTCTCTCTCACTCTCTCCCTCTCTCTCTCTCATGGTGGGGCAGTGTTGAGAAAGAGCCAAGCTGTCAGAGTGTAAAGCCAATGAAAATCCCCCCCGTCCATCTGTGCCACCTTTGTTTACCACCGGGCAGCGCCGTGTTTGCCGGCTTTTCCTGTTTTGACGCCCAACACTCATTATTTCTAAAGACAACCAACATGGTCATGGTGCTGTCATGGCCGTCTCTTCAGAGCCTCACAGACTCTGAGTCATGGAGGCTTAACTGCTCACTCAGCAGCCTGCTGCACTGTGGGCGTGTCTAGCCAGACGTACAGGTGGGTAAACTCACTGCCAATCAAAGCCAAAGCTCAGGACCTATGGGTTTGTTTTGTTGGATGCATTTCCATAGCGACCAGCAGTTACACACACACTCTATACTTAATGATCTAGAATAACAACAAAAGCACAGTGGGTCCACACACACACACACACACACACACACACACACACACACACACACACACACACACACACACACACACACACACACACACACACACACACACACACACACACACACACACACACACACACACACACACACACACACACACACACACACACACACACACACCCCTCAGCCTCACAATCCATTTTCAGCAATATTACTGTTTATGAAAAGAAGAAGACTTAGAGAATGAATGTAATGTTCCCATCTCTGACATTAATAGAATCATCTCTGAGCTATTGCAGTTCTGAGTGCTTGGAAAGACTAAATGCTGCTTCCTGCTTCTGTATGAACCGGATAAAACCTGCTACAACATTAGAAACCATGACAACTGTATTAGCTTCTTCAGTGTAAATTATACTTGATAATAATATAAACATGATGTACGACGATGGAACAATCAGTTTCTCAAACGTAATTTAATGACTTTGTTCGCTACAGCAAAACAATACTTGAGTCATGAAAACTGTGAGAGACGTAATGAAGAGATTCTTGAACTTAATTCCCTTGTTCTTGTTGTAATTGTGGAGTTAAATCAAAAGTAGGGCGACTGAATAATAAAGCATTCATATCAAACGCGGCATTGGGAGGTGATGATGGGGTGGACTGCAATTATTTGGCAGGTTTTGCTAGAAGCTTCTGTAACGACGAGGCCATTTCTTCCCTCCGGCTACCGCTGATGAGAAGCTAGGAGCGCTAGAACGCAATAAAACGCGTAATGAAGATCCGCGCGTAAACGGGGAGGTGCGAGGTTTGCAAATACGCGTGTGCGGGGGTATATACCGCCGCTGTGCACACTGAGGGCGTATTCTATAGCAGAGCCAGGCCCTCGTGAGGCCCGGGAGGGAACAGAGACAGAACAGGCTTCAGGGTGTGGACTGGGACATTCCTCAGCATGCCAAACAGAATTACTCTGCTGGAGAAGAAGAAGAAGAAGAAGACGACGACGACAGCGATGTTTACAATCCAGCACACGAGGAGGGCTTGCCCGGTTACCTCATTAAGACCTCAGCGTAGTATTTTCAGAGGAACGCAGCATTCGATTTACCGATTTGCACCCATAGAGCGCTCGGCTTGACTGAGGGATTACTTTCAAATCTCCTTATGATATGAGACCCAGCAGAGGAATAAATGAACGACCGAGGCCGAGGAGAATGAATAAAGGAGAGAAGAGTGGATTCAAAGAAATGTACTTTAGTATCAGTACATATTTATTTTATAAGGTTCAGCAACAAATAAGTTACTAAACTATGATCTGGAATATAATCTCTCTACCCAACAGGTTTTATTATATCGTCTTTAGAGAGAGAGGGAGAGAGAGAGAGAGAGAGAGATCTTTGTGTGCGTTTTGTGTTCATTCCTCCATGACTGTGATGTTGCACATTGTGACTGACAGTTGCAGTTTTAATAGCTTCCTGTCTGGTGATTCACCCCCCCGTGCCCCCACAACCACCATCCCCCCCCCACCCCCCCGGGAGGACTGCCGACCCCAAGACAGAGAGAGAGACAGAGACAGAGACAGAGAGAGAGAGACAGAGAGAGAGAGAGATGTAACATTGAGGTGCAGACTTCCTCAGGCTCCCATCAATGTTTACCACCACCAACATAGGTATTCCTTACTAGGAAAGTGTGTGTGTGTCTTACATTATGTTGAGTTCACATTCAGGTTGAGGAAACACCACATGCACACATAAAGTAGGTTGAATTGCAACAATGACGCCACTAAATACAACAACAACAGCAATCCAAGCCAGACTAATCTGACTCAAAGAACCAGCGGATGGAATGTAAAGGAATAAACCCAACTCTAAAGGTCAAATCAGTCTCCCCCATAATCCAGCATGAAGAATGAATGGTGGAAAGTATGAGCAAGCAGCACAAAAGCACAGAGAGATGAGATGCGCAGTGAGAAGCTTGTCCAGTGACTCAAAGTTCTGGAATTCAGCTTCGGGAGAGAAACTTTCGAGAAACCCAGCGACCTACTTTGACCCTGTGAAGTCGTCTCTCAACCCGCACAGATCAATCCACAAATGAAGAGGAATTCAAATGCCCGCGAGAGAGAGGGGGGGGGAGAGGGAGAGAGAGAGAGAGGGAGAAGACGAGAATCTAAAGTCTAGCAAAGAAATTAAAGGTTCTGTCTGTGAGAGCTTCTCAGCCAGCGACTAATCTGACCCATATGCAGTCAGAAGGCAGCGAGCTTTGAACAAGCGCTGCACTCCCGACATAATGCCTTAGAAACCAAAATCAACAAAGATCCTTTGTTTTCTTCTCTTTGCTCGCAGTCGGGCTCTGGAATCTGCCTTTTAAAGCAGCACATCAGACATCGCAACTGCAATCTGTTTACGAATTCCTCGGCGGAATCGTCGGCGGTGCCTGACCCAAGACTAACTCTCACTCCTCCTTATCCAAATGCAGCCCCCCATCCCAGACCCCTGACACAGATTATCAAAGGAAAAGCAGCACTGGCCTTTTTGCAGAAAGAAGGGAAGAAAAAAAGAGAGATCTACGAGGAGAAACATGCAAAACAACAGCAGAGCTCAGATAAAAGCTACTTACTCGCCTTCAAACCCGGGCTGGAGTAGAAGAAAGGAAGTTCCAGCAGAGCTTAATAGTTTTCAGCTGTGGGCCAGATGGTGATACACTGAGGGCTGCAGTCAGGAGAAATGATGGGGTTTGCAAACTCGACAAGAAGCTTTTTGCCTCGACACATGATACCTGACATTCAAACCAAACTTCCTCCACCCACAGTTTTGTGCTACAGGATTCCTCTTGAGTTTGTGCGTGTGGGGGAAAAGAGGACAGGACGGTTTGCGTGGATGCACAGCAGCATACCAGAGAGCAGCTATAAAAGCCTGCGGGCCGCAATCTGACCCTTTTCACACACTAAGTGACGCACACTGGCAACTGCCTCTGGTCAACTTCCTGGCTGACTTTCATCAAATACGCGTTGAAAACATTCTGAAATAAACGTCACAACAATGCCACACACAGAGGCCCAACAGCTTTGCCTGTCAGAATTCTGTGGCCTTCTAATAACCCTGTCAGAACCTGTTCTTCACTCCGCTGCGGGAACATTTGAAGGTTCAGGATTGTGTGTTTTGGCAGGCGAGATAAAACGTCTGTTTTTATCACCTGGCTGTAGATGAACAGCCTGCCACAGCCTCGGCGGTCGGGGGTGAACAGAGAAGCACAACGCCGGAACTGACAAACATCTGAATGTGACGGCCAATTTCTCCGCTCGTTGGCGGCGAGTCGCACAGCCGCAGAGCAGTTTTTATATCTCCTGATCCGAGCCGGGGCCGACCTGGCTTCCCTCTGGGGTCTAATTAAGTGAGGCAGTGGTACGTCTACACTCCGCCGCCTTCACAGCCTCCTGCCGGTCAAAGGACAAAAACTGGAGGGAGCGGACGCGACGCCTTCTCAGAGGCAATTTGAGCGGACTGCGGTAACGTGGCATTTTTGGCAAAACGGGAAGACTCGGGAGAGGGAGGAATTTGGAGGAATGTAAAAGGAAAAGAGCACAATCAAAGGCGAGGAAAACTTGGAACTCAAATGTACTTTCCCATGAGAACTTCTACGTGCCAATCTTGGAGATGATTGAGCCAAATTATATTGAAGTTCACGTCTACGTTAGTTTGTCCTTCAGCAACTTCTTTGAGCTCGTCCCTGTTTGTGTGTGAACATGTGCCAGCCATGTTACAAAGTTCCCATGGTGCGATGGAAAACACATCCTTGCATTTTTTAAATCTTTGGTCATGCATTTGGCTGGAACAGGGCCTTGGGTGGTACTGTGTTTTTACTGGCGAGGCGTCCGCTCGTTTCTCTGAGGCCGTTTAAAACCAGCGAGGGCCTCCAGATTTAGGGGTTTGCTTTTCGCACTTTTATTTTTCCAGGGGGGGGTTTCTCTCTCTCCGCTTTGCCCTGTATCATTTGGTGTTTGTGCTGGTGTATGAACAGCTGTGGAGGGGAAGGAGAAGTGGCTGAAACCAGACATTTTCCAAGGAAGCGGGGGCCCTGCTCGCACCAGGAGAAGGAGTTTAGTGAAAAATGAAACAGACAAAAGCAGGAGAAGAAAGTGGAATGTTGCTTGTACGGCCACGAAATCATATTGACGGAAGCGTCTAATGGAGGACTGAGTCAATGAATGATTTGATAATTGAAGGTTCAAACCTCGGTTACTGCTTGTGAGACCTATTCGCAGAGAATTTGTACGTGAGACATCTGAATGAAAAGCTATTTTATTTTTGCATTTGAAGCCTTTGTGAGTTTTGAATAGCAGCCAGTTCCTCCAAGGTTGTTATCACAGCACAGTTA
Source organism: Genypterus blacodes (assembly GCF_046128005.1). Taxonomy (NCBI): domain Eukaryota; kingdom Metazoa; phylum Chordata; class Actinopteri; order Ophidiiformes; family Ophidiidae; genus Genypterus; species Genypterus blacodes. The sequence continues at coordinate 678,931 of NW_027466910.1, read as the reverse complement.
GGACGAATGAAAGCGATAATCCTGTTTGCTACAACGGCACCTCTGCATCGGGACAAGCAAAAAGCTGCAATTAAAGAGTTTACAGCCGACCTTTCCTCCGTTTCAGCTGTGGAGGTGAACCGAGCTGGAGGTTAATGAGTTTAAATGTCGTGCAAGTTTGCCAAAATCAAATCAAAATGTCAAGGTTATTCTGAAGGCCAAGGCTAATGGTGTGAAGTTTAGAGTTAACGTGCCGATTGTGACCCACTTTACTTCCTGACCTTTAGTTTGTCAGACCAACTTTCAAGAACTTCAGGAAGCAAAACATGATTGTGGCAGCAAAGTCTGCATGTTAAATCCAGATATGAGCAACGTGTATGACTAACAGCCAATCACATCCAATACAAAGAGAGGAGAGGGGATTTCGTCAATAACTTTGGAACTGGCTGTTAGTTAGGATCTATTCCGCATCGCCTCCAGTTAAGATGCTGAAACAGTAACAAACATTCAGCATGAGCATAAATTAGACCAACCTAGCACACAACGTCCAACTTGTGACCTTCAGATTTGTATACTTAAGAGAGAACGCAACAAATCCCAGCAGAGTCTGAGACGGAGACGGACAGCAGGAGATCATTAAAACAAACTCCTCTGCAAATAAAAAGCCTTAAAATAAAAAAAGACATAACTGAACTAATGTCTGTCACGATCGCCTTTCACAGTGAGAAGAAGAAGAAGAAGAAACGGCTGAATCCTCAAAAATACTTCTGACATTCCGGACTACGAATCAGAAATAGCCGCACAGCTACAAAGAGCATGTTGGTCACGAACAAACAAGCACATGGACTCAGAACGCAGAATCATGGAGCTACTTTTCTGCTCCAGCAACACAAATAAACCCTTCTATAATAGCAATTCTATAATGCAACAACAGCAGCTACGTCTGACATTCTGACCACTTTGACAGTATGGATGCCTGGTGTTGACTTCCCAGAAAAGTTGTTCCCGTTTACATTACATTACATTACGATCATTTGGCAGACGCTTTTATCCAAAGCGACTTACATTACATTACCACCCTTCGCAGAGGGGGGAGCAATTGAGGGTTCGGTACCTTGCTCAGGGGCACCTCGGCAGGGGCTCGAACCGGCTACCCTCCGGTTCCCAAGCGGAAGCACTACCCACTGAGCCACTGCCTCCCTGTGTTTAGTGGAATCGCTGGTTTTCCACCGCCGCCGCCGCCCAATCTATTTCTCCTTTGATGTTGAGGGTTTGAGCACAGCGTATCTGTTTACCAATTAATTAGAGGCAGGCAGAAGAAGGGAGGGTGCTGTGCTGCATCTGCTCATCCAATATCTCTCAGTACGGACGTGAAGGTTCCAGGAAATGTGGAGATTTGAATAAATAATGCGGTTATTGAAAAATGAAGGCCAGCAATTTATGGAAAATCTACATTACTGGTTGTGAAGTGAAGCTGAATGTTTCAAAGGTGTGAAGTTCCTCTTTGGCGGGACTGAGGGACTTGGAAGAAGCCGGAGCCAAGATTGTGTAAATTGGAAAACAAACGCTGTCAAAGCGGGCGCTGTATCAAATGATGCATCAGGGCGTGGACGCGGCGTGGAGCCTCTCCTCCCCACGGCCATGAGGACAGAATGACGGAGCCAGTAGGACAGTTCGTTTAATTGAATATGTATCAGCTCAGCCAATGAATTTAAGGCAAAGAGGGAAACGTTTAATAAGACACAGAGAACCGGAGTCCAGACCTGCACACAGTCCTGCTATTTCATTAAAGCTGCTCCACTCCTCTTAACCTTTTTATTCATCTCCAGTCATGCGTGTGAGCAGGGATTTGGTGGATGTCAGGGATTGTGACAGTTTAACTTATTAACTCTGTAACCCGCTGCTACACACACACACACACACACACACAGAGTAGTGTGTGTTCACAGTTTCTCTCTGCCGATTGAAAGAAACTAGAATTAGCTGTTGCGGCGTTGTGATGCTACGAGCCAATATGATGACATTAACTCATTTGTTCAGCTTTTTCTTTCTCTTTCCTCTCCATAGGTCACGTGTGGGCCGCTTCCTGCTGATTCTAGAACAGCGGGAAGATAATTAAGAGAGACAAACCTCGCCGTGTCAGGAGGTAGAAGGTGAAAGCCGCAGGGCGATGGAGTTCACGCGGCGCCGCACGGAGAAAAGGTCACGCTGTGCCTGACAAACTGAGCTGAGACAATACCTGCTTTCTAATTCAGTTATCTAAAGTCAAGCAGCCAGATGTTTGACTTTACAATTCATTACAAAATCGTTTCCAGACTGTGACGGCAGCGCCGCTTTGCATCGTCTCACTTTCATTTAGGGCTCCATGCTGCGAGCCTTCTGGGCAAAAACACACACATTCTCCTTGACTGCAGCACTACTGCGCACACTGAGTGAAACACGCTTAAAGCTCCGCCTCCACACCTCATGAAATGGAGAGATGTAATCAATCATGAAGCTCGTTTCCAGCCCTTAAAACCCCTGCAGTATCCCAGTTGCTGAGCACAGATACACTAGAATACAAACTCCTGCTCCAAATCTGCTTACTGTAGCGTTCAGCTCTAACTTTGGACATACTTCAGCAGTGGGCGGGCTTCACTTGGCATTTGTGGTAAAAACAGGAAGAAAACAAAAACATGATGTTGCAGAAAGGAGAAACTTCACTCTGGCGTTTTTTCCTTCTGGGGAATCGTGCCCACCGGAAAGACTGCAGGCTTCCAGCTCCGCCTCCTTTCATCTCTCACACAAGTCAACACAACACAAAAGGTGGAGGTTCAAGGCCTCAGCAGTTTGTGCTTGCTGACTGAGTGAATGTGTTTGCGTGAGGCTATAGAGGCAGAAATGTGTTGTCACAACCTTCACCGCCGCATGAAATAAAGAACAGGATTAGCATAGAGGAATATGATTCATATAGAGCGGAGAAGCCGTCGCATCGTTCCAGGCCACAGGGAAGCAAAAGCACCGAGTCGGTCTGATTCTCAAACCGCTGCAAAACAACAACCACTGTCAACGTCACTACTCATTTATTTATGCTTTATCAAATCTTTATTGTATTTCAAAACTGAAACTTTATCCTTTGACACGCGCAGTGTTAATAATAGATTTGATTTCTGCAGAAGTTAAATAGAGAAATATTTCAAGGGACGAGGAAGGAATCCAGAAGTCAGCGAGAGGCTTCAAAAGTCAAAGATCGAACTAATCTTAACTGACATACTTCAGCAAGAAGCCAAACAAACTACTTGGTACAATAAAAAACAGCCCAGGACAGACAGCTGAAGATGAGGTCAGATGTCTTCAGAGAGCACGGTGGTCTACTCACGTGGTCTAAGGTGGAACGTCGACTCTGAAGACACAAATCCAACCTAATGAAGCCCAAGACGTCCATCCATCCATCCATCTATCCTCCTCTATTTATCCAGGTCAGGGCTGGATCCATAGATTCCAATGCAGAGGAGCAGAGGAGGTTTTACTCCAAGCTCCTTGCCCTGGTCCCTATGGGTCCCTATTGGTCCCTATGGGTGAGCCATGAGACCCTGCTTAGGAAGCTCATTTCAACCGCTTGTATCCATCTCATTCTTTTGATCACAACCCAGAGCTCGTGACTATGACACTGTCGACACTGTCATGCACTAAAATGACTCTTGTGAAGCTCAAAGTATCAAAGAAAAGCTGCTTATTCTCTGTGGCAACATATTCAAAAAGATTTAAATATTACATTAGCTCATAATCATCATAACTTTGGTGTGCCTGTCAATCACAGGTACAGTGTTGCACCTTAGTACTAATCTTTAATCACACAGCCACAGAGGCTTTGGAGAATGCTAAAGATCATCGCTCCAGTTTCCCTCAGTGATCTACGTATGATACACAACCTCCAAAGGTCAAGCTTTGCCCCGTGACAGCAGAGCTTTAATATCTCATCTCCATACGATGGAACATTGGCAACGATGAATCATCCCTTCATGTTCTGTCAAAATCAGACGGCAGTGACTGACATGTTGACAGGACGTCAGGCAGGATGAACACAACAGGTACAGCTTGAGTCACACACACACTTTAATCTTAAGCCTGCTATATTCAGACCCCACTTACCAATAAGATGCACAATACAAAGTGCTTAAACACAGACGGACGTTTCTAGAAAACCCGGCGTGCTTTTTAAAATCCCTTTAAACCAAAGCTGAAGTGGGAAGGAGAACTATTTTGGGAAACTGCATTAGAAACTCCAGTCTTGCTTCACTTCTGCAGCGAGTCATTAAAAAAGTGGGACACACGGCTCCGTTCTGTTATGACCGAAATTTCAAGCAATAAAAATACCAGAAGGTATTACTGAGCAGCAGTAAAAATGATGCTGCGTGAAACAAGAGTGTTTTTCTTTCCAATATGGGAAACAATTAACTTTGAATATTGCCTTACAAACCTCCAGATAAGGTTAATGAACGGTACCAACGGCCTATAAACCAGGGAACTGCAATGATTACCAATGCAAATTCGAATTTTAAAGGGATATTTGTGAAAGAACAGGACGGCTCGCCATGTAACATCCTGTGCAGATCTGGTCATCACCGTTAGAGGGCGACAAATTCACGATTGACCGCTGGCGTGACAGTGTCGCTTCGATGGTTCTTCACCACTTTACAAAACACTTTAAAACAATCCGATGGCTATTTCCCAGACTTCAGCAAGACGACGTACAACCTCAATTTCCAATATAACATCACGATGTCATCAGCAGGAGCAGAAACTACAGACGCCGCTTCAAGATTGATTGGCGGCAAAGCGACACAAGCGAGTTTAACTGAAGCCAAAAAGAAGAAAAAATTGATTTCTCTGGGAAATAACAAGTGAGTTTCCAGATATTACATTTTCAAAGATAGCGGAGCTTTGGTTGATCCTTCAGATGGTTTCCCTGATGGGATCACGAGCCGTAAACATATCATCAGAATCACATATGAGAGATGAGAGTTTCTGCTCTGGCTCAGACAACTTTTACCCTCTGGGCTGTCGAGAAATGAAATGTTGTTAGATTTACTTACTTGTTTTCGAGAGAGCAGCCAATATAACTGGCTGTTCCTAGAATTAGGTATCGAAATAGCCTATTTGTGTTTGATACTGAATCTACCAAACGCCTCTATCCTGTTACATTCTTCACTTTCCCAGGTAGAGAAGTTTGAAACCGTACAAGAACAATACAGAAGAGGCATGAAGGTAACGTTTAGCTTTTTTTGTTATCCTTCTGCATTATATTGTGTTCTATAACAGAGAAGCTTTGATTGGTCTTTTGCTTTTGTGACAAAACAAGAGAGAACCAAAACTGCACTCTTTCTGAATTCATCTTCTTTTGTTTGAGGCTTGCTGAGAAGATAAACTGCCAAAAAGGAAACGCTGGGAAATGAGAAACTGTTTCATTTCACAGGCAGATCAGTTCTCTCTCTGCTCACAACCTCCAACTCCTACCCTCCACACACACACACACACACACACACACACACACACACACACACACACACACACACACACACACACACACACACACACACACACACACACACACACACACACACACACACACACACACACGAGAGAGTGTCATATTTTTAAAGAAGTCATCCTTCTCCAACTTCTCTCACGGTGGGAGTTTTACATTTTACAAACGGTTGTGATGGAGATGTCTGGATCCCGACTGTGAGATCCCGCAGAGAGGAAACGGCTGACCGGGCGCAGTGAGCGAGAGAGAGGGAGGACGTGACAGCTTCCACCAGAACATCTGTATCAAACCTCACAGATCTGTCACGGGCCGTCAGGGTGAATGTGAGGCCGAGCCGGCTCACCGCTCCCTCTCCGCTTCGTCCTTCACTCCCTCTGGAAACAAACTTGATCGGGGACTCTTCGCTTTGCACCTTCTTCTTCTCTTTTTTCCGAGTGCAATGATGAAATAAAAATCCCCTGAATAAATTGGGCGGTGCTGATTATGGATTTTGAGTGCGTGCCAGTAAGTTATGGGACTGGGACGACAGCGGGGCTCGTTTCAGACACCAATTTGATTAAAATGATTGATCGTGTTGGCGATTGCTTTATTCACAAAGCCATTCACGCTGCACCCAAAACAAAAACGGCTTTTAATTCAAATACGGCTGTAACAGAATGCCTACAAGTTTTAGTGGGAAACATTCATTTTTCTTCATTATTCAGAACGTTGTGCTGTAATTTCTGACAAATGTATTCAAAATGTCCTTCTATTGCAGCATAAAACTCAAAACTGCTCAGGCAACAACCCTGGATCAAGTGTTAGAGATGAGGACACAGAATGGGACTTATGCGAGCGTGTAAAGGTTCACAGGTCCACACGTGTGTACATGATGTGTGCTGATCATACGGCCTCTAATGTAACTCCCCCACACGTCCTATGAATAAAACAACAGCTTTGGGGCTAAAGTGTGGCATTCAGGCTGAACGTGAGGGATAGGAGCCATCACAGCAGCAGGTCTAATGTGATTTGTGTGTGAAGAATCCTTATCCAAGCTGACAAAAAGTTTGTTTCAGCCGTTATCTCTCTGGCTAAGCAGCTTATCTGCTGCCCCGAGCAACTCTATGGTCTCTATTTAAGTTCACTCCTGCTGCACAAAGTTATCAAGATCGACCCAACATGCAAAAGAGAAGCTGGGAACAATACGAATCCTTGTTTGTTTTCATGGCACCGTCGTTCCCTAAATGTCAGTGTTGGTTTGTTTCCAGTCAGAGGAGGTTGAACCGCCTTGACACAAACAGGTACATCCCACACACACAGCAATTAAACAAAGTCCGGCGCTTCAAACGGCGTAATGAGAAGTCTGGCCGGTTATATCGGAGACGGAAACCATGACAACGGGAGCGCCGACACGTGGAGGAGAAGCCCCGTGCTGCCCTGGCTGATTAGATCTTTAAAAACTAAATGAGGTTTCTAGACGTAAACAGGGCCGAGTCTGCGGGAAATAAATAAATAATTCAATAAAAGTTGCGTGATAGCAGCTACCCATTAATGTTGCGGCGATTGCCTCAGAATTGCAGACGCGTTTCACAGGAGGAGAGAAACGCTGCTTTGGCACAGATGAAACACTCCACGCAAATCTGGAGTAGGGTTTCAACAGAGCGCTTATTGCCCCAAAATCGACTCCAATTATTGACTCCTAATCTGCGCCCCTGTGGCTGCACGATAAGCCGCCGCCCTCCTCCTCCTCCTCCTGCTGCTTCAGCCTAATAGCCGTCCGCACACACTCGGCCTTATTTTACTGCAGCCAACTTTTTCTACGAGTGTTAAACACCTCTGGGATGTCGAGCTACTTTTGTCTACTTTTCTATTGAAGTGTGTGAAAAGCACGATCAGGCCCCTCTTTACTCAGTCACAGACTGATGTGTTCCTGTGGATCATTCTCTGCTAACATCACAGGCCTCCTGACACCTTGTGTGATGGCTCAGCTCCTGTTGTGTCACGTTAGTTGCAGATGTTGAAAAATCACGAGTATAAGTTCGGGACTGAGCCTCTGAACGGAGCGGGGAAGCAGGAGGAAGTGAGACGAAGCTTAAATCTGTTGGGTGAAGCTAGTGAGGCTCATAATTGCGACAAAAATTGATTTAATTGATGGGTTGATGGATTCAACGGCGCAATCAATGAAGCTACCATCCGATACCTCAAGACAAACCTGTGATGTCTGCTGGTCAAACAAACTCGAGCCTCTGATCTGGAAGGCTAATTTATACGCACATTCACAGGATGCCATACTAATGTCACTACAGCCTTAGATAGATGACATCAGCCAGCACAGCAAATGGACCCGGACGGGAACATACACACACCAATAATCTCAGACTTGTGAGCCAATAAAACGTCACATGCGTCATTAGCCGTGTTTGTGTTCCAAACAAACTAAAACCAACCAGAAATCCCCTGAACGCAGATACACACTGCTTCCAAGGGGCTAATGACAGTGCCACAGACGGGCGTGGGAGAGTGTGTAAGACACACACATATGAGCTCTAACTGCTCTCTGTGTTGTTGATGTTCACTCATCTAAAAGGCTGAAGGTTCATTTGTGCTGGGGGCAGGAAGACGGCAACAACATGTCAGGAGCCAGCCAGCGCTGCACTGCTGCGCTTTGTAATAATCAAATTTATTAAAATCTATACCGTTGTTTATACGTCGGGGGAGATCAATTTGTTAATTCCATTCCGTGTAGGAAAATTGAATTGCAGGGCGAAATATAAATAATCTGATGTGTTTCACTGGAGGCTGGGCAAGATAAATTATTATGTCATTCTGTGTGCTGGAGCCATTAAAGTGATTCAGGAGAAAAATCACTATCATGTCCACGTCTAAGACGAGGAGGGGGAGGAAGAGGAGGAGGAGGAGGAGGAGGAAGAGGATGACCGAGCAATTATTTCTCGTCAATCCTGAACAATTATTTTTCCTAGAGTTTCTCCTCCAGACTAAACAGCACGCATGGTAAACTGGAATGTGTGTCTTTGGTTTGTCAGATAATCTGAGCGACCAGAGAGCTGTTTATCCAATCAGATTACTGCATTCAGATCTGCTACAAACCTTCTGTTAGTGCCCAACACCAGAAAGTATCTGAGCAGTTCCACCTGCAGCTCAGTGTTACACATGAAAACGTAGAAACAGTCAATGTTTGTTTATAACGACGAAAATCTCTACTAATGGAAAACAAGTACAAACTGCGCCTCAATACTAGCCAAATAAAAAGCATTCTGGAGGTGTCAGATAAGAGACCAGAGGGGTTGTGTGTCTGTGTGTGTGTGTGTGTGTGTGTGTGTATGGGGGGGGGGCCATACGGACAGACCCAGACTGGCCATGGCCCAGGTCTCCTACCTGAGGGTCTGAGCTCGGGCCGCAGCAGGCAGATGTCAGGTGTGACACTCGCCTCTGCTGCACCACTACAACACTGCAGATACCACGTCGCTCTGCAGGCTCCTGAACGCCTCATCCTTCATGCTATATTTGTGCTCCCCACAGCAGGAAATGATGACAGATTATGCAGCACATCAACAGAAGCTCTGGCAACTCTTCCTTTCCTTTTTTTCTAAGCTTAAATGACGACACCTTTACAGTGGACGGTCTGGACACCATAACTGTAATGGGCTGAGTTACTTAATGTGATATTTATGCATATACATTAGCTCTGGCTGCTGCACTAATACTTAATAGCTTTACGACGGTCTGAGTGGAGTCACGCGTCATAAATACGCCAAAGTCGTTACGATCTATTACACAAAGTTCTGTTCTTTAAATGAGGGAAAATGTGATTTAGGAATTTAAATGAAAAGTAAACTGAGTACAGTGAGTTAACTGTACATACACACCTGATACACACTTGATACCATAACGCTTACCAACACAACACAACACACACTGTTACACAAGCACCGTCACAATGAGCCTGGTCCATTATCATCTGTTAGTCCATTACAATGAGACGCAATCAATTATTTTCCAAATGCCAAAAGCAAAGATGACTCCTGACTCCACACACACGTGCAAAGCTTCAGTCCCTTCCTGCTCTATAACATAACAAGCAATGAAAACCTAACACACCACACATAAGTGATAATGAGAATAATACTATTATCATAAGCAGTTGGTATTTATGAGTTTTCATTTCTTTCACAGAGAGAAAGACACACACACCCAAAGATCAACTACTCATTATTAATAATAGAAATAACCAGTAGAATAATGAAGCTCAACACACACACACACACACACCCACACCCACACACACACTTGAGGATTCAGTGCTTGTGGTGCAGACTAACATCAGCTGTAATGCCCAACCTGACCCAGTTTAAAGCACTAATTGATTTTCCGTGTTGACTTCAGTCAAGCAAGGTTCAACTTTGATTCCACACGTACAAAGTGCAATTAATCAGATCCCCCCCCCCCCCCAGCCCCCTCTTCTGTGAGCGCAGAGAGACGCATGGCTGGCAAGGAAATGCAGCAGAGGCCATTCATACTGTATATAAGTACGCCTCACAGATTTGGAATTAATATACAGAAGCTCTTCTACTTCCACCTCTGCTGAGCTTCGGTTGGCAGGACTAAAAGGATTTGGCGTGAAAACAACGTGGCGCCTACAGACAAAGGTTCAAAGGCTCAGAAGTAGAGAGAATCATCCAGTGAAATTAAATTAAAAGAATTGAAAACAGACATTTGTGCATCTAACAGGATCGTGAATAAGAAGGTAAAAGCCTTTGTAGCTGTGTTTACACTCTCTGCGTACTCGGCCGGACATGAAGGAGTCCAGCACATCTGCACTCAGATGATTATTACCAGAGGATTTAATCAGATACTAAAAAGAGGAGGAAGTCAGAGAGCATCCCTGCTGATGCACGACTCCAAACTGAGCCTCTTTACATTGACGTGTGCAAAATGAAGGTCTAGTTTCTGAGACAGATGAGAGGAATAATGATACATTGATTGATTCACAGGGCATCTTCAAAGCACCTGGAATGGAAAATGATGTAATCTAGCAGATTTTCAGAAATCATATCTAACAAACAACTAGCAGGTTCGCAGTGATGTCACCAGAACGGCAAAGGTCTTGTTTCCTTTTTCTTCCCTCTTCACACGTACGACTACAAATTACTTATCAAGTCTCGACTCGAGGGAAAATTAAGTTGCTAAATTAAAATAGCTGCTTTTGAAGGCCACAGACATTTTACTGAGCAGGTTTGTTGTTCATCTATCGGCTCGTTGCTCACAAAGCGTGAAATCTATTGTAGGAGAAATTACCTTTTCCGTCTCTTGACCTTTGGTAATCAACAGCAGTGATTCAACGACGCTCAACTTCAACTTTGATCCCATCAGACTGCAGTCAGTCTCTAGATCGCGTTGATTGCCTTTAATCAACGCTCTCTGCAGCGCGGCTCACAGAAGGACTTGGCCACAGTGAAGATGGCAGACTGTGGCTCTTGTGTGTGATACAAAGCAGCATGAAGTGAACTGTGCCGAGTGGATTCTGCAGAGCGTATGCCAACTTTCCCCAAGTTCAATGCACGTATGGGCCGGGGGCCAGGAGAGCGTGCCAAGGGGCTATCCTTCCCTGTCCGTGCGCTCTGTGGCTGTGACAGGAAATGGCGTTCAGAGTAACTAAACAAGCGAGACACATCTTCCGACCTCTTCCAGTGCCTCTTGATTTAGCGGCTCCTCGCAGAAGTCTGTATTCTTAAATTCTTGAACAAAGCGTGAAGTCCATAAGGGACAGACAGGAAGCACTTACTGACAAACTCAAAACGGGTTTTTCCTGTCTTAAACTACGCACCCACTTGACAACAAGTGGTTATCTCTTACCTATACACCGTATCAAGCAGGCCCAGGCCACGGACAGATTACAGGATGGCAGCGTGAACTGATTTCTCTCCGCCTTTCTCTTATCTTAATTCCCAGTGTGTAGTATTTATCACACAGCTGATAACCTTGCCAAAGCCTGTAAAGAACAGAAGTCCTTCAGTGAAGTGCAGCGAGAAGAAAAAATACTCAGTCTTTTCACGGTATAAAAGCTTAGACGTCATGGATCTCCGACAGGTGGAAGAGATGGACTACCTATAAACATGCTTATTAGGAATCTGTCAATCTATGCCTCAAACCTTCTTTGAGATTTATGCTTAAATGAACCCTGACCCTGGTTATTCCGGACACTGGTCTACACATTAGACCGTTCGAACATGCAGAGAGAGATTTTCAGTCCGACAGACATTGGTATACTTTTATAACAAAGAAATTCCAATGGATGTCGAGGGCAGAAACTGTGAAGGCCATAGAAACCTCATTCCCTCTGTCAGATTTAGCAACATTGCACAAAAATATGCCACCTTTTGCAGGTTTTACACGACACTGTACCGCCCATTCATGTCCACACACAGGGTGAAGGTATTTAAAGCTCACGGTTGCATTCTGTGCTGTGAATGCTGCGGCAGCCGAGTCATTTAGTGAGAGATGAACCTGCTAGGATACATAAAGAGATGCATAATGGAGGCATGCTTCCACTGGGATTCTGCTCAGTGAGGCTCTACTGTAGAAAATAAGTCGGCGGTTTCAGGTCACCACACTCCACCGCCTGCCAGTTTAGTATCTCAGACACTCAATGAGCTCCAGATTTACCAGCTCAGGGCTCCTGAACACAACGATAAAAGAGAGAAAGCTCTTTCAGAGGTAAATCCCTTCACCCAAATCTGAAGATTTTCATTAATATTTCACAGATTAAAATCGTTTCTGATAAAGGAATTTAGCAACTCGTTAAATTAGTAAGACCCATCAGATGCAACTCACGCTGTTGTGACTGTGCAACAAGCTCCATGATGTCATTGTGTCAAAAGAGATATATAATATAAATACTTCATGATCCATATGGTGACTTTGCATTACATTTGTGTGGGATGCTGCCATCTTGAATTGAGCAATATGGATTGTAATCAGAGCAACATAAATGTTTCACTCTATTACCACAAACGACCATCTGTGTCACAGAACAAGAAGAGAGGCCTGAGGTGCTTCTTCATGAAAAGACGGCACTTCACTCGTCAAGCTTTGACCCTGGCACAATTCTTGCACGACTTTGAAACATTTTCTAAAGAGCGGAGGAGGTCGGCCGCCTCTGCGAGATCCATTCATCAACTCTACCATCAGAAAATGCAGTGAAGAAAGACAAAACATGTAGCATCAGGTGAAGGAGACGATGAAGAGCTCGTCTTTCTACTTCTCTGTTTCTTCTGAAGAGTCTTGCTCATTCTGCCTGCCGGGCTACAAGAGAGAAGAATCCCCGAAATGAGAAGAGCATCTGATTTATTCATAGGATGGAAGGGGGAAAGCCTGGGCTGAGCTTGTTGACGAGGTGGCGGCGGCAGCGGTGGGGTGGACGGGCACACAGGTGGGGGGGGGGGGGAGGTGATTAGCATCCATCACTGTCTGTTCTGCTCAGACACAAAGAGGATGGTGACAGATGAAGGAGACACAATCAGGGGCAAAACAGCCAAGAGTGAAGCCCGGGAGGAGAGGAACAGAGGGACGGGGGGGGGACAGGTCCCATCAAAGAAATGACAGAAGAGTCAGGACGGCAGCTTATTCAAGGGCGAGACAAGGGCGAGGGACAGGTACGGACGAGCCTCCAGGTGCTGAGGGAGGACAGAGGGTACCTGAGTATACGTGTGTGTGTGTGTATGTGTGTGTGTGAGAGAGAGACAGAGAGAGTATATGCAATGGGAAAAGATTTATCGTCTGCTTCCTCATTTCAATTGATAACATTTCCATTTATCAGACACTTTTATCCATGAGGTTTCCATACAACTGAAGCAAAGATGTAGTCCAGAGAAAACAACAAGAGTAACGTATAAGATTGTATTCCGTATGCATCACCCAAATTCTACACTTATGTACCAGTGTTCATCTTCTGACACCAAACAATGAAGAAGATGATGATGAGTGCCCCTGACACACAGGTGAAGCTCTTTGTGTACCTTTGCTGTCACTTAACAGGCCTATTTGTGTTAGCAATTGTATTCTAAATTAGGTTTACCTCTATATGGAACTATTCCCCCTCTATAACACCAGAGCCAAGTGTCAACCTCATAATTTATCATCAAGTCGTCCCTCTTCCTCTTCCCTCTACTTATTAATGCGACAGGCCTAATTTATTGAGTCCAGGCGGACTCGGGTGTGGAGACGGACTGCAGCGGGGAAAGGCCATTACTTCAGTCTGGGTAAAATTCCGTACGAAATTCGGCTTGTTTTGCTTCCCCGGTGGAATCGTTTCAGTCAGTTTGGTGGAGGGCCAGAGCGATTCCATCCTGACAGCCTCAGAGGAGTCGCCCCCGCAGGTCTGCAGCTCAGCTTCCACTGCCGTTACTGCTGCAATTACACACTGGATTTTCTCACTGGCCTTGTTTTAGAGACGATTGAGCAGAACTCCAACCTACAATCAAACAAGCCAAACTGGCGCGCTGGATAAAAGGAAAAATATGGCAAAGACAGCTAAGGGTGAAGAAAAAACAATTTAGAATGTTGTATATTTTTAGCTTCAAAAATCAAGAAGTTTTCAAACAAACCAGCCCCCAACTCAGGTTTCCGCGATGTAGCGCAGTGATCTGAGCTAAAATGTCGACTATAAACTGCAGTTGGTCACCATCAACCTGATCCAGCCAGACGAGCATATTCATAAATGCAAATCAAAACTAAAATATTCATTTTATTGAGGTTAGCCTCTCTGTGAGGAGACGATAACACGGCTGGACAGCAATTTAACAAAGACTGCCAAGTATTTGTCACCATCATAAAGCATGTTTACGTTTGTCGCCAGCCCGGAGCACAAACAACGGCGACAGAGCGCTGAAAGGCCGCCTGTATCTGCACAAGAAGGTGCCATTGTAATGAGCCCAGATAAATCTAATTAGGTTTAATGTGAATGAACTTTATGGAGGAAGCTTCCGGGCTGACAGTATAGAAGAAGATGAAGGATGGACATGAAGAAGGATAAGTATGTACTCCAGACTACAGCCTTGGCAAAACATCTCAAACTCGTAAATTGCTGTTTCACGCCTGGTGCGATGAGATACGCGGTCGGCCCAAAGACAAGGGACTGAAAAATCAGCTTCCCGAGTGAAGTGCAAAACAATAACAGTAAAACACATGACGACTGCCAATTCATTACCGAGGCGGAGGATAATGCAGTCACGTTGTCCCAAGTGGATAAAAAATGCCGTCTACAGCACCGAGGGCCGGCCCCTGGAATTAATGGTCGTCATCAACAAATAAAAAAGCTATTAAAAACGATCCGCTTTCACTCACAAGCCAACGACTTCTTGAATTAACTGGGGGAACGGCGTGGGACCGTTATTTCTATGGAAGTGTTGGGAGGCGGAGCTGTGCTTCATCACGGCTCAACCCGAGCGGAACACACAACCCCAAACTGTGTCTGTGTGCGTCTCTGTCTGGCTCATAAATGCTGCTCCTCCGTTCCTACAGCGATGAAGAGAGTCGGCGAGAGGAAGATGAAATTCAGATATGAGATGCTTTTATTTTGTCTACTTTGCACCATGTGGCTTAGCGGTGCGACCTCTGATCCAGAGATTGGGGCGAAATTGGTACATTGGTCAACTCAGCGCAGCCTTTTGCTACTTGGGCCTGAATTTGTCTGAAAATGGCTCAATTAGTGAGACTGGCTGTGCAATTAACTTCCACACATAATTGGTCTGGAGCCAATTTGAAGTTGAAACCCATTAGTGTGTCTTTGTGTGAGCGGTGACAAACAGGACACGGCAGGGCGTCTGCCATTGTCGAGAGGAAGCGAATACACACATACACAGGTGATGGATAGAGACGGAACTGAGGAAGCTTCAACTTTATGCAAATAGAAAAAACGAGCCTGAAGTCTGATCTTCACCCACTTCACTCTTATCTCAACATCAGTAGCATTAACGACTCTGACCAGAGGGTGAGAGAGCGGCAGCACAGGGCCGCAGCTCTGCACACACACACACACACACACACACACACACACACACACACACACACACACACACACACACACACACACACACACACACACACACACACACACACACACACACACACACACACACACACACACACACACACACACACACACACACTCCAATAAAACACTGCGCCACTGCTGCCCACGCTTAGGTCTGTGCACAGTGATGGAATGATCCGACTGTATTTCATGACTGAGCGGATGGCTTAATTGTATAATCCAGCTCCTATAGGTAAAGCCAGAGTCGGATAAGCTGCCGCAGCACTTTGTCGAGGCACAGGAGTGAAAACACAACCTCCTTGGTGCAGCTAATGAGCCTTGATTTAATATTTTAGGAAGAAACTGCTTCACTGTGGATGAATTCAGGCCCTAATTTAACTTGCAACTGCCCGAGAAAAGGTGCACGCATTCCTCACAAAAGCAAGCTGCATTCAGCTGCAGACTGATTCACAGCATTTGCAAACCACTTCACACTGCAGGAAGTCATTTTGTTTAATGGAAACATGGTAAAAAAAGGCTTAAGGGGTTTTACCAATTGACTTGCACAGTAAATTAAAGATGATTGCCTGTGAATGATGTGGAGCACTGGCTGTCACCAAAAGGACATTCAAGCAAGGATGAGGAATCTCAGCGCTGCAAACCGATCTGGGATGCAGGCTGCACGTTTCCACCGCAGTTGCCTTCCCCATCAAATCTGTGCGGTCGGCGAGCTAATTGTGACGAGCTGCTCCTCATCCCATTAGCCCGGCGCTTAAGAAAGCAGAAGCACATTCATTAGGAAAGCACACAGCATGGGGGCTTCCATTAATCAAAAACGTATACCCTTGGCCAACCTTGTTTAAAACTACAACAAGCGATCCTCACTCTCATTAATCGGCGACCCAACGCTCTGCCACACGAGTCACATCTCTCCATTTAGACACAACGCTTACATCAACATTCCTTACACGCCGCTGAGGTAAGACGGGGAGTCGAGAGAGGTGGCGACGCATCTTACATTAAACTCAGTGTTTTGACTAACCTCAATAAATCAGAGTAAAGTTATGCCGCGGTTAAAGAAACGAGGGTCTCCCGCTCTTTTCTACTCATCGTTCTTATCTGCTCACGATTCTCAGTAATTGACTTCCCTTGTCTCGGCTGTGATTTACTTACGAGATCAATCCGACGTATCCGGGAGACGCAGAGACACATTTCTTCTACATGTCAACGGGCAACATCTGGGAATGAAAGCAGCAGAGCACGCTGAGTGATATGAAGGTTGAGGTTGTTGCGTTCAAGATAACAAGACTCTCTCATGTCGCTTTCCATTTCTCTCAGGTGACAGGACATTACCATCCCAACTATCTGACAAACCTGTGTACTCTGCTGGTCCTGAAGTGGGCTACACAATGACCAAAGGGTTAGATTAAAAGCTCTCCAACAGCATCAACACAAACTGGACAGTAAAGGCCTCACAAAGACACTGGATTGGACTGAAGTTGGATAAAATGACATGTTATGATTTAGGATTATCCAACAAAGCTCCATTCCCTTCCAAACCCATATGGCCGCATACGCAAACCGTTGGCTTGTGCAGACACTTTCGAGGAGCTTCATTGACTCGCCCACTCTCAAAGTGTCTCATGAGAGTTTCCAAACTGCAGGATAGGCCGGCCAAAAATTCACGACATGGCAAAAATCCATTCATTTTGGGCAATTAATCATGATCTGTGGTTCTTCTTAAATGCAGACAAAAACAGCCAACCAAGCAAAATTTGATCACTTGGTCAGTATGATTGATGGAAATATACTCAGTTCAAATTTTCATGAGGTGCCTCAGAATTATGCAACTATAATGCAATATATGGTAAGCAACCATGGAAGCAATCACCTTAGAAACCATTTAAGCAACGGCATAGGCAACCACAAACAATCACGTAAGCAACCACGTAAGCAACGTTTGTTTTCACACACAGTAGAGATGGTGTCTACCTTGGTGACAGTGAGGTCTTTGTGGATGCAGTTTGCCACCCAGTAGCTGGACTCTGATCTGGACTGTGATCTGGACTCTGTGATCTGAGCACATTAGCACTGCCACACAGACGGGAGCTTCATATTGATTTTATGTCTCAGAAATAAAGAAATCCATCCTGTGTCTTTTGAGAACAAACTCTGCCCCACAACATCAGGCCATTAAAAACACGCTCGAATATCAGAAAAACAGAACTTTTCCACAGACCGGCCGCCGTCAGATGTCAGTCAGGTCAGGCTGAGGCATGAGTTGTGGACGGTCGTTCTGAAGGGGGCGACCTCAAGCCGTATTTTACAGGAAGTCATTCCTGTTCCATTCTGGTCTGTAGTAATGTGGCATCCAAGGAGCAGGGCCAATAAGACAGAGCATTTATCACGCTGAGAGGTTTCATTAGGGCCTGTGCTCGGTTCTGTACACTTATTTGGCAGATTTATTTACCCTGGACTCATTTGGCATTTTAAGGGAACAGGTCCAACTGCTGTAAACTGTCTGTCTGGACAAGCAAATGTCTATAGTACATGCCCTTTTAATTTTGCCTTTGGTTGAAGACATATTTTATAAAGTAACAGCTTCTGCTATTGGCTACATCAAAGTTTACAGCCTTCTTCTTTTGTTAACAGACAGACAGTGGTTTCAATCCAAAACAACCAACCGAGTTCTACAGTCCTGTCACCAAAAAGTCTGAAATTATTCATTCAGAGCAAGCTTCAGATGAACTAGAGGAGCGTTGCCTGTAGTTTGGCAGAGCCAGCGGGGTTGTAAGTTAGTGGCACTTTGCCCACTTTCAAGGGTGTTGGCGTTCCTGACGAGGCGCTCCGACCTCAGCGGTCCAGCTGAGGCAGGCTTGGACACTTTGGTCTGAAGCAGCCCAACGTTTCAGATTTATGACATCTTGTTTCTTGTGGGAAATATGCGGCTCGCTGGATGCTGACGTGTGCAGTGACATGTGAGGTCACTGTGGGCCAGAATGTGTTTTGTTAGTTTGGAGTTCAATGTACAACAGTTGTCCTTGTAACCCAGCACAGACTTGTGTATTGTTATACGCTGCATTTTGTGAAACAGATCTGTAAATAAAACATGATTCTGAATTCATTTGTGCAGCTAAGAGAGGACAGATTTACAGCGACTGCAGAAATGATTACGCTACTATGTGGGCCTATTATAATGACTTATAAAGAAAGGGGAACAAGAGTGTGACTTTCCAAAGAAAATATACCTTTTAAATGCCTGGACCGTTAACATTTGTGCCACGCCATTCTTGGAAACAGGTGACTCTCCCACAATGCCACTTTAAAATAACAAAGAAGCTCTATTAGTGCGGGAACAGAGGCGTCATTCAGCAGAAACAATGGCCATCTCATCCAGGAAGAGATAAGACAGAGAATGGGGCAGATTCCTTGAGGGCTGTGTCATTTACAAAAAAGGGTTTGATTAATTGAGATGTGCAATAACGGCGGAGAAGATTAATGTCATCACGGCGGCGGCGGACAAAAGGCTTCATAGGCGGTCAAACACCTCATCCAGGGAAGACAGAAATACCAATTATGTTGACTGGGGCACGTCAGCTCTACGGTTTTATTACAGGGATCGGGTTTCAAGCTTGGACTGAAGGAAAACTGAGCGGCTTATGAGATCCCCCTGTTTTCTTCTGTTTCTCCGGCAACATCTGCAATTGTCAAAACCGATGACAAACTGGTTGCTATTCCTGAGCGCGCGTGCCAGGCTGGAGTCGCTTCAGCTTTCCAACGACCCGCGACAAAACGGCTGGAGGTGGAAAGATGAACCTGTTGTAATGGAGTTTTGGGTGACAGTGAGTTATGGGGAGCAGGAGCTGATAGTAATGATGTCATCAGTCATTCTGAGATCTGCTACTGATAGATGAAGTGGCTGCTGCTACTTCAGGAGCCAGGACGTGTGTGTGTGTGAGGAGCCAACGTACAGTAGAAGATACAGTGAATGTGTTGAACCCGCTGAGATCCGTAGACACACACACACACACAGGAAGGTCAGAAGTGCTTCAGAAGCTTTAGAGACACAATCCCATTGGCTCTGACATCTACAGGGACAGGTTGACCTCCTATACATTCCACAGCTACTGTACAACCACGAGATGCATTCAGGAACATGTCAAAACCAAAAAGCACCTGTGTTTGGAGCCTGAACAGAACCACTGCCCCGCAAATCAATACACGTGCAACAGTTGCCGGCGTTTCTCTATTTACAGCAAAGAAAACAAACGACAGGAAACGAGCGTGACAATAGTTTGTGAGCCTTGCAGCTGAAAGGTTAATAACACGGACAGTTACACACAAACTATCTGCTCCAGCTACAGGTTATTAACGCCACTGTCTTCCTGGGTGCTGTTATTAAAATGTGTTGTTTTCATTTCACCATCATTTCTACATTTAGATACTTCATGGTCTTTAAACTTTAAGAGGAATCGGACATTGCAGAGATTTAGTTGTCACCTACTTGATCACAATATAAGAACCAGTAAATCATCCAAGTTCTGGTTTGATTAAATATTTTATATCTCACAGAATCGTGATGTTGTGAGTCTCCTGTGCCGCTGAAGGCGACGCTCCCTGATCCCTGAGTACCCCAAAACTTTTATGTCTCAATTTTCTGTGAGGAAAATGGGATTCTGAGCTACGCTGGGCTGCCGCATGAGAGACGACAGGGATGTTGGGCTGCAGACTGAGCAAAGTTCGTATTCAGATGCTTTGAGTTAAAGGTTTCAATTTATTTATTTATTCCAATGTGAATGTCAAAATGGAAGGAAAGTGTTCTGTAACTTTAAACGACTTTGCCTTTGTTCCTACTTGACACAAATGAAACTTGAGCCCCATGAGACCTAAGTGGCGGTTAAGGTTGCTTGAATCTAATAAGACTTTGTTTCTTGATTTATTTGACCTTAATTTTACTCTGCATAAAATCACTTGTGCCCTTTGCACCGCGAGCGTCTTGGCAAATCACTGAGAAACCGGAAGAAAAAAAAAACTTGCTGTCCAGGACTTCAATTTAATCTAAAAGCCTTGAAGCAAATTCATGCTGATGTGCAAAAAAACAGCTTTGCATTCTCACAGCATACGATATGAGCTCATCAGTGCTGCCCATGCTCACACAGCCACTCTGAGCGGCCATTCAATTACTGAAAGCAGCAGAAACACACCCAGAGCTTTGACGTAATGTCCGTCGGATGGTACACCTTCAACTTCTACCAAGGCGGACTACATCTTCGGAAATGAACCTTTTTGTTATTGCTGACTTCAACAAGTCTCTCCAATCCTCTGTTGCACAATCTAAGGAAATGGTGACTCCTCAGCCATGAAATGAGAACTGGCACCGAAACCAGAAGTGCAACAGACAGATGCTGATCCGTCCTGGATGTAATGGGCAGATCCCTTACTTAGGTTCTTAATGGCTCACGCAGTGGTAAACATTCACACTTTTACTGGAATCATTCGCAATCCTCAGCTCCATACTGAAGGAACACGGCTCGGATATGGCAAAATGTCTGGAAAGCTAATTGGTAGCGGACTCAGCAGTTGTAGATGTTGGAGTAAAACAAGGAGAGCAAATTGCTTAGACTCCTTTTAGTGAACTGTCCTCATCGTTCACTTCATAATCAGTACGGACAGCAGCGTCTTCCTCATTAGACGACGTCAATAACATCTGAGATTGAAGCCAGTTTAGTATTTATCCATATTTTCGGGAAGTGTTTACAGCCAGTCTGTCCACTTCCACAGCTGCAGCATATAGAGAGAGAAGACGTCCACATCCTGAGTCAAGCTCAGAGAAGGTAAATAAGAACAAAGTGTCAAAGACAAACAGGGACAAAGGGCAGAGTCGGCAGAGTCGTACGTCTTTCATTTCTGCACCTTCAAACTCATAAAGGGGCCCCAAAAAAAATGTTCATTAAGAAGCTCATTTTTGTATTTCATCAAGTGCTCCCAAGAGGCTTTGAAAAGCTCCCAAATTCAGGCAGTGAGAGAAATTGCCCCATTAAAAAAAGATTAATTCCCACCGCCGTGTGTGTGAGAGAGAGACAGGCACTATACGACCTTGTCCATAAGTGTTCCCTCAGGGCAACAGTCGAAAGGTGCAGCTGTCCTCTAGGACAAATACTGCACAGTGGACAAATGTCAGCACGCAACTTTCCACTGTACGGAGCCCAAAGGTTCATTTCACCGCTGATATCTCCGATGTCTTCACCTTAATGACTTTTGCCAGCTCCAGCCGCTGTTTGGATTCACCTGAGCACTTTAGGAGACTGAACCCAGCAAAGTGTACAAGCCCATGACTGCAGAATCCAAAGAGTACTCATCCTCACTCTGGGGTGTCGGACAGGTCAGTGTTTACTGTCCTTCGTGGTAAGTGCATCCTCTGGGGTATAATCAAGGGTGCAAGTGTAAATCTACACCAAACACAGGTGGGTGATTTGTGAGGTGCTGAGCCGTCACAGGCGTCTCCAGCCTCGGGCCTTCTGATGGGAGGGCTGGGCTCCACTTGTCTCCTTGGAAGGACGCATCACTGCACACTACCAAGGTTATTCCGAGTGATCACCTTTGTCCCAAGAGAAAAAGTTTCTATTTTGATAAATGCAGACTGTTCCAGGATGACATCACCCACATCCTCAGGGCAGGAGGTCACTGAGCTGATTGGCAGGTGGGCGGCTAGGTGCACAGCTAAGAGGGACCAACTAACAATACACACAATATGATGTTTACATCTAACTAATGTCAATATGTTAAAGACCTGACAGCATCAGACGACACTATGAACATTTACTCGGTTTGTCTCTCCATCTAAAGTCAGATCAGTTGGTTGGAAAGTGTCAGCAGGTTGTAACTCTGTGTGTGTGTGTGTGTGTGCTGAATTCTGGTGGAGACTGAATACTTTTGTTTACATACAGGCAACATGCAGACATTCTATTCATTATTATACTCAGTTATGAAAGGGGGTCAGGAGGGGGAGGGGGGGGGCTCTTTACTGGCACTTGCCCAGGACCCAAAAATCACTGAGTCTGCCCCTGCTGAACAGTTTGATGACCTAATCATTTGCTGAGGCCTTCAAAGACCCCAGACATCAAACCAGTGAAACATTTAGGATCAAAACACAACATGATTACCAAAGCAACACACAGACAGGAGGAATGTCTGCCAACATGGAGACTGAAGCTGATCTGGTGACCCCACAGCTTTACTCACTCACTTTATGTTGGTTATGTTTCCATTAATATGTCACACATCTGTGCATCTCTGGACAAAAACAAAAAGCAGAACACACACACGAGCACACACACACACACACAGGCTCAGCTGGAGCCAGACGTTGCCTAAGAATAGATGTTTTTGACCCACAGCGACGCATCCAGCAGATCAGCGTTTGTTCCCGTTTACATGACGAACACAGCGCCGCTAAATGTCCTCCGTTCATCACAACCACAGCCTCTGTTGCGCAAATAACAACGCTGCTTGTTGACTTAACGAGCAAACACAAGACGGAGAGTACAGAAAGTGGAAGTATGTCGACGGAGAAGCTCAAACTAACGTGACGTTCCCTCAGAATCCACCTTGCGCGAACACAAACTTAATTGCGTAACAAAGTTCGCGGTTTGCTCGAAGGTTCTGGATCACGAACGGGACCAGAACGCAACATTCACACACACACACACACATTTTCAGATTACTCACCACAGAAACACAACGTCAACTTGGTGAGTCTCACACACACATGCAGACAAGTGGAGCGGCGAAAGTGTTTGAGGCAGAAACACAAGCTGGAATGTTTCCCAGCTGACCGGGAAAGCCGACGGGACAACTCCGGAAAGCGATGTGGGAATGTCGACTTATATACAGGAGGATACTCACAGCGGGGCGAGCTGAAGTCCAAAGAGTTCCGTTAGTAAAGAACCTCCCGGCTCCTGTGCGCTCCACACACACGCAGAGCTCCACATCAGGCGCTCTCATGCCTCCTCCTCCTCCTCCTCCTCCTCATCTCCTCCTCCTCCTCGCCTCTCCGCCGGGCTGCCCGGCATGCTTGATGACGTCAGTCGGCTCTCGGTTCCAACCGGCGAAGCTCTTTGGTCGCGACTTGAATAATACATGGAAGAGGAGGAGGAGGAAGAGCGGAAACAATTAGTGAGTCTGGGAGCGAAAAAAGAGGCTCCGCTCTGCCAGGCTGCACATGTGTGTTACATAAACCTCAACTATAAACTATAAATGTACTCAATAAGCTGATGCTTTCTTGTGTTTTGCAGAACTTTTGGTCAGAAGTTTTTTCTCATGTGAGTGTGTGAGTTTCATTTACAGCTCAAAGTAAATAGTTGTGTGTTTTCAACAGGAACACCATCTGTTTTAATATGAGCTCATTGGTTTTAATGCTCATCACAGTTTCTCTCTAATCGTCCCAAAAACTGAACGTTTTCAAACCTTAAACCTCAAAAGTTCATCACAGTTGGAGTCCATTCTGGCCACCAGAGGGCGCTGGAATTAATTTCTCTTATTTTTAATTTTCTTTTTCATGTTGATGTTTATTCAGTGGTAACGTCTCAGAATATGAACACATCACATCTACAACATCTACAAGAAACCACCACAATCACAGCACACTGGCTTTTACAAAGATCTCTCCGGTGTGAAGATGTTTAAACAAACATTGTTTTAAAGCGCTTGGTTGAGGACACATGATCACACTCCCAGTCGTCCATCTACCCTCGACCTTCACACTCTTCTTCACACTTTTTACTTCCACAATATGAACATCACATTATCTTCTGCATTGGCAGAGAACGTTGGCACAGGAAAATGTGACCTTCAGAATCATCTGGAGCAAATCTCATTTATAGGAGACAAGGATATACATATATACATATATATATATATATATATACATATTGTATCTCAGGGGAAGACTATGCAATGTTTACTCTGTTCCACTGTGGCTGCGCTGTGCGGTGTGTGTGTGTGTGCGTGCGTGTGCAGGCTGTGTGTGTGTGTTTGTGAGACAGTGTGTGTCAGAATAGAGACGTTGCCCTGAGCTCACTCTTCTCTCAGTAAACCCGATCCTGCAGCACCTTCAGCTGTCCCTTATTCCAGCTCCAGACACAACACACTCCTGTCCCTGCATGCATTAACATAACAATACCTCTGATTCTGATTCCCCAGGATGCTAGCAGATAGAAAAATATGAGATATTGTGAATTTAAAAAAACAGAATGTTCAACTGTACATCACCCTTCATAGCCACACATTCTGTATGCACTCATACAGAAACAGTTTGGAGAGGAATTCATTACATCATTTAACATAGCAGCAATGACAATAGATCAGGTCCAACCAGTCGATGGGACGATGCGTTCATGAATGTTGTTAATGCCATTAAAATGTCTCAGCATGTGTTCTGATCAGCTGTGTAGCTCTGTGTCCGAGGCTGCACTGTGGCACAGAGCTGAAGCTGTGAGAGCACAGCCAAACAAGCCACTGTGACTTCTCTCCTCCATTATTTATTCACTGTTTCCCTGATTCACCTCAGGGCCATGATGGATATTAAAAGCTTTGGATTCTTTTTTTTTCTAATATTGCCCGAATTCTACTTTTCAACACGAGTCCAGAGCTGCAGGAAAACAAGATTCAAGGTTTCTGTGGGTCACAGTGAAGAGGGTAAATGTATGTAGTCCCTGTATGTGTGTGTGTGTGTGTGTGTGTGTGTGTGTGGCTGAGCCTTCAGTCTCTGTGTGTGTGTGTTCACCCTGTGATTAGCTGATGACGTGCCCACTGTGCACACTGGGATGTGCTTCAGTCCCTTCAGTATTAAGAGAGAGTGTGTATCAGCATGTTCAGTGTTGCAAAACGAATCACATCCACAGTTAATAAATATAATTAAAATGTAATTATGATGAAGTCCGAGCAGGCTGAATGGAATACAAAGCGCACGGTAGTGATGGTGAATTCAAACCCTTATTCAGATTTACTAGATAGATGATGTAATGGTGATGCAGGCAGGGACACATTGTCTCACTGAAGGACACTTTAATGGCTTGTATAAGTTTGTCCAGGTGAACTCTCTTCTGTCCTCGTCTGTCCTTGTCCCTGTCCTTGTCCCTCTCCCTCTCCCTCTGGCGTTGAGGCTCAAACCCTTCCTGGAACAAAATACAGATACTGTGGCTCAGGTGTTGTGTGCATGGCGTCTGTTTGAAGAATTTAATAACCACATAAACTTTATTTCATGGTCATTCAAAGTGTTTCACAGAGGATTAGTGGCCGTCTCGATGGAGCCGGCGGAGAGTC
The DNA here is from genome assembly GCF_046128005.1 of Genypterus blacodes. NCBI lineage: Eukaryota > Metazoa > Chordata > Actinopteri > Ophidiiformes > Ophidiidae > Genypterus > Genypterus blacodes. The sequence continues at coordinate 653,072 of NW_027466910.1, read as the reverse complement.
AGATTAAAATAGTTTTATGGTCCTCGTTTAAAATCTCCCTGCAGGTCGTCTCTGAGTGTTTACGTCCTCCACCTTGGACTCCTGCGATGACAATGCAGATATGAGACTTCCACTTTTCAGATTCTGACCCACACACCCATGCCCACTGCCCCCCCAAACACACACACACACACACACACACTCTCACACACACACACACACACACACACACACACACACACACACACACACACACACACACACGCACAGACCGGCGGCTGGATTAAACTGTCTACGGTAATAAATTACATCACCGTGTTATTTCTCCTCCATGGTTAAACGTCTCCTTTTTAATTAATATTCCGGGTGGTGCAAAATTAAAGAGGCTATCAAATTGGCGCTTAATCTGATGTGATAACAATCGTCAGCCCTTCCTTTGTGCCTTTAAGCAAGACTGTTAATCTTTTACACTTCAAGAAAATGGATTCGGAGAGGCGATGCATATTTCTAATTTTCCCTGTGAATCAAACGATCTGACCTGATTAGCGTCTCTTCATCCTGAGGTAAAGGTATCTTGATGATTTGCCGTCTTCATTGGGATTCCAAAGCCACAACTTTGCCTACGACAACTTTGCAAAAACACAAATTTGCCTCCAACACTGTAAATGATCCTCTGATGCAGCAAACGTGGAGTTTGTGTGTTTAAAGTGATGGAGATGCTTTGTATTCAGACCTGTGAAGGCCGTGTCATATATGCTGTTTGAACTTATTAAAATAACCTCTGCTGCTGATTTGCAAGGCAAAGCTCCAGCTCTCACTTTCCTCTCCTCTCTGGCAGCAGCGGCAGCTTTTTAAAAGGGCTCAAACATAAAAGATGTCAACTCCACTGCTGCATTAAGCGGCATGCTGAAGGTTGGTAGTTGATTGTAACCTCTGCCAGGGAGGCGAGGCGTGTTGTCAGCTGTGTTTGTTTGTCTGATCTTCAGCCGAGAGCAGCGGCTCAGAAAGCAGACGAGAGCTTTTGATTAAATTCTGTGTGTAAGTGGGAGTTGAAGGACCGAGGGTCAAGGTAGACTTTCTTCCATTCGAGGCTGCCTGGGATCTTTCCAGAACATTTAGAATTGCAAGACGTGTCAGTTCTTGATATATATCTCCTAAAGTAAAACACAAATCCACTTCAAAAACTTTTCTATGGGTGCAATTTTAAATAATAACAACAATAATCTGGATACATTTTCTGTCTGGACAACAAATTCACATCATCAATCTTTTTTCCATGACTGATTTCAAAATTCAAGTCAAAAAAGGAAACCAGAGGACTGTTGGGCCTTGGTGGAGGTATGCTGCACATTGCAAATATTACAAATTCCTTCTTCTCTGGTTGTGTATTAATATGAATGCAAAAACATGCAAACAGCTGCACACTTAACACATTCTTTAGGTCTTATGTTTGAATGCAACAGCAGCTTGTTTCAGCGACGTCTACTCCACATGCTTATCTTCATCATACTCATCATCTGTTGAGACGCAGCTTCTGCATGGAGAGGAGCTTGAGACAGATCTAAATATCCATCGTGGTTGCAGCTCATCAGTGCGGCTGTCAGAGGTGAACAGCGCTCAGATGATTGATGTGATGAGGGGCACAAGCAGGGACTCCACTCCGTTTCCTCTCAGAGATCATTTCTGCACCCATGATGAGAAAAGGAAACACTCAAAAATCTGCAGGACATTTTTTTCCTTTTAAGGTTTTTATCATTTTTCTTCCATTTTGTATGCAGTTTACTCCTCTATCGCATATTCTTGTCTCTTCTTTATGGAATGATTTATTTGTTTACTGCTCTTGTGTATTGCTGAGGCCCTTAAGCTTAAACAATCTGCAGAGATGCTTTATCGCTCCTTTTTACAATACAGCAAACGGACTGTGGAGTCAGGATTGCATAATGCGCTTAAATATAGATTTAATCTCGGGGTTCTAAACAGAAATGAGGATTGCCGCAAACCACAGAGAAAACATCTACTCAGCATTCCACCCATTGTTTCAGAAACACACACACACAGCAGAAGTGTTGAAGCTTCAAAAACAAACACAAATTATTGCTGTCTTTCAAATTCTAATTGCGGTCTTGTTCCTGTTTTAATTGCCAGCAGAAAAGAGACGGAGCTAAGATCAGAACTCATGCAACAGGAAGATTGGTAACAGCGTCTCTGTGATCCGGTGCCACAGTTATTAGATCCCGACTCCATCAGCCCGGTGAGAGACAGAGGCTGCATGAAAAACACAGAAAATGGGAGTATTGATGTCACACAAAGCAGCCATTAGGGAGCTGTGCTTTGTGGCTTCACCCGCTGTGTGTGGCGCCGCCGGCCCAAAAATGACACTGATTGTGTGCATTGTCATGCCTCACTCACATTAACAATGTCTCCCTCCTAGTTTATGGATCCAAATGGCTGAATTAGAGAGCTGCTTTGGTGACGTGCCTCCTGAAAAGAGCTTTCAATGCTCATTTTCTGTCTGCTCAGTATTGGCAAAGTTGCAAAACAGTTCCATTCCTGTAGCACTGCATCCTGCGTCCTTGTCTGCCTTGATGAGTCTTTCACTTCTTTCATTTTTTGTAATGTTTGAGATTTATTTATACACGCGGAAGGGAAGGAAAGAACACAAGACACAAAAGAAAAAGAGGTACTTACTTAAACTGGTAATGTCATTGTGAGACAGCACCTAAATTACCCTGTTTTCACTCAGCACAGCCCTAAAACAAGGGACAGGGGAAGAGGATGAGTGTGTCCTTGCACATAAATAAAAAAGCATGATGTTTGAACATAACAAATTATTGCCAAACTCTGATATCATTTCTAAGAACATGTTGCTGTTCTACCCCCTTGCTGGCTGCAGGATGGGGCAGCATGCTGGGTTTTACATTTGCTAGGATAGGAGGAGCTGTTATTATTACTGCCTTCATAGAGAGAAAGACAGGAGCAGGGCTTCGTGTTCAACAAGGTGGCAAAGATCCTGATGAGGTTTATTCTGTGCAGAGAAACAGAATCACATGAATGAATGTGGAGCTTCCAACACTGTGACAAAAGAGAAAACAACAGCATAATACATGAGGCATACAAACACAAGCATCACCCAGGTTCCTTGAATGTGTGAAACAATCCGTCTTACTCCATGAGTGTGTAGATTTGCGACACAGTTACCCCACACCAACAGTCACCGTTTTCATCAGCTGCTTTCACTTCTGTTTCCTGAAATGCCCGGACTCGGTTGAACCGTCAGGAAAGAGCGAGAGTCTCCCGTCAGACAGGAGATGTTGAAACAGCTGCGCTCGTGTTTGCTCTGGACCTCAGAAGTATGCACGTGATTATTTAGCTTAATGTAAAAGATAAAAGAGGGAACCGTCAGCATTACAAACGTGCAGCCTGCAGTCTTACAGAGAAAGGGAAGTACTTGTGATGCAGCGCTTTAACACACTTTTACTGCAACTTTGACTGAAAGTAAATATCCTGATATATATAGGGTAAGACGCCTTGTAAACCGGCACAGCAAAGCGATCAGATAGGAGAGTCCATTTGGAAAGCCACAGCGAGATTACAAGTAAATCAGATCTCCATTTCTGAGCTGAAGAGTCTGTGTATTGCAGATGTTATCACCTGAGGCAGCAGAAGCACAAAGAAGTGGGTTGTTGTGAGCCCTCCTCTCTATGGAACAGTGACAAATAACAGACATCTGTGAGTCTGCTGTGTGTCTTACAGAGTGAGACGGGGCAAGAAAATCCATTGTCATCTGCTAGTGTCAGTCAATGTGCGTGAGGACTCTCTGCATACAGATGCTGGGGACCTCGTGGACCTGTGTGAGTAAAATGGACACTAGGATTATACACTACACACATTTCAGTCATCATCTGTGTCAGAATATCGAGTGTGATGCATGTCAGAGGCTGAAAACCTAAAGTATGCAGGCAGAAGCACAACTAACTTGTTATTGTTGATCGGCGACATGTCGGTTTGTAGCCAGTAGTCATGGCAACAGTGAAATTGTGAGACGTTGGGTCTTTCCACAGGCCGTCTCTGGTCGCCCGAGGGAGAGTTGGCTGTTGGTGGACATGTCTCTGACTGGACCGCCATGTCAGGGTTGGCAGCTAAAGATTGGGTCATGATTCCCTCTCTCTCTCTCGTCTGCAGCAGTCCATCCCTGAGAATAATATATCAGAAAATGACCCGTCTTCCACCCAAAACGGAATGTTGAGCACCTGTATACGTAGGCATCAATTTAACACCGTAAGCAGCTTAAATTCTCCACCGCCTGCTTTTCCAATTTCACCTCCTGCCTGTTGGTTTGACCTGCGGCAACTTCTGGTGCTTGGCTATGAAAATATTTCCGGCTCCGTCACGCCATTCTTCACTCTGACACCGCGGAGGAAAGCGGATGATCCTCCTGTCTCACTTTCTGGCACCTCCTCAGCGTCAGACAGGCACAGACTGACAGGGTTGCGGTGACTTTCTGTTCCCTCTCCTTGTTTCAAAAGCCTCTTCAGTCAAAAAGCGTTATTTTTCTGTGGAAAGCATACTTTGTCACAGTTCCGATGACAGATAAGCTCTATCAAATCCAGTAAAAGCCATCAATCAAACACTAAGTTATCTCTCCTAAAGACATTTTTAGCACATCCATCCATTAAAATTTTAATTTACTGTCTTTTAAGACGATGCCAGTTTGCGTTCCGGTTATCAGAGACCCGGCAGGACGGAGAATTCTCTCTGCAAACTCAAACCGTTCTCTTATCAGTTAGTGCGATAATCCTTGGTATAAAAGCTTCCGTGTAATAAACCGATCTAAGATGGTCCCAGCATGCGCTACATTCAGAGCAGAGATTACGTCTGTGCATGCATGAAAAACAGATTTCCTCCCCCGCAGAGTCGCTGTGATGTCAGGGCCACAGCCAGGAACAGGCACTGAAAAAAGCCTGTGAACCACAACTCTATATTATCACTCTATATTATATTTTAAAAGACATGAACAAAGACATGAAATGGATTTTGTTATCTTCATGAAACTTCTACAGTGTTGCGGTGATGTGTGTGACTGAGAGAATGTCCACTAAAAATATTGCAAAACACTTCAAAAACTCTCCCAAAAACTCTCTCAAAGCTGTGACTGAATACTTTCCCACACATTCTGAGACCCAGTCTCTCGCTTTGATGATCGTATTATGATAACAGGCTGTTTTCTATATTATGTATGTAAACAAAACACAGCCGTTGAGCCGCTCAGTCAGCTAAATGAGGCATCCTGGTTAGCATCACACTGCTGCTAAACGCGTGCTATTTGGCTTAGATGCAGATTAAAGTAGAGCATTACAGGCTCAGCACCATTTTTCTTCAGTCTGTGTCGCAGATTTATTTATTTATTTGATCCCAACAGCAGCTGGAGTGTGTTCCTTATGCACAGAGAACTATAGCACGCCCACGTTCAGCTGCAACTGGAAGCTACAACAGGGAGATACGCTTAAGAAGCTAAGGCTGCTTCCACGCTTTCTATCCCCAGTGTCCTCAAAAATGGACAAAATGGATAAAATAGATAAAATAGATAAAATGGAGGTCTTGACAAGGTGCTAAATGCCAAATACAGAGTAGAAGTGTGGAACCTTCTAGGTTTCTGCTGTTCATACACACTGAGGCGTATCAGGGTTGTGAAATCTGCTGACACGTCTCTGTACCTGGGGAGCCTCTTACTGCCAGGCAAGATGGTGGTATTGTGCAGGTGACACTTATTTATTAAGATTGAAGAATATTATGGAAAAATGGACATCGCACAACAGATTGTGGTGCCTTCCCTGTCACTGTTTTGGCGTTTAAGGCAGCCGAACCCCTGCCGGTCCTCAGATGCGTCGCCTATTCCCCCGCTTGTCAGAACTCCCGTGGTTGTTTTCATCAAATAACAGGTGACAGGTTGAGAACGCTGTGATGGACTCGTTTGGCTGTTGGAAGTCCAGACCAGGTGTTCTAATTGGCTACTCTGAAATTAGACGTCAGGAAGTTGATGTTGTTTTTTTTCTGCCCCCTTTTTCTACCAATCAGGCGCAAGAACACGGGTGTGAAGTTGAGGCTAATGAAGAAGGAATGAGATTGCTCGCAGCCCCGGCAGATTCTCTCCATCACTTCCCCAATGTCTGGAATGGTTTCACTTCCATACATCAAGATTCCTATTTGTCTTCCCCCAGGTAGTCAGATGTCAGGTCAGGGCCGATCACACACTGGGCTGAGATTCTCCATTAGTTCACCCCAAAGCCTCCATCTTCTTCTTCTGCAGGCTAACAAACACAGCTGTGAGGTTTCTTAAACAGATGGGAGAGAAGATTTGAGAGGTGCGTTCCAAGTTCTCAATGCCAAACAGGAGAAAACATCCTTTAACAGGGGTGGAGGGTTGAGACGCCACTTGTTTGCTGTTTACATGCTGCTCTGACATCGGAGCCATCGTGTTCGCCAAACCATCTGCCCTCACACGGGCCCGGTGGTGATGAGAACAGAACGTACCGCGCTCAATGTGCCACACTCTGCCTGCTACGCTACATCAAGCAGCATCATGTAAGATTCATGACCTAAAAACACTCCCTTCTTATTGACATAGAGTCATTATTGTGGAGAGTTTGTCCACTAATGCGTTTCTGTGGCTCGTTTTTGATTTAGTAGTCTCACATTTGAATGGATTGCTCTTCACAAATGCAAATGTGGAGAGGTTTTGATTTTATGACCAATTAATCACATAAATGCAAACTAGTAACAATGAGACAACACTAGAGGGTGCCACAAGTTACATCGTGTAGCTTTAAGAATGCTTTCAGATAAAAGGTTAAATATTGATTTTACTTTGGACCTCAACATTCCTAATAATGGTGGACACAACATCTCTATGGAAATGGAACACACAGTGTTGTCATCATGTTGCTGGACTGCCTCATGGTTAACATACAGACAGGGAACATCGCTGATCACACACGCTTAAAGTCCACATGCTCCTCTGTGATTTATTCACTGTTGACTGCTGTTATTTCCTTGAATTGTCGCTATAACACTGCAGTGGGTCATAATTGCTTCGACCGTTGTTGTAGATTCCGTCAGAAGCGTCGCAATCAAACTTTATTCATCTCATCAACTGTTAAAGGTTCATGGCCGCGATATTTATGAGTAAGCGCCAGTGTAGTTACGACACGCAACGCCATAATAACTTCAAGAACCTTTGCAGTGGCTTTTACCCTCCGCTCATAAACATCAGTCACAAGGTTAAATCTGCATCGTCAAATGATCTGAAGCGACTATGAAGTATTTCTGATTTAGCCTTCATTTGCTTGAATATGGAACATGAATAACCTGCACATGAATATGAATCTCTGAAGTTTCCACAGAATGCCTGAATGATACGAGCAGAACTCCTCTGAGATCAACCTGAACGGTCGGCTGCCTGACCTGAGACTCTGAGCTGCCACAGCGCCGCTCAGTCACTCCGCACTGGATGTGGGATAAAGCATTAATCTGTAACATACACAGCTATTTTAACGAGCGCAGCAAACACGGCTTTCCCTGCAATCCCAACGATCCCAGGCTGCATTGTATGGAATAAGTTTCCGCCTGGCCGGGCTCCACTAACAAGGTCGTGCGTGGAACCAACGAGGGACTTTGAAGTAGGATTACGAAACAGTCACAGATCCATCAGTCAAAACCCTAACTGGGCCTTTTCAAGTCAGCCGCCGCCGCTGCAGCATGTCACAGCTTTGACACGACTCCAAATTATTGAATCAGTGCGAACACACGTATATATAATTCACAAGCGCCGCTGTTGATTCATTATCCGGCTCTGTTCACCGACGGGGTGGAGAGAGGGATCAAAGGCGACAAAGACATGACTTCTCATTTTTTCGAATGGTTAGTAGCTGCTGTACCTGCTTTAATGGCTGTGTGTGGGTGCACGCTGCTGAGTCTTAGTTTTGCCCCGGAAAGTCTTCAATAAAATATAAGGAAATGGGTTTTATAGACGTAGGCAGATGCTGAATCAATGATTTAAGACACAACATTTAGCACGGAGTTAGAGGACATTTCACAAGGGGAAGCATGCGGGTGAGGAAGCGTGTGTGTGTAACTGTGTGTCAACACGCATGCATTGCAATGGTGCTTTGACAATGATGAGGCTACAAGGACCCGGGCTGATCATTGTTTACTATAAGGCTGTTTTCCATAAGGATATTTACTGTGTTGTTTATGTAAATCTGCAGTCTGAGAGATTAAGAACAATAGCTTGATGGTAATAAACCAGCGTGAGTCTGGTTGCCGTGGTGTCTTCTGTATTTATGCTGCATGCAGGCGTTATATGAGGAATTGGTAAATACCAGATTTACAGCTTGGAATTTGCAAATGAGTGGCCGCCAAAGTCGTATACACAAGTAGTAACCTTGAGCTGCTGTGCTGTTCCATCAGAAAATAAACACGGGCTCCTTCTCTCTAAATGCCTGAAACATTTCCCTCCTGCACCTCCATGATTATACTTTCATGTTTGGGTTGTACAGGTTGGACCTCGTACCGCCTGCCGCCTGGTATTGATCATCCTCTGATTAGCATCTGAAGGCTGCATGAGCTCCATGCCCCAGTTCTTAATGCTCCACTCCAATTTCGTGAGGTCAGACCTGATTGTTTCTCTTTCGACCTTTCTGTGGAACAGCGTTTAAAGAAACCTTAACACTGCCACAGATTGGCTTAGACTTCGGTGGGCTGAGGAGTCGAGTGCCAGCAGGATAGGGACCAAACTGGATAGGGACCAAACTGGTGGTGGCGAGGAGAGGGAGGTTAATTTATTGTCAAACAGAACGTAATTCCAAGCATGTCTCACAAAGTAAAAACACCACAAATCTCAAATTGAAGTAGGTACACAGAAGGATATTGCACGTATTAGGTTACTGCACATACTGGGTTTGAAGACTGTTGTAGATAATCAGGAGTGTGTTATTGTGTTCAGTAGTCTGGTGGCAGTCAGGTAGAAACTCTTACTGAGCCTGACAGTCCTGCTCTGAAGGCTGCGGTACCTAATGGTAACATAAGCCAAGGATGTGATTGGATCAACTAATCTAGTGTGATCTCAATCTCATGTGAACACAGACCTGGTTGGAGGAAGTAATGAGTTAAACATGACAAAGCCCTCCAGCGAGAGAGAGAGAGAGAGAGAGAGAGAGAGAGAGAGAGAGGGAGAGAGAGAGCGAGAGAGAGCGAGAGAGAGAGAGAGAGAGAGAGAGAGAGAGAGATGAGTTTGATTGGAGGAACTGATGAATGAATAAAACAAACTGTACAAGGCTTCCAGGCAGAACTAAGGCTGAGGCTTACATCACCACACTCTCTCTGATCTGTGTGAGCCGGACGCTTAGTGTTCAGGCTAATAGCACACAGACACACCTGACATACATAAATCCATATGTTGGTTAAGTGCTTGGACATTTGAATCTGTAGGTGTGGAGTAGCGGCGGCGGTTGAGCGTTCAATCCCGTCTTTACGGGCGAAGCCTGGACGCGTTCCCACACAAAATGGCATCCACGAGCACGGAACGAATTAAAAAACAAGTGGACTGATAAAAGAGATGAGCCTATTTCGCTCTGACTGATTCCTAATTTCACACCTCACCATTTCCTCCTCGCAGGGCCTGCAGAGAAGGGAAAGAGAGGAGAAGTGCATATGCGGCACAAGGACACAACAAAATCCTATTTAGCTTGGGGGGTAAAAACTCCCAAAGAAGATCCCAGCAGAACCTAATCTGGCCACGGTTCATCCTCCTCACATTATCCGCCGTTACACATCCACAGTCTGCAAAGAGCGGAGACTTTGGCAGGAGTTCTGTCTCCGTCGTTATGGCCGCTCTCGACAAAATGCTATACTGGCAGGATCGTGGAGCGAGACGCAACGGTTGGAACCACAGATTGTCTCTCTGGCGGTGCTGCGGCGCACTCGTCCAGGTTTTGAATTGCATTGAATACGTGTCGTCACGGCTGATTGTTGACTTGCTGTGCCGAGGTAACACCACCTCCGTGTCGGGGTTTGATTGCGAAACAGCATCCCTCACAATCCTCGCCTCTTCTCTTACTGTTCATGTCCCTGCGTTAGGAAATGTCCTCACCATACACCTGATAAATCTAAAGCTAGAATCCTTTTTAATAATCAACACTTAATAGTATTTTAGCTCATTCTCACTAATTTTTTCCCAATTCTTCTCCCTTTGGGCCCGAGGTTGTCGGTGTAGCTGTGTTCATTCATCTCCTCGTGAAGTGGAGCCCTCCATGTGAAGACTGTGATTAAATGAGGTCGCCATCAATTTGATTTGGCTGAACTTAAGGTTAAAGTTAATGGGTACTTAAACTCAGGGCTGAAGTCTATGTGTGCACCAGATGTATGAAATCATTAAGGAGTTATTATTCCTTTTTAATACGATACTTGAGATCATTTCTTATGTAGTGGAGGTGATTTTGTCTCCAGGACTCAAGGTACAACACCTTTACTTTAAGAGACCTGTAGATCTGAAAGCGAGTCTAATCCGGCACAAACACCACCGAGCTAAAGTGAGCCGCAGCTGTCATTAGCATTAGCAATGCTACACTTAGCAGCGCAGAGCCTCGGGCGGCCGTGTCAGCAGCTAGCACCGACGTTATCAATGAGATGAGCAACATTACATCGCTAACGACTAATGAAGAGCAAGATTACATTTAAATAAAGTCAATCTGCCCGTTTCCAGAGTTCAACTTTAGACTTTAGACATGAAGAGTGAGTTTAGCTTGTTTCCTCTTCTCCTTCCTTCTTTTCTTCTTTGTCCCCCCATTTTTCTGTCCTTTTTATAGGTTATATAGAATATGGAAATCCTTATTAGTACATAGAAACACTCTTTCCATGGCCGGTCTCTGCCCAGCGTGAGTGTCGTCTCCTTCCCTTCTGTGCGTCCTGCATGGTAAAGTTAGACGACAGAGGTTCTGTATTTATGGGCAATAAACCTGCCTGTGTCCCCGCACGATTTAGAGAAATGCTGTCGGGTGAGTGGGCGAGCGAGGAGAGGGGGCAGTGGCCTGGTTTGGGGCGGGGGGGGGGGCTTGAATCACATTCTCACCTATTCCATGCCAGAATGATGTAATAGTCCTGCAGGGTGGCCTTGACAAATGGGGTGTGGTCAGGCAGGGTGGGGAGAGTGAACTCAAGACGGATGCCCGGTGAGGCTGGGCTCCCTCTGTCATCTGCTACTGTACGTGTTGACACAGAAACACAAGTTTGTTAGAGTTGTGGCCGTTCGCTAAGTGTGGAGTTTTGGGGAATTTTGAGTTGCATTTCCTGTTTGTGAGCTCAAGCGGATTGAATTGTTTGAATTTGCAGTGAGAGGAGGGGCTGGACCACACACACACACACACACACACACACACACACACACACTCTTTGTCATACTCTGTGCTCTCTCCTGTCTGTAATTGCTTTGTCGATTCATTCAAGCGGTTACATGAATTGGCTTGTTTCACCCAGTGTGCACAGTGGTGCTCCCAAAACTGGGGAGAAGATGTGGATTGATATGACTTTTTTTGCAAATTAAAGCATCGCATAATTGTGTCCCTCTCCTGGTTTGTCACATCGAGCAATCGGGCTGCAGACCTGACCGGATGATGGAGGTTCCAATTCTCTTGTGTGTCTTTCCAGAAAACTCAACATCGAGAACAGAAAAGGCATAAAATCCCAAATGGAGAAATTAAAACAGTTGAAAACCAAGCAGCTGTCTTAGAAAGGGCACTTTTCCCCCAGTCAGTTATGTAACTAACTGCCCAGGAAATGATGAATTGGACTGTAACAATATTAATTTGTCCGGAGTCGAATCAGGAAGTAGTAGCCAGGGGGATAATGCTGTATTGATAATGATGTCATGGCGGGAGTGCTCTTTAACGGGTGAATAATGGCTCATCTGTGACAAAATGAAATTGTTTTCAGGCACATTATTATTTGGGGGGGGGGGAGTGCTCGCTTCGCTAACCAGGGATGCACGCAGCTGGCAGTGCCCCCTGTCGTTGCTGCTCTGGGCCAATAGGAATCCATTACTTCACTTAGCCATCGATTTTCCTCCTGCCCGGGAAAGATGCACTGCAGAAAATATGAACAGCAGCTCCAAGATAGATTGCCAATCCTCCAGCTTGAAGGACATTTTATCAACAACACATTGTGCTTAGAGGCAAACAGAGTTGATGTGTCTCCATTCTGGTCCTAACATGTGACACTCTGACTTCAAAGTGACTGAAAAGCCCCAAAATAATAAATGAATAAATCAAACTTTACGATTTTTTCGGCAAGTATCCATCCCAACGCATCTGCCACCGTCGAGAACACAAAACAAGACGCTTCTGCTGGAACCCAACCTCACAGAACTCAGAGTCGTGTCACTTTGGAACATTTCATTTTCATCTCCTTGTGCGTTTTGCGTTGCCTCTCAGCAGATGAGCGGCCATGTGGGCCACATTAGTGCACACTGACACGTTCTCTCAACAGGGGGCGCAACAGATTGGATCATTAAACCGGTAATTGTGCCTTATAAGGCTTCATCAAAAGGGAATCTGTGCTCTTATATCACTGTGAGTGGCTTTGGGGAGGTGAACAGTGTTTACAGTCAGATCTGCTCCTGCTGTTATTAGAAAGCAACACAATCCACTTACACTGTAGTTCCATCTACTGTATATGAAGTGAGGTGGAGCGGGAGAAATGCTTATCTGATGCGTGTTTATTCAGGTCGATGAGCATTTGACACGTCTTTTGTAATGTGTGTGTGTGTGTGTGTGTGTGTGTGTGTGTGTGTGTGTGTGTAGTAAGTAGATTATTTCAGCACATTCAAGGCGCCGTGCAGCAGAGCACAAAGCCGAGCTCACGGTGAGGAAAACTACAGCGGAAAATTGAATATTAGCTTACACACACGCTGAAAAATGGGGAGAGAATAACGACTCTATTCTCCATAATAATACATTTACTTAATGTCGCGTCTTGTTTGGACTGGAGGCTGAATTACAGCACAGGAGAGGCTCAGAAGACTCAAGCAAGACATGAAAGACACAGACTAAACCAGATATAAACATACACACATGATTCAGGCATGTTGTGTGTGTGTTTGTGCATTTTTGGTGTATGTAATGTTATGATTATTCATTTTAATTTTACTGGAAACAATGGATTGAAACGGCGCTTTCTGCTCCCCCGCCTGAATATCTTAGCCCAGGTTGCATTATGTACATTGTTTCTAAGTGTGTGTGAGTGTGTGTGTGTGCAGCATTATCTCCACTGGCCAGCAGTGAGTCATCTTAGGGGAAATGAACGGACAATGCAGTCGCACAAAGAATACATTTACAAATGCATCTCAGTGTGTTGGCTGGGTGGAGGACTTTCACCCGCCGGCAATTCTGGGTTCAAACGCTATGGATCAAAAAAAAATTGAAAAAGTATTGAAAAGAGAAGAAAAGCAACAAATCACAGCTGTCATTCATTCTATCAGCCCTCCACTGAAGCCGGCCCGCTGGATTTGGTCCGTCCTTCTGCGCCTGGTATGCCCCGAGTCCTAATGCCTTCTGATTCTGTTATCAGGAGGCAAAAGGGGGCTGAGATAAGTTGGATGCCCGGGGGCGAGGGGAGGTGTGTGTGTGTGTGTGTGTGTGTGTGGGGGGGGGGCTTAAGTGTGGCCTCTGTGGCAGCCATGGATGTACTGTGTATCAACTCGCCTATCTCATTTTCCGCCCTGCACTTAAGGGACCAACAAGGACAATCTTCTGCACTTCTCCAGCACTTCTTTGTTTATTATTGAGATGAGCCCACATCTGAGAGAGAGAGAGAGAGAGAGAGAGAGAGAGAGAGAGAGAGAGAAGTAGAAGAAGCACTGGGGAAAACAACAATGTGGAAAACAAAAACAAACAAACACAAAGCAGCTCTGGTCCTTATAGGATGTGGAGGAAAGTGCAGCGCCGCTTTAATGAACGTTGGCAGTTCCCCAGCTAAGCATGTTCGGCTAACGAGATGAAACAGAAAGTCCATTTGTCCGTTTACCTCCGTTCAAAGCCGGCGCGGTGAGGCCCCGCCCACCTCGTTCCGGGTGAATAGGGCATTGAGGCTTTTTTTGGGGTCCATGCATCAAGTGGAAAGCACAGTGTGTATTCTCAGTGTGCACGGCGGCGCAGCGTTCTCAGCAGGTTAGCGGTGTCAGGCTGCTCATTAGGCAGCAGAGGAGCTCTAATCTAACTATGAGAAGCATCTCCTCGCCTAGCAGGGGATGATTCATCTCATTCCAAATGCAGATTTAATGAGCTTTACTTTCAGCCCAGGAGTTCTGGCAAATAATGTCAGAGTGAAAATCATTATTTTACCTATAGGTCAAGATATAGAGGGTGTAAAGTGAGAGATCTTGTAATGTGGAGTCAATGTCACCAACATCCCTAATGTTTCTGATGAGTCTGTGATGTTTCTCATGTTGTTGTTGTGTATCCGTACTCAGGCGTTTTGTGAGGGGTCCTTCACTCTGTGTGCACAGCGGTGATGCACAGAGAGACAGAGAGAAGTGAAGCAAAACTTTCAAAATAGAACCATAAGTAAGTACTATGTATCCTTGTACTTACAATGTGAAAGGACAAACTAGACTCTGATTCAATGCAACTTTTGTCAGAAATGAACCAAACACAAACACAAACACGACCTTGCAGTGTTTCTGCAGCTCAAACTGAGACTGAAACAAGCTGCCTGAGCGTCTGCTGGAGCTCTGATGCCAACGCTCTCCCTCTCTCTCTCTCTCTCTCTCTCTCTCTCTCTCTCTCTTTCTCTCTCTCTCCTCCTGCCGTGCCATATCTCCTGCACGCCTTGGGCTCCAGTTATGCTTGCCTAATGTGCAGAGCGCCTTTGATTGAATGTTGAATTCTACGACGAGACTCCATTGGTTCTTAAGATGATGTGCAGGAATTGAAACGAGTGTTGAGCAGCACTCAGGCTGAGCTCCAGATAGACTCAAAACAAAGTGTTGTTACCAACAACTAGAGACAGCGAGGACAGAGACGAGCTTACATCTGATTTATGAGAGATAAACAGAAGAAGAGAACACAGTTTTATTGTTTGGGAGTTCATCGTGAAACACTTTTGCACGCAAGGCACCAAACTGTGTGATGTGCTGTGCCTGAGCTTCGGATCAGAGTGTGTATGGAGGCTGCACATAAATTAAAGAGTGTGTGGGCTGATTGGACACATAAGGATTTAATAATTCATCCCTTCATGTCATCACGCAGCTGTGACGGCTCCGTGCAGCGATCCCACCGTCTCTCTGCTCCAGCGTGTGAGACAGACACCGATACACGGCAAAATACATATTTATATAATATTTAAAAGGAAGAAAGACAGAAGAAGTGATAAACAAACCAACATGGCAGAAAATAACTGTGACGAGAGATGATAGTGGCATACTTGCACAATTTGATTTGATGAGCTAAAGGTTAAATTCAGCCACATAAAAGTAAAGGACAAAGTAGGAAAGAAAGTTCAACAAAAAGACTCAATGATTTAACAGTTATAAAAAAGTCATCGGACCACTTCACGATTTCAGCCTCACTACACGAGACGTACGTCCAGGTTGACTTAATTAACTTATGCATGCAGCTGCAGCAGCAACTGCGGCACCACGCCAGCTGCTGCCGCCGCTGCCACCGCCGCTGCCACCGCCGCTGCCGCCGCTGCCACCGCTGCTGCTGCTGCTGCTCGCTCCCCAGACGCTCGGCTGCTCCAAACAGAATTCATCAACACCCATACATTAAAACTGAACAACAGAAAACTTTGAACAAGTGGAGAATCAACTTAAGTCCTACACAAACATTAAGACGTCTGACTCCTGAAACGGGACAACATGGTGATTATTGTTTCTATTATTGACCTTTGATTCTCCGGGAAAGTCCATTTGAGAACATTTGAACCTTTATTTTAAGGGTTGAGCAGCAGAACAAGTTTAGCAACAATACACAGACTTCAAATCATCAACTTCGCTCTGATACAGCATCTCTCTCTTAATGTGGCCGTTTGGATGTCAGACACAGACGTGACAGCGAGCCGTCTCATTCTGGAGGATCCTGGCTCGACGTTACTGCTTTTATAGTCGGCGGGCTAAGTTATTGATGAGGTAAAGCCAGCGTCCTGCCAAGCGTCGAGCGGGATCCTTGAGGAAACATTGTGTGTTATGCATACGGAAGCTGCGATATCACTGCAGGCTCAGGTGAGGCTAAATGAGGCGACGACGCTCACTGACATCATTCAACCCAACGACCCTGTGGCTGCTTCACACTTTGGTGTAGAGACGTTTAAATCTATACTCTGGTAGTTTGTGTGACGATCGATAAATATCCAATCTTATATTTCTTACATTTCTTTGCTCATCTGCATAAACGACATCCCTAACAGCCTCATCTGACAGTAAAAGGTTTCTAAAGGAGGAACACATAGAAATCATGTTTACGTTCTTACGGCGTCTCTGTTATTGAGTTCCTGCATTCAGACGGTAATTACGGAATTGAATCAAGGCAGAAAAGGTTTTCTTGAAGAATTTTGGGCCGGCCTCTTTTTGAAAACTCAAATGGTGTGTATTTGAAGCACAGACGCTGTCGACGATTCACTCAACTCAAGAGCCGCAGACTCACAACGTCTCATCTAGTGGGAGTAACGCAATCCCTATTAAGAGCACAGTGATGACTGTTATTCCAAAAATGTCATGTTTACGCTCTTATGTGTGAAGCGAGGATGAGTCAGTTTGAAAATGATCACAAAAAGATTCCAGTTGTAAGTATTCATTCCTCCAGTGTGTAACACCAGAGCACTTAGGACACAATCCCCTCACACCTCTCACTTTAAAGCTCATTCCTCTCTCCTTCCTCCTCTTCACATCTCTTCCTCGCGCTCCCCTCGGCTTTCCGCTTCACGATAATGGACCACAAGGTGAAATGAAATTGGTTTTGAAAAAAAAGGGACAAAATCTGTGACATCCTGTCAGGCGAAGTCGAGCCTTGACCCCGGTTCACACTTGAGAACCTGCTCTCCCTCTCGACCTCTGAGGCGGACTGGATCCGGTGAGCTGACTCAACATCCCAGAATCACCTTGGAACATTTAAGGCGCCGACACAGAACGCCTCAACTCTTTCACCTAACGCTTAAGAATAACAGAGGTGAGGAGCCGCAGAGGTTTCTCACAACATACAATCACTCAAGGATGAACATTCCCTCCCCCAAACACCTGAGTAATCAATGCTGTAACATCTGTGTCTCCCTCGCCCGCTGAGCAGAGGGGAAACTGCCTGGGCATTAATTATTCACGCCGTTCCTCCGCCGAGCATTCAGATGATGGGTTGAAATCAATAATCAAATTGCTCCTTGTTAATCATCGCCGCGAGAGACGCTTAGCTTCCCCGGTGTCAGCGTCATCCATCTGTTACCAAACACACCTGCGGGGGGGAAGTTTCACTCTGTGCGGCGGAGCGCTCCATGCTAATACGACCTTTTTACCAGTACAGTCATTATGCTAATACAAGTTTTCTGTCCTTTAATTTAACCTTAATCAGGAGTGGCGTTCCTTGTTTTTGAAGGTCAGATTCTGAGGTTGGAGGAAGAGGAGAGAGAGAGTGTTAGGGAGGGGAGGAGGGGGGCACTTGTTTCACCAATTAGGCCTCAAATCACAGACCTGGAGACGGTCCACTCGTCTGATTGGTGCGGCGTGTTGAGCACAGTTTGTACACTTCCCACACAAAGCTGCAGGGTGTGAGTGTGAGGCTGCAGTGACCCGTAAGAGCGCCGGAGCAGCCAGGAGGAAGAACATCACGCTCTCTTATCCCAAGGTTGTTTTTATGGACATTTAAATTCAGAGATTCAAGACAAAAGAACCTGTCTCTGCCCAATGAGGACGTGAGCGACGAGACGTGAAGCGTTCTGAGGACAAAGAGTCGAGAGAAAGACTTTTGGTGATAAGGACAAAAGTCATTTGAGTCATACTTATAATTTGGATGAAAGCTGAGATTCAGAGAACTGTGAAAAACTACAAAATAAAAGCACCGATATGCTTATACAGGGTCTTAGTTTTAGATCAATCATACTATTAACCTGGCAGTCAAGTGGTGGGCTTAGATAGCCCTGTTAGCGCCCCCTGCTGGCCCCTCCCATAATGTAGCGTGTTAGTCTTGTGGAATCATCTGATAGCTGATTGTTAGCATAATATATTGTTATCGTTGCTTCTTAAACAATGCAGAATGACAGTAAGAACCACAATTGGCTCTTTTCGATTATTTCAATGAGTTAAAGTCATCATTAGACCTTCACTCACTGAACTCTGCTTGGCTCAGTGGACCACACTGTCCTGGTGGCTTCTGCAGATCTTGTTACGGTGTTGTTGTGAGGATGTTATAGTTTGATTTAGTCTTCAGGCTTGGAACAGAAATTGGGGAGCAGCCAGTTGAAAGTAGAAAAAGAATCCAGACTTTACAGCAATAAATTGGTACATAAAATATCCTGACAGGCCTTTTGGCGCATTAGATCCTTTTCAAGCCTCCAACAAATAAGAATCCATCCATTCCACCTTAATGCGAAGGGACGTTTACCAAGATGAACTTCATCACAGCTGCTAATATGAAAGCCTTCTCATGGAAATCTCAACCAGATGACGTCCTCACACTTAACTTCCCATCGGATCGCACCGGCCGCATCCTCACTTTATCAATTATCTCTTGGTTTTCAAAGTGAATGTTTCTCAAGGTTACATCACTTGGAAGCTTGACTCCACAATTTACCAAGTATCCAAGCGCCTGGGAGAAGCAATTTAGACGACACGGGCAGCTATCGGTCTGTGTGAGGCTCCAAATGACCCTCGTGCTTAAAGGAGAGCGATGCAGGGAGGAGGCGGTTAGGGAAGATAAGAGAGACGAGCTGCTGCTGCTGCTGCTGGAATGTGAGCAGGTGTGGGGCGACCACATTTGTCCCGGGAGAGATTGTTAACAGCAGCATATAGTCAAACTTGACCCAGGGTCTAATTCTCTGCAGACTGGGTAAAGCTGGCTGTGCCACAGTGACATGAGGAGTGTTTAGGGCAGGTAATTGGAAAAGGCTTCCATGTGGGGCGGCGAGACGGAGCAGGATGGGAATCCAGGGGACTGTATGGAGGCGGGGGGCTGTGGATTTATGTCCACTATAATTACCAAATTACTCAATTTTGTGGAGCGATGTGAGCATTCATCACATCTCACTCCTGCGAATGCTGATTGGTGGAAAGGGGCGCTGGGAAAGCCAATACTAACTGGCCGACAAAACATGACAAGCGGGAGATTTGATAGCCCAGCTGTGGACGACGACCCGGGCAGGATGCCTGGAACACAAACTGGGACAAAACCAAAGAGATCCAAGCTTACAAACGTCCACACTTTGACTGATCGGGATGTCCAAGCGGGCAGGGATGAGGATGAGGTTGCCAGATTTTGCCGTAAAAACTGATTGAAGTGGCTCAGATTGACGTGGTGTGTCGTTCTCCACCTTGTCTTGCCCCCCCGGTCTGTCAGGTCAGTGTGTAGGTCTGTTTGTCCTGAACATGGTGGACAGTATGTTTGCTATGTCCACTTCTGATTGAAATGCATACTTGAGGGTAAATATAAACGTGTGGGCTGTGGACAGTCATCATAATCATAATGTGTTCAAGTGGAAAATATGATGTTGGACAAATTGCTCCTGTGCTCAGAGCTGCAATGCAGTTCCATATAAAAACACAAACCTCCTCAAGTGACACAGTTTATAAGTCCCCCAGGTTGACTGTAAGAGGATATAAAGTATAAAAAAGATACGTGGGGGATTTTGGCATAATGTGATTTTAGTTTTACTGATTTGGGTCTGAAGCTATTTGTTTGTTGTGTCTCTGCTCGGCTTCCTGTTCTTCATCTACATCCTTTATCCCTTTTGCCAAATACTACATACATTTGCATAATATGTTGAAGTGCGTTGTGACTGCTCAGCCACTAAGTGTGATTATATTGGCAAATTATAACCTCAATTGTCGACGGTGTTGGTTAATTCATAAATCCAGGGACTCGGTTCTGTTCTGTTTTTAGAGAGAGGCTCAAAGTGCGAGCTGCATTGTTAATGGATTCCTGAGTGGAGTTTCAGCCTGGAAACACACAGATCTGGTTCACAGTTGATGTTTTGTTATCGTCATGGCTTCTGTTGAGGACAGCCTTCCAGTCCTCCACAGGTGTTCAGCCTGAAACACATTTCAGCACATAGAACCCTTCTTCTTGCGATCTCTGGTTACGTTATCTGGATAATGAATTTCCACAGCGGGACTTTATCCCTGTTCCCCCGGCATCTGCTGCCTTATTTCAGATTCTCTATTTCATTCACAGTTTCTAATTCATCTCTGGAGGTCCAATGCCAGCGTTAAAGAGTCTTTAAAAGCATCAGTGTGTCACTTGGTTGGGGGCGAGTCACAGTCACACAGGGTGTTCTTCATATTCCAGAGGAATTGTGACATTTGAATGTTAACTCAGTCACTTTTGTTGAGGTGCACAGCGAACAGCATGGAACAAATCAAAGGCTGGGAGCTCGGTGCTGTCAGGGGCAATAAAGCTGATGCCACTGGAGGAGTGCTGAGTGCAGTCTGGCTCCGTCACCCAGGCACTCATCACACTGCAGGATGGAATTTCCGACTGACTGGAGGAATCACTCAGATCCCTTTATTGGAGCCCAAAACTGACCCTTGTTCAAATGAATTTCATTCAACAGTAAATTTCATTTGATTTCATGTAAGATGTGCTTTGGGCAGTGATGATGTCACTCCTGACCCTTAACACAGTCTGAGGTGATTGCAAGTTCAACTTTCATTGAATTTGTCTCTTATTTGACATTTAAAAAATACATGATGGCAAATTTTGACATGACTTTTTACAAATTAGCTTTTTTGTGCAGCTTTTCGGTGGCAAATGAAGACAAATTTATTCCTACTAACACTGCTAAAAGGACTTAAGACTCTCGGCTCCAGAGTCTGTGTGTGGCCTTTAACGTGTTCATACATATTAAACAGTATTTCCATCATTTTGATCGCTCCAAGGCCAGACGGGGTTCAGGGAAGTGCTGCTGATATCGGGAATCAATACTTTAGATGTGGGCGCTGGTCGTCTTGCTGATGCGTCAGAAACAAGCCATTTACATACACAGGCTGCAAAGTTCATGAAGTGCACTTTTAATCTGATCATCTCTGCATTCAATGTGCCTTTATTACATATTGATCTGTTTTAACCTGATCACCTGTGCAGGGCATGAAAATGATTGAATGCATGAGTTTGGTGGTGGTTTGTGGAAAATTCGATGTGTTTATGTGAAATGTTCCTCGTCTTCCTCAGTAAACATCACAGGTTGTCTAGTTCTACAGGCTGGAGGAGGTTGTATACATGTATGAGTCTGCAGCCCGTCCCTACAGATGATTCCAGAACCTTCAGATGTAAGTGAATGTGCTGTGAGCCTGCAGATCTGCATAATGAAGACAAAGTTGTTTCAACAGTTGCCTTCATCGGTCGCACAGGAGGGGGCGAGATGATGCTTGTTATTCAAAGGGAAGTACAGGATCGGATACAGATGCAAAACAATCTTACTCCTCCCAAATCCCACACTCAGCAGGACACTAAATGCAACACAAAGGGCCCTTATTTGATCTAAAACAATGCATTCACTGTCATATTATGTTGCGACATGTTAACGATCTCTGGAGGAACGCGTGGATCCTAGTTTTCCCACTGTAATACTTCAGGATTATCACACTGCTGATTGGTTTGGAGCGATTAAAGTAACACACCATTCATTATTTACTGAAAACAAACTTCAGCGATCTCCTGGATGAATAAGATGATCAAAGAGGGAGCAAACAAAAACACTGAGGAACGCATGGATATCAACTCCTGATGAGGCTTACATCAAATGTTTCCCCTCTGCTGTGTGAATTTTGATGGCATTGTTAACCCTCATTACGCTGGGAGATATGAGAGAGGTCCATGGATTTTACAATTCAAGGGAATCCAGTCAAACATACTGTTGTATAACAGTGACGAACGACTGAATACAGACGCAACGTTGAATTAAGAGAAGCAGGAAGAAAACAAACACGCAATTAAACCAGGGGATATTTGACAAACATGAGTGCTTTGAAAAGTGACTGCTCCTTTCTTAACGAATGAGGAATTTAGTCAAGCAGGGTCTCAAACACACACACACACACACACACAAACACACACACAGGCGCACGCACAAAGAAACACCTGCTTACAGATTGCAGTAATTGTGCACACAGCTCTTTTCATTGTCCCGCCATATTCTCCTCCCCAGAGAGCCGTTTCTCTCCCTTAAGTGCTGCAGATTTAACGTGCTGTCAAACGCATTAATTGCACACTTTGTAGTAAACGCCGCCGCCTCGTCCAGCTCAACACTGCCAGGGCGGAGGAGGGTTGCCAGAGGAAGATCTGCCTCTGCGTGCATCAGTAAAAGAAGAAGGTCGGGAGGGGATGATGCCTGGTTTGGACATCAGGTGATGACGTTGTGAGAGGGAGTTTGGGAGTTTAGACACCAAAACTCAAACGGACGTCTAAGGAAAGTATAAAGGTTGTGACCTAGAGTCACTTGGACTTAATTAAAGAGACAATGGAGAGAGAGAGATGCACACACTCACATATACAGGACTTAATGTTCCCTGTGTTTCCCAGTTGACGTAATGAGGAGACGGCTGCGACCCGATCACTCATCTACCTGCATGTGTGTCTCACAGGGTTCATTGATCTGTTTCAATGCGCCCGGGGCATTAAGAATGAACTCGACAATAACAGATTCCGAGAGGAGTCAAAGTCAACCGAGGCTCCGCTTTGTATTAAAGCCTCAGCAGAATGAACTCTGCAGTCTAATAAAAGAGGAAATACCAGAATAAATAGAATCTTTCCTGGCATTCTGACTTTACGTGGTAGAAAAGGTGCTGAGGAACAGATGTACTAAACAATAAGCTCAATCAGACCGGATGGTAACCTCTCAGCCCGACAATTAACCAACGCAGCCTCACAATTAAGGCTTAATTCAGCATCAGGTCTGATTTAAATAAACTATTCAGAGATTAAAAACAAATTGTGCCATTTATTCTCCATCTGATTGGACTCTTTCTACATTTCTCTCTCTCTCTCTGAACTACTCAGAGAGAGACTCAGCACTTGTCCGCTACTTGTAAAATGTCAACGGAAACAAGGGAACGCCTGGAATATAATGTGGAAACACCGTAGAGAGCGGAAGATGTGGGAACCTTCAACAGATGTGTTTAAAATGTCAACGTCTGACAGAATCTAACAGAACAGAGCCAATAAGTGAGGATGTTGGGTAAGACCGAGCACGTCAGCGCAGACAGACGGGAACATTTTTGATTTAGTACAGAACGGTTTGGGGGCTTTAAAGGTCACGCTTCTACAGGATTCAATGGCAAATTTGTTTGTGTGTTAAGAGTTAAAGAGCAGGAGAGGAAGAATGTATCCTGTGAAGTTTAGATCAAAGTGATGACTAATGGAGGCGTGTGTGCTCGCTCTGATCTCCGTCTCGCGTGGATTCTTCCTCATGTTCCTTTGAGACGAGCTGATGAAAGACAGAAGCGTCCGGGCTAATCATTCTGTACTCAGTCGATACCATCTCACTCACGGCTTTGAGTCTGTTTTTGCTCGTCCAATACCTGTGTGCTGGTGTTGTACCCCTTTGTGTGTCTTCTCAAAGCCCCAGTGTCGTTTCTAAGCTTTCAAAGAACCTCAATCACTGAAGAAGACGATAAACAGGAGGCGTAAATCTCCCGTGTGACCTCTCCTTCAATGAGATCAATGGATTTCCTACACAAAGAGGCGTCCACAATGCAAAACCTTTCAATGGCTCAAGAGCAAATTCTGACATTTCAGGCAGATACTCATCTTCTTCATCATCATCACACTTGTAGCACCTGTTGTCTTTAGAAACCCTTTGTGTTTTCTACCTGTGCTGCAGAGGGAGGAAGGTCTCTGATCCAATATGAGGATACTTCAGAATTGGGGCAGGGTCTTTGATGGTTACCACGGGAACAGGGCACATAAGTCAGAGTAACCTTATCTTGCGTGTGTGTCCGAGCCTTTTTGACATTGTACTCTGTGTGCAGAACCTTGTGACACTCTTAGTCGTAGTTTGTTCATCTCTATGTGAAACCTGAAATGAACTTCAGCCAAAGAGAGCGAGAGAGGAGAGGAGAGGAGAGGAGAGGAGAGGAGAGGAGAGGAGAGGAGAGGAGAGGAGAGGAGGTGGAGAGGGGGAGTTTGGTGTTTCCCCCTCTCCTCATGCTAGTTAGTGCAGCTGATGTATATGAGGAGCCGCACACAGAGAATCTCATTACCTCGCCTGTCACTTTGCTCAGGTGTTGTGAGAAACGCCGACTCGCCCACTGACTCTGCAGAAAGAAGCGCTGCCGATAAAAGGCCGGGACCAGTCAGGAATTGATTCTTACAGCTTAACTTTGCAGGAAATCTTCCTCTAATTGAGTTACAGGACCATGCATCACTTTTCTGCCTCGTGGCATTGCAGCTACATGAACTCATCCTGCTAGGCAGCTTAAAGTTCCCCCCACTGTAAGAAGAAGAAGAAGAAGAAGACAAGAACATCTTCCATTGCCTGAAAACAGATGCCATCATTGTTTGACCCAACAACGATTACCTTAAAGGGGACATATTATGAATTATTATCATTGTCTCGAGTGTAATATAGTTAGTCGAACATCTTGACGATTGTCAAAGAGACAGTACCTGAAATTACACGTTTTCACTCATTGTGCACACCAGTTCTGCAGTAGAAGTGACTTGAAGCAGATTAATGCGTTTTTCTTGTACATTAAAACATTATAAAAGGTTTAAACATGACCCTTAAATTAATGTACGAAGATGAAAATGAGTTCAATTCAATATGTGATTGAACATATTGGGACATGATCCACATTCAGCTTCAGTTTCAGTCTAGCTGTCAGATCCTCTGCAGCTTCTCCCTTTTCTGCACCTGAAGCACAAACACAATAACTCCTCTCACTGTAACCATCTCTCTCTCTCTCTCTCTCTCTCTCTCTCTCTCTGTCTCTCTCTCTGTCTGTCTCTCTCTCTCTCTCTCTCTCTCTCTCTCTCTCTCTCTCTCTCTCTCTGTCTCTCTCTCTGTCTGTCTCTCTCTCTCCCTCTCTCTCTCTCTCTCTCTCTCTCTGTCTCTCTGTCTCTCTCTCTCTCTCTCTCTCTCTCTCTCTCTCTCTCTCTCTCTCGGCAGAGGAAAGAGGCACATTATTGCCACACTAATGGAAAATGA
Organism: Genypterus blacodes; assembly: GCF_046128005.1. NCBI lineage: Eukaryota > Metazoa > Chordata > Actinopteri > Ophidiiformes > Ophidiidae > Genypterus > Genypterus blacodes. The sequence goes on along the minus strand of NW_027466910.1, from coordinate 627,701 downwards.
CAAGAATTGTGTAACAGGAAGAACGGAGCAAAGGGAGAGGGATGTCAGGTTGTGACAGAACAGAGACTTATTCAACAACAATAAAACATACTGTGTAGAGAACTTGAAATGTTACAAATGGCTTCACAAAAAACAATGAAGTGAAAAATAAAAGTATAATCAGCCTGACATCATGCCTATAAAATCAATTAATAGTTTATCTTTTCTGTTTATCTGCCTCTCAGTGTGTGTGTGTGTGTGTGTGTGTGTGTGTGTGTGTGTGTGTGTGTGTGTGTGTGTGATTGATGGCAGAGCAGACGGGCTCGGGTTAATTCTCAGTGCCAATGGCAGTGTGTGTGAAGTGTGTTTGAGCCAGCGGCTGCAGGCTTGCTGGATGTGATATTGGATGCCAGCGTCTGGCCCCATAAGCGACATTTCAGCTCTCTGTGTTGGGGCTGTGCACAGCTGCTGACCCCCGGCACCGAACCCACCTGAGCCAAACCCAAGAGAAAGAGGAGAGAAAGAAGGGAATGAAAGGAGCGTCTGCAGGGAGATCACCGTGTTCAAAAGATGGAGATAATTAATTCACAAATGGCCAATTTCACTCCATTTTCCCATTGAAATGTGTTTGCATAAGCAGCAGTGTGTGATTAAGGTGTTCAAACTTCTTATGGAATCATTCCCAAGTTGCTCTGAAACGTGAAAGAGTGTGATAATGTGGGGGAAACCCAGGCGACTTATTAGCAAGAACACAGAAAACCTTGCAAAAGCTGCAACTCAGTCAACTTTGCATTTTCAACGGTACTTTGATGTTTAAAGCTCGACAGCCTCGATTTGCTTCCCACATCAAAAGCAAACATGCAGCATCTGAACTGAGACACGCTTCAGTTTGAATATCATTTGGGTAAAAGTTTAAATCTGTATGCAAATATGATACACAGAGGATGAAGACACACTCGTGGTTCACATGAGGTGAATGTCAAAGTGTTCAATAACTTCTTAATGTGTCCCAGCAGTGCAGGTTTAGGACTCAGTCTTTAAATGTAAGCACCACATTTGACTGCAGGCAGGGGGATTTACAGGGAACCTTTCAAATGCCTAAACTTTCTGTGCTCAAATGGTTTAAAAAAAGCCCGCAAAACACAATTGACCTGCAGACAATAGCAATTTAAAAAAAATATCTTTTCCTTTAAAACCTTTCTTATTTCTTAATCTCTGGAATAGGAGTCTGTGAAGGTTCTCAGTCATCCAGGTTTTTTTGGAGTCTCCTGTCATTGGAGTGATTGGACTCATCTGTGGCCATTATCCACACCTGCCACAGGTGGGTCCAATCACTCCGACGACCATTATCACAACACACAGGGAGCATCAGTGACCCAGACTGTGACTCCCTACTAGTCTGCCAGAACTGAAGAAGCCTTTGTGATGAGAAGGGAAACGTCTCTGGAAGTGAATTATTTTAATGGTCTGCAGAAATGTCCCCTGGTTGGCCTCCAGGGGGCGCTTCAGATGCCACCAAAGAAGATTTAAAAGAAGATTCCAAACTTCACATCAACACAAGAAAGGAAAGGGCCACTAGGTGTGTTTGGCTCGGCCAGCAGGTGGCAGTTATCATAACTGGTGACAAACACAAGAGGTTGAGTTGATATACTGTAATCTGACTGAAGGGACTCAATGATCAGGAGAGAGTAATGAAACAAGTTATTCAGAATTTACATCATCACAACATATCATAACTGACCTACAGATCTTAAATGCACCATGAGAGACAGATGCACCATGGGAAAAAGGTCAAATGCTGCGGTACATTTGATTCTTTACTCATTTCAATTCATAAACAAACAGGTTCGAAACACACCAAAGATCAATAAGAGGCTGCTTGTGTCTTGGTCTTGGTGAAGACGAGCAGATCCGTCTCTGCATCGATCGTGAGGCACTTTAGATAAGGAATGTACTACTCCTCTCATGCGTTGCTATTTTCCAATGCTCCTTGATGAAGGCCGGCAGATGAATTAAAGAAGAAGGTAACGTCAAAATAGTCCTCGCCGTAGCTCGGCAGCTTCTCAACCGGACTGGAAGGAAGAAGATTAAAGGAGACAGAAGGAGGTCACAGGTACAGCAGAGAGATTTGTTTGTTTACTTCATTAGTCACAGTGACGGAGAATGTGGCAGGTAGCAAGCAAGGCATCGAGCAAAGACAGACAGAAGGAGAGTACGTCCCCGAAGAATGATAGCGATGAAGAGCAAGAGACACTACAAAGGTAAGACGAGATCAAATAACCAACAGATATGTAGGATTCATAATGAAAGCTGAACACTCAAGCTTTGTCACACACACACACACACACACACACACACTGAGGGGTCCCCCATGAAAACACAACCTAAACACTGTCGTCACATTTCTTGTTCAACTGAGCTCATTCTCACAGTCTAAGATACTGATAGATACTTTAGATTTAAGATACCGAAGATACTTTTTTATTAATCGTCATTTTGCAAGCAATTCACAGCAAATCGCATGCAATTGAAATTGATCTTGCACCCCCTCGTATCACACACACACAAACACATGCATCACAGAGGGGGAGCAGGGCAGCCATTATACGGCGCCCGTGGAGCAGTGTTAGGGGTTCGGTGCCTTGCTCAAGGGCACCTCGGCAGTGCCCTGGAGGCAAACTGGCAACTCTCCAGCTGTCAGTCCACTTTCTTGGTCCATACGGGACTCGAACCGGCGACCCTCCAGTTCCCAAGCTGAATCCCCTATGGACTGAGCCACTGCCGCCCCTGGCAGCATCAGCATCAGCATCGCATATAATAATACATCCTTTTATTTTCTGGACTTGTTATAATAAATCTGGGACATTCTCAGTGAAGATTGCCTAGTACATCTTGATTTAGCAGAGACTGAAATGGAAACAAATTAGTATCATAACGAAACTAATCTACCGCCACAAAAAGTTTCCTTCGGGTATTTTGAGCTCTCGTTTGTTTGTTGGTCTCCTGTTGTTCTTTTCGCTCTTATAGTGTGGCACAAAAGGTGAGATGGCAGAGTGGGGACATTGTTCACCCTCAAGTAGAGCAATACCAATATCCTGTTTGCTAACCTTGCAGGTGAAAGATGAGCGGTAAAGAAGTGACGTCATCGCAAAGTCTAACAAGCGATCTGGGTCAGGTGGTGGAGACGCTTTTGTCTCCGCCCAGATTAAGTTGCTTTTTGTTTAGAGTCACCAAATACTTGTTGGTACTCAAATACAAATGAACTGTTCTGCAGCGGCGCCTTTATTTACCCACTCATCGTGATTTACTGATAGAATGACGCCAAAACCTTGTCTCAATATTCCGACATAGCAAATGACAGCTTATGCAAACTATAAGCGAAACTTGTCGATACAATTCCACGGACGCAAATGAGACCTTTGACATTGAACATTCCATTCTCCCTCCACCTTCACTCTAAAACACAGCCGCTGCATCCCGGTTTGACAGTGACAAACGATTTGACTGAAGTAATTTCATGTCTTTTGTCGTCCCCGTCATGTCCACTTTCCCTCTGAAGCGTTCCCCCCTCCTGATATCAGGCCCACTGCTGGCCTGATCCCAGCAGCAGAGGAGGGGAGTTGTTATTTTGAGAGATTACTCTGTGCAGCCGCATCGCATCCAACTATGGGGCATCTTGTTTGATTTAATAAGAGACAGTTCTCTAGGGAGACCGACGTCCACACCACTGAGCTCAGTCGTGTGTCTTGTTGACCAGCAGCAACCTCCTGAGAGCAGCATTATTGATGTCCTACCAGTCCTAAATGTGAGCACTTTCCATGCAATATTAGGCCGGGTAGGACATCAGTCTGGGCCTATTCCATGGGTTTTCTCTCCCGATGCTAGAGTTCTGCCTCGGCATCAGGATGGAAACGCATTTGATTGATCTGCCACGTCTGCAGATTTGTCACAGCAGCAACTTCATCATTAAGTCACATCAGCGAGAGCTATCGATCAAAGCGGAAGGAGGCCTGACGCGTTCCAGACGCATTGAAACATCAACTGTCTCCCCGAACCGCAATTTGTCTGTTTTGATGGGAAAAAGGGGGCTGAACTCCATCATTTAATATCTTTGAAATAAAGGCGATTTATTCATATTTCCTCTTCCAGTGCATTGAGACTCTCAGTCATCGGGTCGCTGCATATGGAGCAGGAGTGGCTCGCTGCAAACTAAATGTTCCTCCCTCATCCCAGGACTCTCTAACAACCTCACAACCTTACTGTGACCCTGTGAGTCTGCTGCTTTAAGGTGTGAATGATTCTCAGAGGTTGTTGGTTCAGTGCTGATGGTAGTTATTGGATTATCATAAGATGAAGCACTTAGAGCACACATGTCAGGCTTCCTTTACTCTCCAGCCCATATTTAAGAAAATGATGTGTTTTTGTTTGAACTTAACTGGCGTCTGCAGACAGATCTGGATTTCAAACTCTTGGATTATGCGAAGAAAGAACAATATTATTGTACAAACGCTGCTACAGTTGAAGGTTTAGAACTCACCGAAGCCCCCTGGCAGCTGCGGCTTTGTGAAGTGCCTCAGATACCTGCTGAAGGGAACGGCATGCATGATCATATTGCATTTACCTTCTATGGTGCGAATTTATCCAGCAGATGGTGCACATCCCATTTCCCCGCCTCGCTTTACTTTAGGTCTATAAAAAGAAGGGAAAAAAAGCCTAGACGGTCAAAGAGGAGATGATTAAAATGGGTTTGAAGGGAAGGCTTAGCTTTGCCTGATGTGATTGCATCACCTCACAGAGGGGCGTGCTAGTTGAGCAGCAGAGCTGAATAACTCCAGAAGAAAACGCAGTCATTTGGCAAAATTTGTCAAGAGGACGGCCTCTAATTTCACCCGATAATGTAATTATTTCACCACACAGCCTCAGCAGACTGAACTGCAGACTGGTTAATGTTCCCACGTGGGCCTGCTGCTTTCATCAAGTCCATTATTTATAATTCTGTTAAACAGCAAAGAGGACTGACGTGATTGTACCAGACTAGCGTGAGGAAATAAGAGTTTAACTCTGTCGGATATGAAAAAAAGATCACTTCCTCGTCCAGTAAACTCAATAACTCTGCTGCCTTCCGCTTCATCTATTTCACTTAATAGCTCGCTCTCTCTCTCTCTCTCTCTCTCTCTCTCTCTCTCTCTCTCTCTCTCTCTCTCCATAACCTCTACATTTGAGTGCTGCTCAGAGGCTGTAGACAACGTTTCACACTACATTATACCACAGAGGTTTTATTACGACTCACTGAAAGTTGGTGGGCTTTATGCATAACCTCCTAACGGTGGGAACGCTCTGGGCGTTAGTTTGACTCTCAAACTTTCAAATTTCATACAGATATCAACCCTTTCGTATCTTGAAATCAATCAGTCGCCGCCTGAAGCTAAAGCTGCCATTCACCGAATTAACATGTGTTTCTTAATTTGATTTATTTCTTAATAGAAAATTTACACTAAGGATTATAATAAATGCAGATTGGCTGAGGTATTGTTTGTGGGATGGCTGGTTTCATGCTGCAGGCCATTTGGCCAATTAACAGAGCTGGTGTTGGCCAAAAGAAAATGAATGTCCTTTTGTCGTCCATGGAAGACACTTGTGGTTAATTATTATTGCTGAGAATGTGAGAAAAGTCCAAAATCATTTCAAATGTCACTTGTTTGTTATGTGATTTGGATGCAGGCAAAGCATTTCAAACAGGAGAGCAGAGAGAGGAGGAGATGGCTGTGACCACCCAGTACAGTGTGTGTGTGAGTGTGTAAGTGTGTGTGTATAGCAGACAAATTAACATTTTTCCCACGTGTGTCTGCTCTCTCATCTGAAACTTACACTAGGTATGAAATGTGCTGACTGTGCGAATCCTTGTGTTGTGTCGGCTGCCGCTTCACATTTTGCCCTGTGACCATGATCACAAATTCACATCACTTGGAATAGAAAATTAGGCTTAATTGCATAGTGATGCTTTGGTATTCTGAGTCAGTATGAAGTCATTCTCTGAGCTGGATTTCCCCCAGGCTCCTTTGTTTGCTATTAGCCAGTAGCTAAATCCATTTTAATCAAATTTCAATGGACCTTTCACTCACCGTTTGCATTCAAAACCAACCTGCTCATACTGAGAGGGAGAAGTTCCAGCAAGAAACAACAAATGATGCTTCAGACAGACGGCAGAAACACACGAGAAGAAGCCATTTAGTGATAATGGCAGAGATGTCGTGGGTTTGATCTCCGTATCTCTGATCTGAAAGTCTCTCATCCCTCTGAAGTCTAAGGTCATTATTTGTTATTTAGCTTTTGATTGAATTTTGGCTTTGATTTGCAACAAATGTTTCACCATAGCAACCGTTCACTAGATAGAATGACAAACTGGGTGACTCAATTAAGTGAGGGGGATTTTCAAGAATCTTTCCCTTTGTGTTTTTCCTGAATGAATCAATCTTCATTTCAAAAATATAATATTTTTTGAGAGATCTGTTGTCCAAAACTTACACACAATGAACTTTTGTTTGTGTTTTTGGAGGTCGAACGTGAGACACAATTTTCTACAATCAAGCAGAAAGTATAAGCAATGAAAAATGATAATAAAAATTACAATTTGTCTGAACATGTGAAGGTTACAGTCCATCATCTTTATATATTTTAGAATCAGAATCAGCTATAAAAATGACTTCAGCCACCCGAGGGTTAAACCCACTGAAACCACTTCCAAAGCCCTTTAGCGACATAGGAGAGATTACATCATCACCGTGACGATGTTATGCAATCTGATTTATAATTTTCCCATTAAAATTCAACATCATTTTAGACAGCACTGCATTTCCCTTTAATCTTCATCCTTATTTCCAACGTGTCAGAAGTATCCATATAAAAATGTTCTGGTCTCTCTTCTGACACAACTGCCTCATCTCCCATACATGTAAGTGCTCCGCTCAGGAAAGGGTCATGCTGAGCAGTGTATGTCTATATCATACCTTCTTCATGCGGTATCTAAGCAACCACAGCTTATTGTGGTCCCAGGTGTGAGACTTTTCACATTTCCCCTTCTGTCAGCCATTTCCCAAATTTTCACACACACCTGTACTTGTTTCCGACAACAAACTCAGACATTCTGTAACAGCGCGGTGGGAAGGTTCAATCATTTACGCCATAATCATGCGACTGTTTTCCATCAACAGGAGCTGCTTATTCACCGGCCCCGAGCTCCACACAGGAACAAAGATCATACTGAGACGAATGATGAAGCGCGCCAGGTGGTGTCAGGATTCAGCAGGGGGGGGCCTTCGCGTTGAACCCAGCAGGTGTTGTAGCTGTGATTCATGCTCAGATGCTTTATACGCTCTGCCCTCTCACATCCAACACCTAGAGCACCGGTCCTTTACCATGCCAACACGTCCCCTGACTCCTTCTGACTGTGAAATGACTACGCACAAGAAGTTTGAACTCATTAACACAGTTTCCAACTTCTACACCTTGGTGGTTTTGAAAGGTTGACTCATGAAGGAGCAACAATAGAGGCTGAGGCTGTGCATTTTCAATCTACATTAATCCTTATGTTTGATGTTAACACAGTGAAACAAGGATATGGAATGTGAAAGCTTTGATCTAGCAACAAACCTGAGATTCCAGCCTCCTCAGCTGTCAGCTCTGGTTTTGAGGTTGCTGATTTGATTGGAAAAGCTGCAATGAACCAATTGTACTCTGCCCGAAACTAAACGACAAGACGAAAGTTGAGCACCTAGCAGCTTAAGATCAGTTAGTTTTCCTCAACCTTGCGATCCAGTTGGCCAAAACAGTCCTGTGGGCTGCTGATGTTACTCTGTGTCTGCTTGTTGTGATGGTTGGCCGAGTCAGCCTGAATGTATTCCATAACTGATTTACAAAGGCTTGATAATTGCCGGAAAATGACAGAGAGGTACATGGTGCTACACATAGGCAACCAACAGACATGCAGGCGGGTCTGTATGAAGTTAAATTAGGACAATGAGAGACAAACTCCTCCTGAAAGTGCCACATATTTCCTTGAATTCGTTTTTCCCACTGATCCGTTACTTAAGATAAAAATGGCTTCTCCCTGGGTTCAAACTCTTTCAGCTTTTTATGCACATTTCAAACGAGAGTTGTGAAGACATATTTAATGATGGATCTCATCACGCAACCTCCCAACAAGTTTGTAGTGTGTGGAAGTTTCCATTTGGAAAGCTGGACGGACGGTTCCATTGAGCTGAATGAGTAATGGAGCTGCTTGATTCAACCCTCAGACAGGCACGTTCATGTCAAGGGCTGAGACCATGAACCAGTATGTTACAAGTAATTACATCGTGTACTCAAAATCGATTTCCCCAAAACAGGAAAAATGAGCTTCTCTTCTCTTAGTACAGTTATTACATCCAATATGTTGTTTTGAAAAACCTAGAACGGCAGCACAAGAGGATAGATTACAGGAACATTAGAGAAGCACTCGACACCAAACGATACTCTTCCTGAGGCTCTTCAGTCCGTCATCTCTCAATTTTACAATTTCTTTTCATTGAGCGTTGAGACATGTTTGGCAGTAGGAGAGGATTTCAAATGGAGGGAAAGAGCAGAACTAATTGAGGACTTAGTCTTAGCTGAGTCAAACCAGTCACGACAGGCTGGAGGGATTGCGATTGAGGATATTTATCCAGGCTGCATTAGGACAGAGAGAGAATGGAGGCTTTGGAGTGGAGAGTGGAGGCTGCTCAGGACGCTTCTGTCCACTAAGTCTCAACTCTAAAGATGTTCAGAAACAAGACTAAGGGCTCATCATGAGATGAGCCATCAGCTTTAATGTATAGATATGTGTGAATACGATTACGTTAGTGCTTTCTCTCATTCGTAGACATTATTTACAGGCCTATTTACTGACTATCGCCTGGTTCCACATTACATAGATGCCATGTTAAGAATAAGACCTGATGTTAAATCTTCACAACATTCTATTCTGGACGAGCTGCCACCTGCAACACCTCCTCAGATATCACAGTGATAACGGGTTGATAAAAACCACGGTTACTTTATGAATGAGGTGTAACTATGGTGGAGATGAAGATTTGCTAAACAGGACGATGTGGTAAGAAACACAGATACAATCTCTACCTCTTCTGCCTTGTTGCCAGAGTAACCACATCGACCCTGATGCAACCAGACATGTGACAGTTTGACCGATGACTTGCTTGATCCTCTGCCCTTGAAGTTCACTTCCTTTCTCTGGATCCAGCAGCTTTGTTTTGAATGTGCAATGAGTGAATCCTTTATCTTTCTATCTATCCTTTAGCTACTCTGCCTCCAAACTCACCCTCCAACATGTCACGACTCAATTCAATCCTTTCATCTACGATCCACACACTTTTCCACTGACTGCGATATCATTTTTACCAACTCACACCTTCAGTTCATGGGAATATTAGCACACAGGATGTTCTACCAGAGCTTTTCCACAGATTTGAGGGTTTTACATTGAGCGTGTCCGTCTGGAAGATGGGATGCCGCCGATGCATGGCTCCAATGTACGGAATGAGTAACAGGGCTGCTTGATTCGTATTCCAGACAGGCACATTCTTGTCCGCTGACACCCAACACTTGTGCACACTCCAAAGTACACACACAGACAAAGACTAGTGTGTGGACTAGCATCTTATAGGGAATAATGTCTCTTGTTGAGCATTCCAGGTCTTATTCTCTCAAAGCAGGAGGACATTCTGGAAATGCAGGGAGATAATTCCATTTGGACCTTTTGTTGCTCATTAAATGACCAAAATGATCACTTACATCCACAAATACAAGGTCTATGTGCATGAGGTTGAAATACATACATAAGTAACACTGAGGAGAGTTACTGTAAACGTCCAGGTTTACAATGGTTGAACTACTATTTGCTACTGTATTACAAGTTCTTCCAACTAAGAGATTTTATACACGACTGTAAACTTTAACACTGCTGAAGGTGTTTATTCTGTCCTTTTATATCTAACCTAACCCTATATCACAGTCAATGGAAATCAAATACAGGCATATGAATGTAGATAATTTTATAGGCAGCTTCCTCTTCCTCTTCTGTAATTGACCCAGTTTATGGATTGCTGGTAAAGTCTGTTCAGTGTAAAGCTTTTATTTTTGATGACACATTATTTGTCCAGGAAGCCCTTTTGCATTTGGCCTATAATTGTCACAGTTTACTCAGGGTGGGATGATGAAGGTGATGATTAAAATAACATCTCACAGAGTCTCAGTCAGTCATCTCAACGACGAGTCATCCAGGTGTTGTCAGTTTATTAATTTATAACATGAATTAGAGGAATGTGGAATACTCACAGCAGCAGAGTGTGAGCACAGCCTGCTGCTGCTGGGTGCTCACAGGCTCCGTGGGTTCAGTCAGGGTCTGGGAGTTTGGCCTGATGGCACCCTGGTGATCTTCAGGTGAGGGGAAGCAAAGCAAACATGAACTTTCCCTGCATGGGAAAGTTCCAGCTGTTGTCTAGATTGGCACTGGGGGGCCTCCTGTCAGTCTGAGCCAAAGGGAACTCTGCAGAGACAACACAGAGAGAGCTGTATGGATATGGAGCCACATCACTGTCATCTGTATGCTGTGCGCAGTTTGTGTCAGGATTTCTGCGTTTAGGTCCAAATATATGATGAAATAAAATAGAATAAAAGTGCTTGTAACCCCTGTCTCATGTACCTATGAGGCAGGGCCTGAGTTACTCTAATGATATTCCCTTTTTTATGCTTTTAAATAACTTAGGACTATTTGAATGAAACACCAAATACCAAAACTTGACTTGTAACAAACTCTTTAGTGATATGAAGTGCACGTTCAAAATAAATACATTTTTAAATTGTTCTGCATTTAACCATATTCACAAACTTTGTATAATAATGATAATAATAACTTTTATAAATTATGAATCTTTTTGTTATCAAAATAAATCAACTGTCTCAGCAAGGGCTACATGCTGTTGAGCCGTCCACTGTAACTTTAACAGTCCATCCATCCATCCATCCATCCATCCATCCATCCATCCATCCATCCATCCATCCATCCTCTGACCTCCAGCCGTCCTTTTATGTGTGTGTTATTGCACATAAATCTGGTGTGGAATTCAGCATAGTGTCATTAATTTGTTCATGTCATGAGTGTATGGGATGTAAATGGGTTGGCAGACTCTGACTTCAGCTTATATGTGCCAGTTTGAGGCTGATTTGCATGATGGGTAGGATGTGTCAGTGTGCATATACCTGGACGAGTGAGAATGTGGCGACACCTCTCTAAAGGCCGTGAGTCAGGGATGAAGATCCTGAATGAATCAGACACCTTGATGGTGTTTCTGCAGCGGGTAATGGGCTTCGGATGGAAAACATTCTCATCACTCTCAGATGAATTGCTGAAGATTAAAGTGTTGTTGAAGGCTGAGGAAGAGCAAAGCTTAGGCTCGACCCAGAAGAGAGAGAGAGATGAAACCCAATTGTAGAGGGGAGACAGAGTATTGATTATCACAGTGTGTTGGCAGTAATGACACACAAAAAACAGGAAATATTTCCAAAAGTAACTTTTTTTTGTACTGACTGCTCCAGATTTGACCTGAGATCACTGATATGTATCAACACGCACACACACACACACACACACACACAAACACACACACACACACACACACACACACACACACACACACACTTCCTCTTTAAAACACTATTTAAGAATGAATCTCCCATTTATTAACAGTTAACGGGGTTCAATCTGTGGTTCAGAGATGTAGAGACTCATTCATTTATATTTATTATATTCTTTATATAGCAGATAAAAATTGATGGGAAATTCAATTGATCAAAAATGACAATGGATTCTTTAGAATTGCCATTACCATAAAATTCTATCACCTCTCCTTCTTCTGAATAATAGGAAATGATTGCGTTATTGCGCTCACAGGTTCCACCAGGAAATTACTGGAGAATTTTTTTTTATATCTGCTTGCACAGTGTTATCAGCCGGAAGTGCGCACCCACCCACACACATACACACTCACACAGACGCACACGCACACACGTACACACACTCGCCAGCCCTTAAACTTGATGAAGTTTTCCTCCAAACTTTATTTCTCTCCGTGGAGCAGCATGGCGCAGATCAACAAGTGGACTCTGTGCGCTCTGAGCCTCTGCTGCGCCGCCTGGACCGGGTCGGCACACACAGGAGGTAAGAGGAGCGAAGGGAAGGGGGGAAGAATCAAGCGGACAGCCGTTTGGTTCGGTTTGGTTCGGTTCGGTCATTCCGGCCGCAGTTTGTGGTTGAACAACAGCGAAGCCGTTGGAGTGTTTCTGTGCGTAAACGGAGCCAGAGATTCCGCTCTGCTTCGGTTTATACGCGATCCGTTAGGACAGAAAGATCTGGATTTTCCAATGGAAGCTTATCGATTTTATATTCAGAAGATATTTATTAACACAGAGCTTCCTGTTAATATTTGTGATCTTTCCAAAACTCACATTTACGCATTGTGAGCTGTTGTGTTTGGCCTAAAGACTGATCAATAATCTATAGATTGCAGATCTTGTTGTGTCTTTATTAGTGCTGCTCCTCCAGATCACAGTCTGTGTGTGTGTGTAACACTCAGGCGTCACTGTAGTGTGTGAGGCCCCTTAAATCCTTATTACTGCATGGAGAGATATGCCGTCATGGGCCAAAGTCCAGCTCCACAGCTCCCAGTGCGCCTAGAGTAAGACCCGCACCTGGAGCCTGGAGCCCGGCACCTCTTCCTCCTCTTCCTCCCTCTCCTGCTCAGACAGGAAGGGCTGATAGTCAGATCCCCTGTGAGGGTCTGCGGGGGTCTGGAACCACTTGGTATTCAGTCCTCCATCCCTGAGCTGCTATGACTCGATAGGAAGTTAAGCGGAAAATCCAGGTTGGCAATTCCATGTGTGTTAGGTCAGATGTTGGCACAGGGAATGTGTGTGTGTGTGTGTGTGTGTGTGTGTGTGTGTGTGTGTGTCTCAGGGGGTGGGGGTGTTAGGTGATTGACTGCCATACCAACTGTATTCCCATAAGGTCAAGCATTTGTTTTTCCATTCCTTACCTGGGTGTCATACACACACACACACACATACACACACACACACACACACACACACACACACACACACACACACACACAGAACGTTCTCTGCATGTTGGCCTCTGTCATGTTGTACGATGTCAACTGAACAGTTAGTTGCTTTACACAAACATCTGTCAACGGTAACTAACGGTTACACACAGGCGGCACAAGATTGCTGTCATCACCTTCAGGCTTTTAAAGTATAGAAATGTGAAAATGTAGCTGCTAGGCATTATTTTAAAATGCAGAGCCATTTATTACCGATCATCCTCGTTCATCCCTCTGACGTGTGCGATTAGACGCCACACGCTGAGTGCAGAGAGGCAAATTACACACAACGTGCTGAGCTTTTGTTGGCCAGAGAACATTAGCGCTGGCTGTTATCACACTACATCATTTAAGGTGCACAAACAATAAGGAGCTCGCCGGGCCTCTGTGTAAGTAAACATTAGTATCATCAATGCTCAGCTAATCATCTGAGGGAAACATAAACAACGTGTCTCATTAATTTGCGGAGACATTTAATTAGAGGCTCACTTGGTGTTTGAAGTGGAGCCCCGGGACACCGGCGTCTCACCACGTGTCGGCTGAATTAGAGTTGTGAATAAGGATTTTTGGGGCCAGTGCTGTCACTGGGAGCCATTAGGGAGCGTTAGATGAGTACACCTCCGACTGCAGAGCTCTTCTTTCTCGCCCAATTAGGCTTTGTAACCTCGTGTTTTTGCTCGCTGAGACAGCAGGCAGGACTTTGGTTGTCTAATGAGAACGCGTCGGTCTCACTTCAATGGCGAGCAGATTAGTTTGCGGTTAAAACAGCAAGTCGCCGACGCCGCCCGGGTACAAACTGTTAACGCTTCAAAACTTTCACTACGTTTTCATTTCAATTTTTGTCTGCGCAGCGATGAAGGGGAATATTTAGAGTAAGCTAAGATTCAGACGAAATTAATACGATACATGACGTGAATATTCATGATTCATGATCTTCCTGAGTCGACTCATAAGAGGAAGTACAGCAGGTACATCCGGAATACTCACATCTGACTCAGAGCGTTACACGCTTCAGTAAATCGTCTTATAATCTCATAACGGAACTCTGCACTCGCTGATTGAGCTGTGATGTTTACATGAAAAATGGGTTTATAGCCTGAAACAGATTCGAGTGACAAACACACTGACAGTCTCTCCCTTTGCTCTCTCTCTGTCTCCACACACACACACACACACACACACACACTTGCACTTTCCATTGGTCTTCCCTTACTGCATTACTCTACTTGTTGAATCTTGTTTGGTTTTCCCAGTTTTACTTTTCTTTCTGCTTAAATGGAACTGCGGCCTTTGTGCTGATTCTCCTCTCGGCTGTGATCGAGGATCCGCACGGCACGACGGGAGCGAGCGCGCCTTTAAATGTGCAGCGCTCGCTGTGAGCTGCAAGAGACAAACACTAATGTGTGCCGCTCGGCTCAGGCTGGGTGTTTTCAAGGCAATTTGTCTCTGTTTGAGGCGAAGAGTTCAGCAGCTCCGTCTGTCTGTGTGTGCATTAAATAAATGATGTGTAAAGTGATAAACTGTATGAATCCAAATGGATCAGGATCTCCCCCGAGCTAAGTAGCCAATAGAGTTCAGACCGTGGTTTGATTCTGATCGAGCAGAAAATTGAAAATTGAAAGTATCATTTTGAGGCTCATTATGTTTCAAATGATGGAAATTTTGAGGTTTGGGATCATTTTTAAACAAACATTTCAGTCTGTATCAAGTATCTGTATGCATCCATAAAACATTTTCAAAATCAGATGAAAATACCAAATTACGAAAAGAAACAATAACATTTTGGTGCACAAACTTTCCGAATTGTTTTGTTGTCGGAGTTTAAGGAACGAAGAAGTTTTGTGTCTTGGCTCCAAATGTTCAGCTTTGCTCTTCTTGGTATCAAACTGTAAGCAAAGCTGAAGTTCAGCTCACCACTAGGTGACGCTGTTCTCTGTAACAATGTTGTCTCCTCGGTGCAAAAATCGGGTCAAACAGTCAAACGGTTGTGAACAAACCACCAACAATGTGGCTGTTGTGATTGTGATTAATAATTGGCTGGTGGATTACTGTGTAATTTGTAGTGAGGGATTTAGTGACTTTGTTCGTGACCGTGACTCCCAGATGGAACACAGACCACACACACACAGACACACACACAGTGACAGTGAGCCTGCGGTCAATGGTTTGAGATGTTTCTGGTCTCCCACGCTTCATTCTGCACATTTCACACATGAGAGAAATGAAGAGTGTGTGTCCGTCGTCCTGTTGAGTTTCTGCCTTTGTGACTCACTGTTGACTCTGGTGTGTAAAGAAAGATTATGAAATGTATCTTTCCCAATTCTGGATATGATGAGTTTTTCCAAGACGCCTCTGACTGGCCGGCGTCATGGCAACCCTTTCCTGTGAAGCGTCCTGGAGTAATGATGATCGTCCACTAAGTTATTTTTAGGGAGACAGTTTCAGGAAGTGGTGCCGCTTCCAGGATAACTGAGCCCGTGAAGATAAGTCGCTCTGGAAGAAGAGAGAGAGAGGAGAAGAGAGAGTGATAGATGCAATATGGCTGATATGAGTTATGTAATGCCGTCTTATCGTCGCCTCCTCCACGGACGGCAGGATATCGCAAAACGACATCGACAGATTTCACTGAAACTCGGTGGGGCGGTTTGATGTGACGCAGGAACAACCTGTTACAGTTTGGTTCTGATGGTGGCGCTATTTCTCACTGTTTGACTATCATTGGGTGCCAAAGTCGAGTGGGCGTGGCCCATTCTTTAGCCGACCACATGAATGTGGCTCGTGGTGGAATTGTTGAGAAACTTTGGATGGACTCCTCCCACCTTCACGCCTGCTGCAGCTCGTCTGAGGTCACACTGCCCCCTGTGGCCGACGGTGGTAAATTCTTCTGCTTCTCTCAGTTTCTCCATCTGTCATATTCTCTTTGATTCCTCTTCATATTTGTCCTCCATCCAACTCTGACGGTCTTGGCCTTTTTTTCTGTTCAGACTCTTCAGACTCTTTCATGCGGTCTTATGTGTCCCCACACTTCACAGCAGCAGTGGAGACGTTTGCACTGCTGCTCGCCTCGCCTGCTCTCCATATCGCTTTACAATAACACACAAAATGGCAGCTATTGTGCGGGTTGTTGCTCAAGGGTGGATCATCAGAGGCAGGACTGTGACCTCCTTTAATGCGGCAATGCGCTGCTATGTGCAAACCTGCTAATCTTCCCTGGTGAGAATTCAACAAGAATAACGGACCGGACATGGCGGTGGAGAGCAGGAATGTGGACTGCATGGCTGAAGCTTGGACAGCGAGCCGAAACAAATACAGCGTACAGCTCGTCCTCTCATTCCTCCCCTCAGACCATTATCTATTACTGATTCCTTATTTTTGGACTCCAAAGTTAAGAAGAGCTCAACCACATCATCCCTCCATGGATCTGAAGCAGAGTGTGATCAGTTTGAGGTGTGAAATGGATCATTTGACGTCGTCGTTCCAACATGTGATCGGGTCTGAAGACCCTCCCAGTCTGGACCGGGCTTTGCATAGTCTGAATGATAAACAACAGTTAAAAAAGAAAGAAGAACTACAGTATCGATTTCTCCATCTAATCACTCGGTGCATCTACAGGACCATTTGCCGGAGCTTGACATTTGCACAGACGGGGAATGAGCCTCTCGCTTTCTTCTGTCCGCCGCATTGATCCGCCTGTGTAATTATGTCCACGTCAAAGAGGAGCGAGCCCAGGCACAAACATTCACTCCTGCAGTTTGTAGAAGCCTGCAAAGTCCTTTCACAATTTGATAAATGATAGCTGCTGTGTGTGTGTGTGTGTGTGTGTGTGTGTGTGTGTGTTAGTGTGTGTGTGTCAGTAAAACCTCACACTGTGCTCCAGGCCCGGCCTTAGAGAACCTTAGCCTGGGGGGGCAGGGAGGAGCTTAAACTAGGGGGGCCCAGATGCAAATATTGGGACATAAATTGAGCCAGAGTCCTAAACTGACTCTACCTCGAGGTATCCATGACGACATGATAATACGTGTTGTGGGCTCTTTCAGTCTGTCACCTTCCTGTGGTCCTCATGTGTGCAGACGCCTCAGTATCTCTGCATAAACACTTTGTTTCATTACGACACGTTTACCTTCCATATCACACTTCACCTGCTGCCTCGTATTGAGTCTGAGTCTGAGTCCGTCAGCGCTCCCTGATTTTCTGATGGAAAATAGTGCTGCTGCTTGGCAAACTGTGAATCCAGGCGATGCTTACGCTCATCAAAGCAGCGCGGCGGTGGAGGTGAGGAATCGGCCCGTATCAAATTCGTATTGATATTACAGATAATGCAATATCACAGGAATGCAAAGACAGCAGAGTGCGTGTTTTCAAATTCATTTTTATAATGAAAAAACAACAGGGAGGAGAACGGTGCGAGTGTGCGGCAGATGTGTTTGACTGTCAGCAGCATTATCCAGCCTTCCAAGGAACGTGTCAGCCTTCATACCTCCTTCTTAGAGAATCAAGATGAAGAGTGAATAGAGCAGCACTGTACATGTTTATCCAGACATGACATTTGGCTCATGGAAACAGTGCGGATAACCGGATAACCATGAATTTAGTCTTTGCCACAACTGGAAATGTACGGAAAAATACCCTGAAG
This sequence comes from Genypterus blacodes, assembly GCF_046128005.1. Classification (NCBI taxonomy): domain Eukaryota; kingdom Metazoa; phylum Chordata; class Actinopteri; order Ophidiiformes; family Ophidiidae; genus Genypterus; species Genypterus blacodes. Next base: position 609,896 of record NW_027466910.1, on the reverse strand, counting down.
TTTGTGAGAAGTCATGGAAATGTTTTGAAAATGATTGAAATAAAGAGGGAAACAAGGAGGAGGATTGTTCCTCAGGCTGGAGCTGGCAGGCAGAGACTCGCTTATATAAAAACCTCCTACTTTGTCCAGAAATATAAAAGGGAAAAGGTCACATTAGAATCAAGCAGAGTCCCTTTTTCATCCCACCTCCAGCCTGCATGACTGCCAGTGTTCCTTCGTCAGCAGCCGCTCACAGTCATGCTCCCTAATGGCCTCATACTGCTCTACAACAGTCAGTTGCAACAAGTTCATGCTATAGTGGTTGTAAAGCTTGGTAGGGAAAGGTTTTGGAATTTAATTTACAATGAGCATAGAAAGCCTCCATTCTCCGTGGCCACACTCTCATAAACTGCATCCTCACCTCCAGACGTCCATGGAGCAGGCTGAGTGGGGTCGACTGACTGAATTCCCCTTTTCCCTGGTGTGTGACGCTGTTAGAGGAGCTTTTGTGATATTGAATTTTACCAATAAGCTTAGCCTCTATTACAGCCTGGCTTTGTCCTCTAACAGGCAAGTGCAGACTTTCTTGCTCTCCTTTGCCGTCCCTGCAGACGTCTGACCAATCAAATCGCACCGACGTATTGACGGCATCCTCTTTTCTGCCACATCTATCTGAAAGTGTCTCTGAGTTTCTCCCCTGCGACGGCTTCAACGATCCACCCTAAGACTTCCATGTTCTTAACAAACATTGAGTGTATCTGGTGTGAGCCCCGGACAAGCTTAGCCTGCTGAATGTGGGATCGTTCCCCTCGGCTGTGAGGAAGACTCAGGATGGCACAGGTCGAGTCTTATCTCTGCCCATAAATCAAAATGAACGGGGTGTTAGAAGTCATGTGGGGTAAAGGTGTGTGACTCACTGTTGTGTGTTAGATGAGATCAATGTTGTCTTTTCTTCAGCTTCTCCCATTGGACGGAGGCTTGGTGCTTTTCATTATCGATGTTTACTTTGTTCCCTTTATCACGCAACGGCAACCAGAGGCAGAGCGATATTTGTTTCTCATCTCTGCTCCAGATAACTCTGTTGGCAGCGTGAGGCAAAGATTACATGTTTACACTCGGGGGGGAACAAATCGTAGTCTATCAAAATCGAAACTTGACAACTGAATCGTCTTGTTGTGTGTTTGTGTTACATTAATCCTGAACAGGCAAGCAGAGATTTTTACCAGTAAAAACCATCAATTCTGACATAATTTATTCTTTCCTAATATGAATAGATTTTTAACAAGCAAACCCGAGTGCATCCCTTTTGACTCCTGCCGTCACTTTCAGCAGCACTTTCCTGGTGATTATGCACGCCCACATACACCTCAATTAAAGGATAAGTTTGTTTGGTTATTTTTAACTTAAGCCTCCGTCCTGGCTGTTCCAAGCACAACAGCGCCAGCTGGTGCGTCTCCGAGCAAACTGGTTCGCTTCCGAAAGCTCCTTGTTGTAATGAATGAGAATCAATAGAGCAAAATTATGAGGACACTAGGAAATCTAATCCCAGATTTGTCCCCAGCATTACAATGCTGCACAATATAAACCTGTCTCTAGCTAGTAGAGCTGAGAGTGTTGTGCTGTACATTGAGATTGCAGTGAAAGTTAATCCATCCCTGGTCCCTCGACAGGCTTTTGAGAGAAGCAAAGCGTAAAGAAAATAGAGTACAAAAGAAAGTGCAAACACATAGAAGCTATAAGAGAAGAAACAAACACACTGCAGGATCTGATCAAATGTGGCGGTAAATCATTTCACTTAATCCCTGTATGGATGATTTGTCCTCTGCCTCTGCTTGCTTCTGTGTGCAGCACCCACAAACCCCCAAGTGCCCTTATCAAGGGCAACGGCAGGAACATTAAGGTAACACATGCAAACTCCCCAATAGGACGCAGGCCTGCGTGGGATTTGAACCTCAGCACGGCACGGCCACATTGTTACTGAAGCACAAATTGTTGCCTTGAGTAAAATGAAGCAGTTCACCCCAAAATGGACGAGGCTGAAGGCAAAATGACACATAAATAGTCTCCACATACACACTCCTGCTGTTCTTTGTAGTTAACTGCATTGATTTTCCATGCTTGAAGATTTCAAATGTCGTATTAAACGCTCCGGTTCTTGTGAAGTTGTGAATAAGTCACTGTGTGCTGTGTAACTTGGACTTAGCCGTGTTGGCAGATGGTGCCTGGGTACTCTCCACCCTGCAGCCCTGTACAACTTAAGGCAAACGTATGTCCACATCATTGTTTGCCATCTGCTCCTTCTGGGCTGAGAAGTTGCCATCTTCTGTCAATTAAAGGGCCAGTCACGCTTTTGCTCCTCCACGCTTGCTGGAGGAGACGTGTCCCTAACCTGCGGCTCAGCTAATCGCACAAACAACACGTTGGATTGTCGTCCTGGAAACAGACTTCCTACGACTGATTGGCTGAATACCAACCCAGGCAGCCTCTAATTGGCACTGAGCGGAATTTATGGTTCAACAGCGCTCGGGCTTTTGCGAAATGCCAGAGTGTAGAAGCAGTGAAGCGAGAGGGGATTGTCTGGTTCACGCTGTTGTTTTGTTATCGTATATGAGACCGAGTAGGAAACAGGTAAGGGCTCAACTAAGGTATTGAAGGAAGAGATAATGCCAAGGCAGAGGGAGAGCAGACAGTCGGGTTTGATAAACATGGCTATTTCAGATTACAGCTGCCAGGGCTCGGGGGAGGCGGGGGAGGTGAGGAGGGGGGGGGGGGGGGGGGGGGGGAGATTTGAACCCTCAAAAAGGCAGACAGAAAGTCTGATTTTCCCGAAGCCTCCAGCACTGAAAAACCAAGATAAAAAAAAAAACATTCATGGGTCCAGGATGGAAGAGACGAGCTGACATGAAAGCTAAGTCTGGCTCGCCGCCGACAAACATCTCTGCAGAAGCCATGGAGCTCTGTAGCGACGATTAGCTCGCCCGTTGCATCCCTCCTCCTCCTCCACCTGCCATAGCAGCATACAGGCCTTAATTAAAAAAGTATGGATCTCGCTGAAGCCTTTTAGATAATGAAAGGCTTTCCTGCAGTGCTGCTGCTCTGCCTGAAAGCAGACTTGCAGCATATTCAGCAACAACAAATGCTATAATAACATACCGGGGCTGTGGAGTGAAGAATGCCACTTTTGGGCGTAAGCTTCTGTCTAAAAACGTTTGCAATCGCAGTTGCGTGCAAAGTACAAAACAAACTCCCTATCCCGGCCAGAGTTTGCGTCATGCTCTATGTGCTGATCTGCAGGATCGGGCCTGTCTCCCGCCCAAACACGATTACGTTCACTCTTCTCTCCTGACTGGAGGGGAGCCCCCTATCTGTTCCTTGACCACACAAGCTCTTTATTGTGAGTAAAAACAGCAACGCCGTGTTTTCCTGCAGGTGCAACACGTGTCAGTGTTTTTCTGCAGGACTCCTTTGATCTGCTGGAGAAAGTGCCTAAGAAGGTGCTGGTAGCTCACTTTGATCCTCCCGACATTCTCCTCCTGCCCCGGGAGATTGATGCAGGAATGAGGTCATCGTTCTGTAGCTGCTAATAGGCGACATCCCATCGACATTATAAGCTACAAACGTATTGCTTCTTCTCTCATCACGCTGGAAATTCTTCCCATTGTTTGTTTGCTCGTTTCATCATACAGTATCTGATACAAGGTGAGAGGCACTGGATTGACATGTGAATAAATGAAACTTAAACAAGTACAAATGCAGCAAAGCAATGAAAGGATCACAGTGAATAAATATATCAATGCACAAATAAGGAAAATAATACAGCAGGATTTGTTTATGATCCATTCTGAGCTGCTTATGTAATCAGGAAAGCACGCAAACACCTCTCTCTCTCTCACACACATACACACACACACACACACACACACACACACACACACACACACACATACAGGTTTGCCTTATTTGGTCTTATGGGAGTATAACTGGAATAGCTTTGACAGGCATTTGGCTGAGTCACCAGCAGCCCTTTGTCCGCTGGCCCCTGGGCTGGGCTCTGATTAACTCTGACTTTACTGTATACTACATTGTAACCCTATCTGCACTGCCAGGGCCCATCCACCCTTCGCTTTCTTCACAAAAACACACACACACACACACACACACACACACACACAACAACATAACACTCTGGACGAATGTTGCAACGCCACATTGCTTGATGAACGGAGTTTGTACTCTTCGCTTGGTGACACATTCGGTGAAATGAGTCACTAAGCTGATTATTCAGGCTTTTCAGCTGCTGTGACTAACTGCGGCTGATTTATAGGGTTGAGTTTAGATTGTGGTTGTTCATTTGTGTGTACGTGTGTGTGTGGGTGTTGAGCAATGTTTACTCCAGTTGTGGTGTAGTGTAGTGTGTCCTTTATCAGTGATGTCAGCGCACCAATCAGCCTCTTAGTCACCGCCAAGACCTGAAACGTTGTAATTTCATCCACCATGTTGTGCAGCTCAGGTTAATCCTCTCATTGTAAAGTTTGATGGCTCTTTAATCCACAAGGAGCAAGAAACAAATTAAGACATTTAAATGTGGAGGACAATAAAGCGTTTTTACCTGCAACACAATGTCACACAACGATGCTGCTGAGGTATTATATTGTATATTATATTCAGTCTGTCTTCAGCTGGTTATATTGATCACTTTGACAATATTGCTCCTATGGTAAATTATTTGTATACAGTACTTGTGTTGCTACGGGTTACCAGAGTTCATATTCTCTATTTCTCTATTCTCTATTTCTAGTGTAACACAAAGGCACGACTTCTACAGTACAGTTGTGTGGGGGAGTCAATGTCAAGCTCTGATATAAATGTTGCTGACAGTTACACACACACTCACACACACACACACACACACTGACACTGGACTCCCGGTCACCTCGCTTAGCCTCATGGGAAATGTAGCTTACATAAACACATTCATCACAATTTGTTTTCCCCATCACAACAGTTTTTCCCTTGATATTGAAATTGCATAAAAAATGTTTCAGAGAGAGAATTGACTCTGTACAAATAAATCCAGAGGAAAATATTAGTTATAAGTAGCTTCAATGCAGCTAGCTTCTTTTTCTCAGGAGCTTGTAGTGTAGCTAACTACTTTATAGTAAGAGAGTAGCTTGGTTGCAGCTTAACTACGTGAAATCATGAGTAATTACCGTTACAGAACCTGAGCTTAGAAATGTTAGCTTGATTTAAACAACTACAGCTAGCATTATCCAGCAGGACATAAGCTAGTGCTAGCCAAGCAGAAATCACGTGAAGTTGTTACACGCTGTGTTCTGAGCTGTTTACTACACCTTAGGCCGCACCTAAGCTATTAACACAGCGACTTCAGTGATAACTTGTGTGTAACTGCCATAATTACAGATCTGCGTGCCTATTTTGACTGTCAGCTATTTGTTTCAGTCACACACACACTCTCACACACACACACACACAGTCTCCCATGTTTGCTCAGTATCTTCCCAGGCTTCTCCCTCACGCGTGCTTTCAGATGCGTTTACGCTCAGTGGGATCAGAGCGCCCAGAGAGACACGCTTCAGCTGGGGTTTCTGATGACAGCACCCATGGGAGCCGTCTAGACTGGCATTACTCCACTGTCTCCCTCTGTTTCTTACTCCATCTGTCTCACTTTCTCTCCAGCATCTACCATACTTCAATGTCACCCCCAAAACTGTGTGTGCTTATTGCTATATCGTCTATTACTTCATCCATCACTCAGCAAAGCACCGGTGGCGTTTGGCTATTTGACGGCCACCGCCCGAGTGTTGCTGAAGCCTTATTTGACACGAAATTCTTAGAAAAAAAAGCAAAACACCAAACAAGCTAGGACCCGACCCCCTTACGTGCCAGGGCCAGGAACAAGAGCGGCGCTTGGCACAGGACACATGTTGAGCAACGCAGATTGTGATCCAGTTTGAGCTTTCTGTGGCCGCTAACCTCGGCCGAGCGTGAAGTGGCAGATCCAAGCTTCAAGTAGAGACAAACTGCCAACGGAGATGATGCGCCCAAATCCAAACCGTCCGTATTTCAGGGATATTTCTTCATACTCATATTTTGTAAACACCTTCATATTTCTGGTTCAGCTCAGAGGTAACAGCAAGTTCTGGCTCATCGTGTTGTTTTTGTTGTTCTGACTCGTAATCGCTCTGACTGGATATTGGTCCGGTGTGATTGAGGAACACATTTCTTATTGTACTTCTGTCTCTCTACCAGGCGGGGAGCAAAAATCAATAGCAACACACAGTTTCCTCTTTTCTCCGCAGGCAGCCAAACTCTGGCTCGTTGCTATTTAGAAACGAGTCTCTGTCACATGGACAAGTCTTCACTTTGTCTCTGCTTGATCCTCCTTTGTGTAGACCGAGGTGGCTTTGAAGGCACCCGTCGATGAGAGAGAAGAGAGAAAGCAGTCTAAATGTGTCATTATTCCTCTGGAACGTTTGCTCAGTGGACGTTCAGCAGCGAGGGCTGTTTGCATAGCCAACATGGGGTTTGGCACCATGGAGACAGAGACCCAGACTGTCATTTCTCCCCTGCTATTGAACTGAATCTGCCGCCGCTTATCTGCCCCCACAAGAGGAATGAAAATAGAAAATATCATGAGGCTTTGCAGGGATCGACCCCCCCCTACTGATCCCACACCGCTCCGACCCAAAATAGCAATGCCATAGGCCGAGAGCAAAGAGACGGGAAGCGTTTGATCGGTGCTCGTTGTCCCTGGTGGTTGAATGCAATTGCACGGTTGATGGAGGAGGGCAGGTCGTAGCGGTTAGCTGCTGCCCTCATTACCACTCGTGTGGAAGAGGGACTGTTTGTTGACTGCTGCGCTGACAGGCCGTAGCAGGGTGGCTGCCATTACAGTGTGTGTGCTTTGGCAGAGCTTTTGACCTTAGAGGAAGGAGAATCCAAAGGGGCTGTATGCATTTTTAGTGTGTAATATTTCAAGAAGACTTACGTAATGTGCAGAAATGTGTTGAACTGCCCTGAATGCATCGTTTTGGATGACATCAACATGTAACACCTGGGCAGACACACCCACAAAGAAGTATTTGGCCAAGGACAGGGGCTTGAAGATACAGAACGTCAAAAAATAGATAAATAATGGCCTGTCGTCACTCATTGTGCACAGAAGGGTCACAACAAAAAGCTTCAAAATTGGCAAGAACGGGAAAATCTCTATAATTTGTCCCCTCAAATGTTTTTTCTCCATTCACAACAGATAATAACTGACATTAACCCACGCGTCTCAACTCTGTCTTTCAAGTCTGAACCATCTTTAAATACCAGCCTGTACAGGTTCTTCTCCCCTCTTCTCGTCTGGGGGGAGATCTGAGGAAAGTGAGCCGCTTAAGTCCGACAGAAGGGAAAGCTTCTGGCCTGACCTGTGAGCAGCAGGGATGAGGCCGGAGGGAAGTCTTTTCCCAGCAGCGCCGCTTTCACATTCTGATCAGAGCAGCTGGAAGAGTTTGGTGTCACCTGTTCACTGGATTCAGCAAAGCCAGCTGTTGGGAATGATGATGTCAGTCGGAAAGTGTGGTGTGTGTGTGTGTGTGTGTGTGTGTGTGTGTGTGTGTGTGTGTGTGTGATAATCATGAATAATGTAAAGCTCAGTCAGGAAGCTTGTGTGTTGGGTGAACTCTTTTCCATGAATCAGTGTTTATTTGCATTTTAAAAGCATATAACACACTTAGATATGATTAATTTTACATTATTAAAACACATCATTTGCAGCGGCAGCAGCAGCATTGTGCAGTTTGGCACAGAAACAGCAGTTTGTTTTTGTTTCCTCCCTGCTCTCTGCTGTAGCGAGCTCATTCTGTGCTGCGCTGGCTGCAGGAGGAGTTTGTTTACTGCAAACTGTGGTGAACAAAGTCGTCATGCAGCGGGAAGTCGCCTTTGAATGCAGGTGTGAATAAAAGACAAAACAAACTGGGAAAATGGATTTGAAAAGCAAAAACAATGAAGCTTACCTCCACACCATTGATCACACTTTCCCTTGAAACTGAAACTAAATGATTTACACCTCGTCAGTCACTTTGCTAATTTCCTCCAATATGCTGCTGACGATTTGCTGCAGAGCAAAGTGTGGCTGTGCTGCGTTCCTGTCACCTGCCCAGGATGCTTTCATGTGCTGTGTGGATTTATGGAGCCGCCTCAGTGGAGCTTCAACTCAAAGTACAAAGACATCTATAAGGTCTGCAGGGAAGTTTCCACGTCATTTTATAAGATATAAGTTGGTTAGTATGAAGAGTCCTGGCTGTGGGACCGCTAGCTGTAGGTCTCACACTCACCATGCTTTGTGATTAGTAAACCAATCTCCTTCTGCTGCCCCCAAAACAGCAGGCTGTCAAAGCATAAACATTGAAGTCTCTCAGCAATTATACAGTCGCACTTCTTCACCTTATCTCACAGCCCGAGGTTACAGCTCGCTGCTGTGACCCAATTTATTTTAAGACTCACTGAGTGCCACACGGAGCAGAGAACTAACTTTGTCATTTTATGTTTCCATCTAACCTCAGCACATGGAACACCACCCGAACTCTTCATCTTCAATGAGCTGTGCGCCCTGAAGGATGAGCCGGGACCCTGCAAGGCCATTAAGGAGCGATTCTTCTTCAATATTGACACGGGACGCTGCGACCACTTTGTATACGGAGGCTGCGGGGGAAACGCAAACAACTTTCAGACGCTGGGGGAGTGTGAGGAGATGTGCGTCGTGTCCGGTGAGTTTGGCCTCCTGCTGAGGACCTCAAGCTAGATTTAACAAACACTGTGTGGCCTTTTCTACAGATTCAGGTCACTCGCTATTTGGTAAACACACTTTAAATAGGGCATATTAACTTGCGGCAGTCAAATTTAAAGGTCCAGAACTGCCCTGAGATTATCCTGTAACATATTTCACACACCCACACACACACACACCAACACACACCCACTGAGTTTGATGATTAGTGAGCAAGTGTCTCTGTTTCCAGTCTGAAAGCATGACACAGCTGACCAATCACAGCTTTAAAGGGACAGTACCTAAATGTGTCTGTTTTCACTCTGCGTGCACAGTGGTGCTGCAGCACGGTTGCATAGCATGTACTGTAAATCAGCGTGTTTCTCTGCACATTAAAGCATTGTAAAGGTTTCAACATGGACCTTAAATGAAAATGAAATGGAATAATCCGTCTCATTTAACGACAAGTGTGAGCCCAAAAATCCACACGATGTCACAGTTCATTTAAACACGTCGTCTTTCTGCATTCACCCGTGAACAGGAAGGCGTTGGTGCTGTAGATGATGGGTTTTGTTTTCAGGGACTGTTGTTACCCATTAGGCTTTATTGCTTCCTTGGGCATATAATCCCATTACACATTTGTTTTGTTGGTGTTCAGCTAAAACAGAACATTTACAGCATATTCATTCTGAACTCAGCCTGCTGGAGGCATCTCATTCATTATGAAAAGGGCATTTTACAGCGGGTGGTCAGTATTAGATTGTTTCCTTTGCTAAACAGACGCAATTGATGAGAAATGCACGCTGGCCAAATGTAATAGAACTAATAAGAGTAACAAACTATAACCACTAAACGCCTCAGCTGTTGAGTCTCTGTTTCTAAGAGGAAATTGTTAATAACACAAAAGTGGCAAAAGGTCACTCAGGCAGTTTGGTAACAATACAACGCAGTCAACAACATTCTGCTCAGGTAAATCTTCCATATCAACAAAACAGGGCGGAAATCTTCAAATTACAGGTGATATAATGTGTTATCATGTCATTAGCACAGATAACAGTCATTATCACACGCATTGAGCTAACTGCCAAACAACCAAACAAGCCAGACAACAACAAACATCACACAGGGGCCAAACTGCTTTCACCTCTGAAGCTCACAGTCACAACGAACGGGACTCAACACACTTCACACTTTAAACTCTATTTGTACTCCTTAATTCCTCTGATTCATGTCTACGTTATCTAAGAAATTGCATTCAGATCTGACAAAAGAACAGTGCTCTTGAAAGGCAATCAGAGCTGCCACCATGAGATCTTCCACACCCCAACCTGAGTGAGATGAGTTATTGTGCCACTGGTTGCTCTGAAAGCAGCGCTGAGATCTCTAATTGGGAGAATTCATCAGACATTCACAGGAGACTGAAGGTCAAAGTGTGAAATGGATTTGAATGTGTTTTGCGTCTGATGATGGCGCGTGTGTGTGTGTGTGTGTGTGTGTGTGTGTGTGTGTGTGTGTGTGTGTGTAATGCAATCTGTCATGTGCAGCAGACAAACAGCACACCTGTAACACAGGAGCTTTCCTGATGAACACGCCGTGCCCTGCAGCGCTCACCAGCAGAAAGCAGAACAACAACTCATCTATCAAAGTGTCGACGTTCCGTTATCCCGTGGCGTTTATTCCCAATGGCGGCGTGTAACCTTCACCTTCGCGCTCCTCGCCGCGTGCCACGCGATGAGTTCAGGATGCATCGTGAATTCATTTGCATCCTGTAGGCATCTCTGACGTAGGCGTGTTCATTTGAAATCCCTTAGTCTAGAAAATCTGAAGAGATGCAACCTGCGGCATGAAACGAAATCACATGAGATCATAGGAATCAGACGCTGAGTCTAAGTTTTCACTCAGTGATGATGCAGGAGGAGAGAAGCAGCACAGAAGGGTTTAGACGAGTAGAGCAGGGGGAAGCATAAACATGACCCTCACATTCCTCCACTTCTGTCTGCATTCATCATCATCATCATCATCTTCTTCTTCATCTGTACAGTATCCTGTGTTGATCCTTATAAGGAGTTACCAACATCAGTGTGATTGCTGCAAACATCTGAGGCCGTCCATGTAATCAGAGAAATAAGAGTCTGGAGCTGTGAGGAGGAGCCTGAAGGTCACACTGATCTTCTCTGGCTGATTAACTTTGATGCATCTGGAAATTAATCTACAATTAAATGAGATTAAAACCTCGCCTCGTGCTTTTCACACAAACCTGTGCCTATTTTTAGTTCAGCCCAGCGTCTCTCAGTGTGGTTGCTGTTTCTTAACCTTCCCTGTGTGACGTTATGATGAGGTTCTGATGACGTCTGGCTGCGGCTATGTGGCTCTGGGGTGCAGACAGACTTGTAGCTGATGTGTAACACTGATGTGTAACAGCTCCTCAGACAGTTTGTGCTTCAGACTGAGCAGATGTGAGGCGGTGAGGTGAGGTTTCTTCAGCCAGGCTCCAGGTGCTGTTAAAGTGTTTATGGAGGGATACAAGCCAGCTGGAGGCAGATCTTAAACACTAAAGTAGGGCAGAATAATCCAGAGCCTCTACCTCAAACTACAAATTAAAAAAGAGCAAGAATATTGAGATATTTATTCCCTTTCCAGAGAGTACAGACTCCCTTCTCCTCTCCGGGGACATGCATTCATTTCTCCTGCTCCTTTCACTCGATGGCAGTTAATGATGATCCTGTCTCTCATGGCCGCCTCAGCGAGGACGGCCTTTACGATCACATACCGCAACAGAAACTCTTTATCTTTTATTTTTAAATATCTCTGTGACCTTCTAGCCTCCATGTTTTACTGAAACCCTAATGAGTCATAAACCCCAGTGTGCCTGTGTGTGTGTGTGTGTGTGTCTGCATGAAGAGGTCAGAGAAGCAAACGCACAGTGGCACTTTCATTTAATCTTGGCTCCGGGCTTAAACTCAGCGTGTGAACACTTTTGTTAAAACATAATAAAGGAAACTGATGGTGACATTAAAGCTGCCAGCTCAGACAGTTTGATGTTGCCCGAGGAAGAGGAGGAAGATGGAATGATGGGCTGGAAGAGGTCGTTTCCAGCGGAGATCACAGATATTTATGTAAAATCTAATCTAAAGGATGCAATGTGTGGTTACATCACTCCTATGACATCACAGGGGTTTATGTGTGTCAGAGCTGAAAAGTGAAAAACTGAAGCAAAGTCGACTCCCCCGACACACACATTTTATCAGTGGCCTTAGCCTTCCCGACGTTGCATCAGTAAGTAACACTTGTGATGTCATAGAGGTCATTTCTTACGGTTGTTTACAAAGTCTTGAACGGCGCCCATTAAACTGATGTGTGCCCCTTTAATAAACAGCCCATAAATGGCTGACGATGACTATTAATTTGTCTCAGAGCTAAATGCCAGTGATAGTAAACATGAGTTGCGTTGGACTTAAAATTTTAAAAGTGAATAACATGATAGAGTATGATTTATAATCTACTTTATATAGAAATAGGTTATGCTGCTGTGTGATTACGTTACCTCTGTCTCCATCTAGCGGCCAAAGGCGGTTATGCACCTGTGTTCATTCAGTATTTCGGTTCATTTTATATCAATTCCATTAGAAAATCAGTGATCCGTCTTTGTCGGGAGGCTCCGGCCAAGAGCGTGTCAGCACTTACAGAACAACGCCGACCTCTCATGGTACACAAAGGAGGCAGAGGAGACGAAGAGGAAGAACCTGTGATGGCCCGGCCCCAAATCAATTAGATTAAGTTGAAGTTCATACACTCTTTTTATAATTCCTTACGACTCATCTGGCAGAAGGAAACCACAAACCTGAATATGAAATTACATCTGCACACACCTGTCTTCAAAATGTGAGTGTGTTTTGTTGAAATATGGACGATTCTCCCTGGAGGACAGCCAGGACTCAGAGACGCTCCACTGTGATTCACACACACACACACACTTGTAAAAAGAAATGAAAAATAGCTGAACGATAAACTCTACCTCTCTACCTTCACTGTTTGTGAATAATACATTGATGATTGCAGGTCGACCCTCTGCCCTGTCGCTCTGCCCTGTGGCCCTGCCCCGTCGCTCTGCCCAGACGCTCTGCCCTATGCCCTTTCCCCTGTCGCTCTACCCCGTCGCTCTGCCCAATTTTGCCATTATAGAAAGAAACATACCTTCATGAAATCAGTTACTGAATGTTTGCAGTTACTGTGACTACAGCAACATGCAAACAACAAAGGTCGGATTGTTTTCTTTAAATCAATCTCGCTGACACTTGTTTGGCTCAGCAAAGTTTGTTGTTCCTCAGTGAGATGTTTTGTGTGCGGTGGTAACAGCAGTGGGCGGATGATGATGATGATGTTTCATGTTCTCTGTCCTTGAAACAGCTGGAGCTGCTCAGACCTGTTTTCCCTGAAGGCACCGTTGCAGCTCTGGGCACACAAACACGCCTGAAACACAGGAAATATCACTGATAACACAACGCACTAAGATCAAACCTGTCCGTAGATGTATTTATATGTTTTTGAGTTTAAACCAGATTTCTGTGGCTGTCTTTGGGTCTTAGAGTTCTAAACTGTCTCGTACAGCTATTACGTTTTATCTCTGGTCGTCTGTTTGTGCGTTTTTGCAGCATTTTTCTGTGTGTGTCGTGTTTCTGATGTTGACTGTCATGACTTCAGTCTGGGGTTTAGAAGGCTTAGAGCTGTTGCACCCTGACATTATCCAGACTCCAACATTTACATTTACATTTACACTCGGCGGATTCCTTTATCCAAAGTGACAAGCAATCCAGGTTTGTGACAACAGCAGCAAAGAGCAGATTAAGGAAGACGCATGGAGGGAAAAGTAGAAGACAGTGTTCCAAACGTGAAGTCTGTGAAGTATCGGTCGTGTTTTGAATACATTTTGGAAGAGCAATGGGAGTTGAGAGACACAACTAACAAAGGAGAGGAATGTGTCTGAGGGGAGGTGTGTGTGTGTGTGTGTGTGTGTGTGTGTGTGTGTGTGTGTGTGTGTGTGTGTGTGTGTGTGTGTGTGTGTGTGTGTGCGTGTGTGTGTGTGTGTGTGTGTGTGTGTGTGTGTGTGTGTGTGTGTGTTGCGTCCCTCCTCTCTTCTCATCTTTTTAATCAAATTGGTCTTCTTGATTTTGTGATTCTTGAGGCGTGACATCTTAGATATGAGATCAAACCTGCAATCATCCCTGTAACTACATACAGTATTTCATATTTCAGACGTTTCCACCGGCGCACGTCGACGCTTTCATAGCAGAGGGGAGAATTCAATTCGAGCAGTGAAGCTTTTTTATGAGCTTTAGACTTCACTCTGTTTCGCTGGAGGCTAAAAATTATACTGATCAATCCAGAGTGAAGACAGAAAGAGACAAAGGGCTTCTTTCCTTCTTCCTCCAGCAGGCTGAGTAACTTTAATGTAACTGTATAAAAGGCATCGATCCTTATCGTTCCTCTCTCTCTCTCTCTCTCTCTCTCTCTCTCTCCCAGCTGATAAGGACCCGTGTCACCTGGACGCGGCTCCTGGTCCCTGTCGAGGCCTGGTAAAGCGTTTCTTCTACGACAGGAAAGCTTCAGAGTGCAAGCGCTTCTATTACGGCGGCTGCTTTGGAAATGCCAACAACTTCCGGACCATTGCTCAATGTCAGGAGAGGTGCCAGAACCCAGGTAACAGGAAGAGCAGACCCCTGAGAGGGTCCATAGTAATCCTCACAGCAGCAGAGTCTCCTCCTTAAGACAATCATAACAATAAACTGTCTCGCTTTTACCTTAAAGTGACACACAAAGTCTAACTTGTTGCCATTCAGGTGGTCGGAGCTCAGACTGGAGCTGTGAACTTTATCAGGTCGCACAACAAATGCAGAGAAACTCATTTGAACTTTTAATTTTTTCATCTGAAAGGTTTCTACCTCTGAAAATTAACTTTTTGATGGATTCTTGCTGAATCACTTAGATTTCATTTAGATGTCGAGTTTGTCAAAGATCCATACGAAGAGTCAGTGCAATTTTTATTTTTATAATTTCAAATGTAGATGAGTTCCTCTTGTTTATTTAGTAAACTTCACCCATTTACAGACCTTGGCCTTTCCAGCCTCATTCCAATCTAATTAAAGCCTAGATACCTTTATTAGGATTGATCCAAGGCTTCCATTTGTTATAATTTCAGCTCAAAAGTTTATTTGTTGCTGATTAACTGTGATATAACTTGAGTTTTTGGTTTATTACAGACAAAGTCACAACAGCACCGCAAGTCGTCACACAAGCTCTCCCACAGCCAACCATGCTAACAGGTAGAGCGGCCATTTTAACATCAACTACAAACATATATAAGACAAAGAAACAAAGTAACAATGTGTAATCACTTTGATGTCCTCTTGCTTCACACGCTTATCATATTTCCCGCTGAGATGTTTGTGTTTGTGCTCTCCTCAGACGAACTGGCTGCGGGCCAACATCAAGCGCACCTGAACACCACAGAGAAGCAAACTGCAGGTGAGCGAGTGTGACGTGTTTCTGTGAAATGAACCGTTTAATTGATGAGAAAAAACAACATTATCATTTTAAAGGGCAGTGGAAAAAGTTCCCAACAACACAATACAACAACAAACACAAAAACAATCACATCGACTAGTTTTGTTGCTGCGGGATGATAGCGACCTGAATTATGACGAATCACTTGCTAACACTAAGACCTGGATGACTGAAAACCTTCACAGACAAACTATATGTTCAAGCTTGGTTCTTGTTTATACTACATTATTATATCACATTTAGTAAAAACTTTGGCTTCAGAACTTTTTCCACGATTTAGACACAAGAAACTAGCATCACAGGAGAGAAGCATACTAGCATAGCCGCGTAGCCCCAGAGCAACATGGCGCGTGCGTCCTGTTCCTGTCGTGAGGCTAAACCATCTCTGGCCTCATCCTCAGATCAGGAAAGTCAACATAAAGCACTGGCCGCACATCCAGCTCCATCATCAAAGCCTTCCTAGCTGCCAATAGCTTTAGCATATAAAACACGGGCGCAGGCGGCAGACAGCTCGGCAAATTGCCTCTGTGGTTGATGTCAAAGGGCAGAGACGGAGTGCATCAGGGTCTCGCTCTCTCAGCCCATTTGTCACACATGCCCACTCAGTCATTTCCTGGGTAGTAGAGGTGAGGGAGGGCGTATCACCGGGCTGCAGCTTGAGTGCAGATCCTGGCTCGTCTTCAACAATTAACCTGTTAAAAATTCCATTTCGCTTCTGTCAGGAAACATCGGGAGGGAGACAGATTCTTAATGGGTCACGCTCAGCAATCCTTCTTTCTTTTTTCTTCTTTATATCAATCTGTTGTAATGAGATCGCCATGATTTTGGGTGAATGCAGATGTTTTTAAATTTAAAAGTCTCAGATAGAAAGTGCTCATATGCATTTGTAAAAAGGATATGTGTCTTTTATTTTTTGAGTGTGAGCACAAACAGGAAGCTTTTATTTTGAAGTAGCTTGAGGGAAACCATGGGTGTGTTTGTTAAATGTCAGAGAGGTGAACTTGGTCAACTTCAACTTCTTAATCAATTATTGTGGGGACTTTTTTCATTACTTTGGAAAATGTTTACAATTTAAAACCTTTTTGAAAGAATGACATTTGTTCCATACAATTAAACCACAGCAGAACAACAATATCAGTCGTAAATTAGGAGAAGAAGTCATTGAGAGGCTGTGTGATCAATGTGATGGGATTGTTTGGGCGTTTCTGACCCCTAGTGGTCAAAACTGAAAGCTCAATTCAGATCATTTGCTCTGTTTTGGATAATGTTGTCTAAGTGGCCCATATTGATACTTGTGTTTTATGTAGTGAAAAGAATGAGGTCAGTTTGTGTAGAGACGGCCCCCAGCAGCAGCAGCAGCAGCAGGATGGATCCATTCCTCAGTGCGACGCGTTAAAAGAGGATGAATTACGGCGCCTGGCAGGGAGCGAAGGACTAATGAATTCATTACAGGCCCAATTTACTCTCACTCTTTCTCATCGGTGAATTAAAAAGCCGGAGAGCTCGGGGAGGTGAAAATCTATTCCAGCCGTAAAGAAGCTGCTGCTTAATGTAAAAGCGCTCAGGCGTGACTCATATCATCAGGAACACGTTAGCAGGATCACCACGCCCTTCACGGCCATGTAGACTATTATCGCCTGCATCGCCATGTCACGTTATCTTTGGTTGCCATGGCGTTTAAGATATCTCATGACCACTGACATCACATGGAGAGGAAGGGGTTAAGTGATCCAAACACAGGATTATAGACGATTTAGTTTGATTTCTTTAAAGCATAACAACTCTTTAGCCTCACTGTCTTTGCTCATTATCTTCCATTCTAATCATATCTGGATGTTACTTCTGCAAACTTGACTTATTGAGTTTTGTCTCCAGTTTTCCGCACACCGGAGTTCTGCTTCAGTCCTGTGGACATCGGGCCTTGTGATAGCAAAGACAAGAGGTTTGCTTACAACCCCACAACCAGGAAGTGCCACCTGTTTCTCTACAGCGGCTGCGAGGGGAACAAGAACAACTTCCACAGCCGGAGAGTCTGCATGAAGAAGTGCATGAACGCCCGGATCAAACGTGTGTAGAGACGAGCAAACACACACACACAGCTACACACAGTTAGGCAGAATGGATCGTGGATTGTTCTTATTCCGTGGCGTCTGATTTGGTGTCTCTGTCCTGTTGCAGATCAAGGCTCCAAGATCATTCGGATAAAGAAGAAAAACATCGGCAACATTGTGTTCCGCCGATTTTGAGCCGTGGGCTTTGCATGACATCATACGCTACTTTAGCATCACCTGTATTTATGTCCATATGTTCTTTTTTTACTTTGCTGATATCTACGTTATTGTTGTGCTGCATTGTTTGTAAAAAAAAAAATGTTTCTGTATTTTGCTTTGTAGCTCTCACATGCATTTTTAAATAATATCAACATTTAATCAATATATCTACATAAACCCCCTACTCTTTTGACAATAAACTGATTTGTTTTGCATGTTTCATCTACACTGGTAGAGTTTAAATAATATAGATATAAAATGTGTGTATATTACAGTGTCAATGCCTTGTTTTTATAATGCTAAATAAACAAAGACACTTGGGAATAGGAAACAAAATTGCGGTAAGATTCCTGATCAATAACAAACTTCATGTAACATTGGTCGTGTAGCTCCAGTATTGATAATCAATCTGAACACCAGCTTTAGAGATTAAAGCTGCCAGATGACCTACAGGCAGAGCAGGAATGTATAGAATGAGTCCAGGAGGCTCATTCATCATGATGACCATGCTGTCAGAGCTGAACATCTATATGTACAAGGTGATGAATAAAGGTTTAAATGTGTGGAAATTAAAGGTTCTTAAATCAATTTTATGCAGCTTCATAAATCACAGTAATGTTGTTGTTGTTGTTGTTAAGGTGAACAGCAGGGGGCAGTGTTGCATAAAGTACGCTGTGCTCTCACTTGGATGCACAGGATTTGATTCATTGCCTTCTCTTGCAGTGAATTGAATTATATAGTATTATATAATAAATGTCAGCAGTCTCCTTCCTCTTTATCTGTTATAATCGCCCATCGGTGATAAATGAAACATAAAAGCGTCGTTGGCTTGCTGGTTTGTTTCACATTTACCTGTTTGTGTAAAGGGCGCGACTCTGCAGGCTGCAAAGACTCGGATATCTTTTGATCTATGCAAATTGGAGGAAAGGATATCAGAAATATGACTCATTTAAGACCAAACTCAACATGAGCTGCCTGATCGTCACAGTCAGCAAGATCAAAACCTGATGGTGATGCAGAGCTCTGTTTCTTATCAACGTTTAGATTTAAAGATTGCTAGGTTTTAGTCGTCAAATGCTTATATGCTGCTATGTGGTTATCATGCAGTGGAATATATGTTATACATGCTATAAAGTCAGGAAGCAGGTGTTTCATTATTTTACATATTTAGTTTTATTAAGATAGAAGAGGATGTTGAAGAAATCTACTGTATGAACCTAAAAATGAGTGCAAGTCCTATTGCAACATTGTCTGTGCTCAATTTGACCTTTGCCACAATTGTACAGGTCTTAGTCTCTGGTGGTTAGAAAGACTGCAGATACAACATCTCTCTCTCTCTCTATATAATATCCAGACCAAGTGTACAGAGCCACATGATCAGCTGGCCCCCACATGGTACTGTTAGAAAGAAACATCTATAAAACAAGAATGTTTATGTTGAATTAATCTGTATTCGTTTAGAAATTTAATTTAATTTATATTAAAACACAATGCTAAAAGCCAAATGCCCTATACTTCTGTTGTTGCCAGGTTGGAGGGCCACAATTCATTCAACGTAAAAAAAATTAGCCTTGGACCCCAAAAAACGCTGGAGCCGCCCCTGTCTCCAAAGCGTTTGCCGGTTGTGTGTGCGTTGCGTGTGCGTGCGTGCGTGCGTATGCTTGAGTGTGTGTGTGATGGGGGGAGTTTCGTGGTAAAGCCTCATCCAGTGCGTGAGCCTCACGCACACACGGGCACGCAGATCCTCAGCTGTAGGCTAATGCGTGATGTAACAGGAAGAAGTGGGTTGTTGCCTTCCAACGTCAACCTGCCAGCCGCCTCAGTTGCGCACAGAGAAGCGCCGGAGATCCACCGCGCTTTGCTGCACCACGGAGCTTTTGGAGACACACACTCAGACACACACGCTTGTTTCGGAGGGATCGCTTGATCGTTGAGTCTCCACCGTCCCCCTGTTGGATTTAACCCCCAGGTAAGTCTCTGCTCCACGGGGAAACGGGCGGGATTCCTGCACGATTCTTCCCGCTGTAGTCTGAGCAAGTTCAGATGCAGCGGTGTGGTGAAGAAGAATGACGATGCGGTTTGCGTGTGGAAATCTCTGTCATATCTCAATGGACAATAACTGCGCTAAAATAAATGACTGAATGTGTCGTTGTGCTGGAAATAAGAAGATAAAAACACAATTTGTGTCGAAATGGAAGCATATTGAGTCAAACAGCGGGTAGAGTGAATGTGCATGAACCAGCTGTCAGGGGTTTGATGTAAAGGAGCAAAGCTTTGGGAGGCGATTATGCATTTGAACGCATCATGCCACTCTGCTTCATCCTGCACGTCACATTTGCTGCATGAATCAAACTCACCTTTATCCGCTTAGGGAGGAAGCCTGAACGCATCCGTACTGTGTGTGTGTGTGTGTGTGTGTGTGTGTGTGTGTGTGTGTGTGTGTGTGTGTGTGTTGATGCAGATAGGCGTTTGTAGAAATGTGTAGAACTGAAACCTAAATGATGGATGAGGGCAGGGAGCAGGCTGGAGGCTGGAGGGAGGGTGAGTCATGTTGGTTTTGTCCTCAGAGGCACAGATGAAATGATTGTAAATGTTAAGAGTTAAACAGCAGAAATGATGAATTCAGCTTAATTCAGAATTCAGAACCCAGGCTTTGCTCTGCTTCATCATCTGCATGGTTACATAAAGCTGCAGATTTGGACATGCTGGAAGTTTGTGGGCTGGAGAGAGATGACGATGATGGCAGTGGTGATGATGAGTGATAGTGATGACGTGGAGGAGGAGGAGGACGGTGGTCTCCGGGGGCCGAGCTTGTCTGCTGGGAATAGAAGAGAGAGGCGAAGGCGACTCCCAAAGCAAAACCAATCAGAGTTTATTGGTGACATGAAGGAAGTGTTACTGCCCACACCTTCGTCTGCATGAGGTCATACAATTCTATACAATAACGAGGTGCTTCCACATATGTAAAGGCGCCTAATGCTCCTTTATCAAACACATGTAAGGCGGCACAGCACCCATCATCAGGAGCAACGTATCAATGGGGTTTGGGAGGCGATCAAGAGTTGAAATCCTTTGAAAACCGTCCAGTAAAGGTCAGAAAGAGTTTTGGAGACTTTTTGCATCAAAATGGTGAAAGAAGATAAAACACTTTGCATGAGAGAAGATAAGTCAAAATGTAATGTTGTACTTCGTGGTGGGAGGTTAGATAATATATCAGGAAATGTTGACTGTGGGTGTGTGAGAGCTGCCAGTTGGCAGAGGCGCTGGTGCCCTGATATCCTCCAGAGGCTCGGGCCTGCGCCTGAGTGTACGAGCTGACTGTGCAAGAGAAATGTCACGCAACCCCTCAGATGAAACCCCGGAGCGATCGTGCTGAGTGTTTATTGCCCAAATCTAAAGAGAAAGAAAGAAGAAGAAGCTATTAATGGTGGCAGAATCAAAGACCCGGGCTGCGTGGCTCTCTAAGCGTTTGCAGTCTCCATGGTGAATCTGTCCTTAAAATCAGTGGCATTTAATACGCTGCCAGAGGAATCTCATTCATAGCGGAACTGATTGCGAGAACTCTACGGCACATAAGGTTTGGATTCAGAAGAATTGCTTTGCAGGCAAGCAGCAAAGGAACTTCCCCCAGTTCCATTCTGCCTTTTATCAAGGATCTGTTGGCCTGCAAGTGATCGACAATTGGGGTCATTTTAAGAATTCCTATCAGGAGGATTTGAGGACATTCTGCATCAAAGTGTTTGCATACTGTAGCTTTACAGGCCCACTTAACACTTTGAAATGTGATCTTTATAATGAGGTGTCAAGGTGTCCGTTCCTTCCTTACAATTTGAAACATCAGCGCTGCTTGATCTTCCTGCTTGATCTCATTTGGAATCAGGATGTACAGTTTTCCAGGAATGGTTACCGGGGACTGTGGACAGCAACAGCACATGCAATAAATGTAGCTCATCCAGGGAACAAGGAGGGAGGAGGGGAGGAGGGAGGAGGGAGGAGGGGTTTGTACTGAGATCCGACCCCAATGCAGACGGGGTCCAGATATTGAGAGTCGATCAGACGTCATGCTTCAGATATTCTACACGGATGAAGAGACGTCACGTTCACACATCTTTAGTTATTACGTCATCCTCTTGTTGTATTTCCACTCATACTGTATTTCAGTTTGGATCAAGCAGACCATCGTCTGCTCCCCACAGGTTCAGGTTATCTGATTACACAAAAGGACAATGATGTTCGATATGCGCCTCTCTTTTGAGAACCCCTCAGGTTCTGGATTCAGTTTCAGGGATGTGGTCATTTTTCCACTCATACATTATGAAGGGTCATTAGTTTTCTTTCTTTCTTTTCTTCTTCTTCTTTTTTTAACCCTGTCTAGTCTAATTTAAGCATCGGCGGTCCCTGTTATGGATGTGTCTCAGGTTAATGTCCTCAGCTCGGGGGGATAGTTGATGTCGGAAAGATCCTGTGCGGTTTCCAAGGGTGTTCCATGTTTGTGAGAGCTAAACAAACCGTCAGTGTCACTGTGCTTCCTGATTTACTGGGTGGGAGGGGGCTTCTGGCGTACATAACAGGAGGAAAGGTCTCTTGGAAGCTGTGTGTGTGTGTGCGTGCTTGTGTTTGTCGCCCTGAAGTGAAGCTATTGTGCAATCCTTGGCTTTACGTCTGCGTGTATTTAATGTATCTTTTCCGGGGGAGATGTTATGGAGATGTAGGGGAATGTTACGTAAGCGGTTACGTGAAGCTCTGCTGACCTTCTTTTTTTTTTTCGGAATTCTTGCTGCACAATACAAAACCAAATGCCACAGCACGATCATTACACGGGTGACTTGAGATGCATTGTGGGTGCATAAATAACACGCTCTGCTGCAGAACGTCTCTAATTAACACGTTCACTCCTTTGTGAAGATGTGGCCATTAGTATTTGTCAGACACAGACGGGCGAAGGCTTTGATGAAGAGCAGCATTTCATTGATTTCTGATGGAGTTTGATCACTTAAAGCTTCTCTCACTGTAACCTACACTGTATTGTTGATGTAGTAGGATACAAGTTGTGCTTTCTGTTTTCTCACCTAATTTTTAAGGTTGACTATCTTTGTCTCTATGAAGTCCTGCAGAGACCTGGATGAACTTGGCTTCCTGATGTTCCACCATTGTTATATTCTGGCCAAAACATCCATCAAGAAACAGATCCTGTTCCCATCGCTTCCCTAATGAGTTTGATTTCACATTCTGTACTTTGCCCTCGCTGTCACTTTTACGATTCAGCAATTCAGCAAAAAACATTCATTCATTCAAGCTCACAAGATGTTCTGATATATCTCCATGAATATCTCCATTGTTCCTGTTTGTGGAGCAACATGATGCTTGTACAATGAATTCGACATGTGTATCCCATGAGATTCCCGTTCCAGCCGGTGTTGTTCCGCTTGTTTCTCAGAATGATTGGAAGCAGGAGAACATTGAGACTTTGACTCGGATCTCCACAGCACAGCTCAGTGTTTTGGTGCTCAAACCCTCAACAGAGCAACTCAAGCCTGTGATGACGTGAACCTCTCCCTTAGAGGTCAAACTCCAGGACTTACATGGAGGATTTTCTTTGGCTTCAACCAGGTCGTCTTAAATCAGCAATGAATCTGACGCTTGTGTTATTTTTGTCACAGCCAGCAGGGAACCACTCATTCAACAAATCTGTACGTTGGATTAACACTCTAGTGTGATACGAAGCTTTTGAACAGTTTGGGGCGGATGGAATGTTGGTTGAACACTGGGAGGACGGGTGATTGGTGCAGAGGTCAGCGTCCTGTTTTTGTAATGTTTTCATAGCGAGACAAAAACAGCCGATAAGTGAGCAGAAGCGTCGCGGATGCAGCTTTGAGCAACTGTGTTCTTCACCCCAAATAACAACCACACAAACAGTTGTAATTGCTTCACTTCACTGCGACAAACGGCAACAATGAAAACGCAGTCTTAATTACTTGGCAACGGTGGGCGCACATCTAACAGTATCATAGGAGAACAAAAAAAGGCGTCTCAGACAGCTCCAGCTATTGTGCAAATCTGTCGGCCTGTCTCCATCCGGTGCACTTGATGCACTTGACAAAGCAAATCTAATGACCTGTGCAAATGCTGCTCCGTGTAGTGGAAGGAATCGCTGGGATTAGTCACGATTTCCCACTGGACTGTGGAGAACATGCTCAGCAGGTCGTGCCACTCAAGCCGCAAACTAGCCGCTTCCATGCGCTGTACATCAAAACACTTAGAGTGACACCGTGGAGAATGTGCAGGTGCAACTCCATGATGGCGTCTGGTTTATTTTTAACCAGAGTATTTTTAAAGCAGTATTTGTACTATTTTTTCCTATGCGTAGATGCGGCCATGACCGGCTGGCGGATCAGGATCCTGTTCTATGGTTTGGAGCTCTACTATGCAGAACGTCCTTTTAGAAGTAACAACAACACACCACCACGTGCACCTACGAGTGTTTTAATGTGAAGATTTAAGAGCGAGAACAACATGACTGACCAGAGTACATGACAAAGAAGAGGAGGAGTGAAGCTACAAGTGTAATTTGACTCAAGCTGTGGCGTCTGGAATTTCTGCAGAGAATCAACCAGGGAAATGTATGTAAATCCTGCTACTCTGGCAAACAAAACAAATGTCATTAAAGTGGTTTTAAGTTTGTTATAACTCTCTTTTAATTGGGTATTAAAGAGATTCTGGTTGGAAACAGCCCGGTCCGCTTGGAGGCTTTTGGGTGAGTTGCTATTCCAGTTGATTCGGAGGTTGTTAAAGATTTCAGAACAATTTATTTGAACAAGTCTCTTGGGATCTTGGACCATTTGAAGAAGCAAAGCCCCCAGATTTGTGTTTTTGTGACTCTAACGGTAGAGGAAGAGGCTTTTCCATTGTGTTAAAACTTTCCACCAGGGTTCAGAAACAGGTTGGTGGTGGTTGGTGGGCTCGGCCTGTGGGTCAGTCATGTTACACTGGATGTTGTTGTTTGTCTCTCAGCGAGCCTCATTCCAGTGCCCAGTGTACCTGCAGCCAGCATGTGTTGTGTTTGGACCCCTGCTTGCTGCATGGTGCTGTTTTCCAAACTGGCATCAGAGCGTCTGACCTCATTTCACAGCCGACACGTATGACTCACTGTCACTCTGCCTGGGCTGCTGGGATACTTTAAAGCTGAAGTGCCAGTTTGTGATAGTTTGTCATGTTCACTAATTGTATGCAAAGAGAGACACAGTTGGACGACACACACCAGCACATCTAAACTCTCTGAGCCCATGTCTGCTGTATCTAATGTATGCTGGGATCTGAAACTGTGCAGACAAGCGTTTATTCAACTTCTGTCCTCCATAATGGATTTCATCTATTTTGAAGTATGTGTTTGTTTTGATGTGAGGTCAGAGGGATGGATTTCCATTTTGAGACTGATGTCATCTGTCCTTGATACTTCAGCAGAGGCCTGAGTGTCCTGTGGAGGTGTTAAAAGGTGTTTATATTGTGTCTCCCTCACGTGTTAGCAAGAGGCCCCACAAAATTTCAGCTAAAGGGCACTCAGAGAGCAAACACACACACACACACACGTGGAAACACACAGTGCGTTCCGATATGACCTTTGCCTGAGTGTATATCCAGAAAGATCCAGATCAATGTCTGGATCCGGGGCTAAGTTGCACCAAATTCCCCGTTCTGTGATGTTCCAGGAACTGATAACCATCCTGAACCTGGATCTCACGTCTCCTAATCAATAATCATCTCCACACAGCTTGACTTCCAGTGCCATGTGCAGCTTTGTCATTGCAGTATTATCTTAATAGCCGCTGATAGCGACACGACCTCACAGACGAGTGAACATCCATCTGGTTGTTGTTAGGGAATGTTGGCCTGGAGCCGTGGTGCATGTGAGATCAATACATTGGCATCTGGGTTTGCTTTCAGGAACACGGCCTCCTTCCTGCCCCGTGAATGCAAAGTATGGCGTGGAGGCGAGGAGGGATTTTCATACCGTGGCCTCCCTCTCCTCTGTGTGGGACTGTTGTTGTTGTTGTTCTCCCTGACATCTGGCGGTGCCCATGGCAACTCGGAGGTCTCGCTAACATGGGTGACTGCATGTTAAAGTCCAACTCTCATGCATTTTTTCAGTCACATGGGAGAGATTATCAGCATGCACAGCTGTTGGCATTAGAAAGGCTGGAGCTATATTTGGTCATAACGTTACTATGGACACTCTTTGATTGACAGGCTTTCCACGCTTTCAAATGAAGAATCACACCTCTTCTGTGTGTCCTTAAGGTGATTTTAGGGATTTCAGTTTAACACATACGCTGGATTAGCTGCATGTGTGTGAGTGTAACTGACATGTTTGGATCTCTTACTTCTCAAGTAGAATGAACATGTGCGTGCGTGTGTGTGTGTGTGTTCATGCGTTCTAAAGTAACGACTCTTAACTGGCGGTTCAACAAAGTTTAATTATTCCTTTAGTGAAACCACTGAACCGACGGTGAGAGCAGCACAACACAGCACACTGAGTTTAATTGGCCGCCACGGAGGAGCACATTAGCTACCAAACTAACATGGCAAAATAAAAGCAAACCCATTCACCCCCTCAGCAGGAGCTTAATCAAACACAAACCACCGTAAAATAATCCTAATAAACACAAACGTTTGTCTCGCCCTTCTTCTCTTCTCCTCACTTCAGACCAACATAACTTCTAACATCTGCTAACACGTGAAGCAAAGTTTTATTGGGCATTTTTGTGTTTGTAAAGTCAACATGTATGTATTGTTGGTATGCAGTCACACACTCCGGGTGTCACGTTGCTCATTAGTCTGTTGCTGACGTACGGCGGCACCCAGACGCAGCACCTGGAGGTTCTCGTGTCGTTCCTCTACAAAAGTGTTAGATGCTGAGGTAACACAACCCCTGGCTGATAGAAATCCAGGTCTCGGGCCGTGTGTGTGTGTGTGTGTGTGTGTGTGTGTGTGTGTGTGTGTGTGTGTGTGTGTGTGTGTGTGTGTGTGTGTGTGTGTGTGTGTGTGTGTGTGTGTGTGTGTGTGTGTGTGTGTGTGTGTGTGTGTGTGTGTGTGTGTGTGTGTGTGTGTGTGTGTGTGTGTGTGTGTGCGTGCGTGCGCGTGTGCGCTGCATGGAAACTGGGCCAGTGAAACACCCATCACGATACGCAACCAACTGTAATCTACTGATGCAAGTCAAAGCTATCCTTCCATATCACGGCCTGTGACTGTGATCAAGCGTAGAGCCTGTGTTTGTAATTTGTTCAAACTAAATAAATATGTATTGTTCTGGAAAGACAACTGGACTTGGAAATGGATCGTTCAGTGATAGAAGAAGTTTCAGAAGTACACATGCGAGATCCCAGAAAGTGTAATTGTTCTGTTTTGCTTGTCGGCGATGTTCCTGCCTGGTGTGTTTGTTTATACAGAAAGCCCCAGCCACTTATCCACGTGTGCGACCTGCGCCTTGTGTTTGGCTTTCAACCACTCATAATGGAATCAAACTAAACATCGCATTTGGACGGCATTTGCTTTTTTTTTTTCTCCTTCCTTCTTCTTCTCCTTTTTTGATCTGTTGCAGTCAATATAAGCACATAACACTGCTTCCCCTTTAGATCTGACTGGCAGAGCAGAAGAAGTGAAAAAAGAGGAACAAATACAAGAACGAGGCTTCATGAGGACCTTCTTAGTGTGTGTGAGAGAAAACATACAAACACCCATGCTCTTGACACATTTTGGGTCTATTTTGGAAACTTGTCCGTCCACTGCTACGCTCGCTGCAGCACTGTTGTGTCTGCTGAGTGAAAACATGTTGTTTGTCATGATGCCGGCCGAATACCCACTTGCTGGTCTCGTGTCTAACCAGCTGTCACATGTTGACATAAGCACGTTACAGGAAGTAAAAGGCGATCAGCCGTCAGATCCAGACACACATTACACATTACAGTGTGAAGAAGAAGGAAACAAACAAAAGTATGATAGGTTGTATTAACGTCTTGTTGCCCATCTTTGGCTTCAATGTTCCTACAAGAATCTGTGTGATTTCATTCAGCGTTTACAGTAAATGTACAGTCTCCATATGGCAGTAAGACATCCAGGCAGTGCACCATGAGCAGACAGTTCAGGCAGAGTCTATCCTTAAAGCCTGACCTCTCTCTCCATCCTGTTGGACCTCTCATGGCTTCCCTCGCCTCTCGTAAAGCCTAAAGAGTCTTCTGCTATAGATTAGAAGCTGCAGCGACGTCGCAGGCCCTCGCTCGCCTTAATGGACATCCGAATGCCACAGAGAGTAACTGGGAGATGGAGAGTGCCAAACATCCTGTGAGGGCAGCAGGATGTGTACATCTCCGCAGGGACAATGATAGCTGATAAGTGTCAGACTGAGTTCCGGCGCTGTGGTATCTGTACGCTGGCAGATGGAATAGGTGATGTCAGCTCTTACACAAAGTGTCTGTGACTAACCACTTCTGTGAACTGCGGCGAGGCACTCTACACATAATAGTGGACCACCCACAGTTTGCATTGTGGAGAGGTTTGGATTAAGTTGACCCAAAACAGATCAATAATGGAGTGTAGTGCCAGCATGTAGGTTGCTCTCTTTAGCTCTGAGCCGCAGCGGTAAACTTAGAAACGCTGTCGTCTATAAAAATCTCGATGACGGATGTGGTTTCTCTGGTTCTGTTCAGGGTTTCGGGTGTTGTTGATGTTCAGTTTCCATTCATTTATCTCCTCCTGCTCTTACTAAGTGCACCGTGTTCTCTTTGGCATTGTTGTTACACAGATTTATACCTTCTTTCCCAGTGCAGTAAAGTGTGAGCAAAACCTATTCTGGGTATTCTAATTCCCACAAGAAGCCAGATGTCATTGGTTTCAAGAAGCTGTGAGGCAGTAAAACTGACAGATACTATTTACTAGAGAAGATCTTACTCTCGCGTGTTTCGGGAACCTCTGCCAACTGTGGTGGCGGCGACTTGAGCACTTGTCGCGTCGAGTACAACTTGATTTAGGCAAACCAATGTGTTTCAGCTCAAGGCCTTCACCTGGGTTAGGAAAGGAAACGTGTCGAAGCAAATGCCTCCAATCGTCTGAACGCTCCAAACTTTTACCAGTGATAAGGAATCATGCTGGAAATCAAAAGCATCCTCTTGTTGTTAAGAAGCCAGGAGCCGAGTTGAGCTGCAGTCTGACAGCTGCTGGCAAAGCTCCGTCCGTTCCACGTTTGCCACCTGACAAGATTCACATGCGTCCTCCGTATCTGTCTGTTGATGTCTGAAACGCGGCTCCAGGCCAAATCCAGCTGGGGAACTTGGCACGGCAAGAGTGAGTGTGTGTGTGTGTTTGTTTGTATGCGTGTGTGTGTGTGTGTGTGTGTGTGTGTGTGTGTGTGTGTGTGTGTGTGTGTGTGTGTGTGTGTGTGTGTGTGTGTGTGTGTGTGTGTGTGTGTGTGTGTGTGTGTGTGTGTGTGTGTGTGTGTGTGTGTGTGTGTGTGTGTGTGTGTGTGTGTGTGTGTGTGTGTGAGACAGAGTACACAGCTGATCCTCTTCTGGCTGTTTCCAATTTGCACATCACTGTAATGCTTTACAATCCCACTTTCAGTAAGCCCCCCCCCTGCCGTCCCCAGGGTATCGCTCTTTAATTCTAAGCAGACCTGAGGAGGTGCTCGCTCGCTCGCTCGCTCGCTCGGCAGAGGAACTGGCCGGGGGGGAGAACACGCTGGGTCAACTCCACCACTGATGTCCGGAGCCGCCATGACCTAGGTTTTGGCCACTTAGCCTCCTTATTTATTTGT
This sequence comes from Genypterus blacodes, assembly GCF_046128005.1. Lineage (NCBI taxonomy): Eukaryota > Metazoa > Chordata > Actinopteri > Ophidiiformes > Ophidiidae > Genypterus > Genypterus blacodes. The sequence continues at coordinate 580,507 of NW_027466910.1, read as the reverse complement.
CAGGATGTTGGGAAGGGAAGTACGAGGGAGATTTCCTGTCAAGTAAACAAAACAAGGAGTGCAAATCCTGGAAAATAATAACATTCACTGTGTAGCTTTTGTTGTTCTTAAAGGGACGAATCACACGATGAGCTGCCCTCAACACAATAGGACCCTGTTTACTGCAAACACCCTCCATTACTCACTGAATTACACATCAAACCAGCATTGGCTTTATGTCTCAACCTGAGATGAGGTGTGTTAGGTTTGTTGGAGGCGAGCATGTGAAACTCCACCCCCCATGTGTGAACCCGTAGCTGTAGGACTCATAACTGAAAACGGCATGTTGGGCATTAAATAGGCGGCACAGCGGTGTGCTTCACAGCTAGAAGGTCTGTGGTCTGAATCCTACGCTGCGTGGCGTCCGCGTGTTCCCTTGTGACGGCCTGAGCTTCCTTCAGGGGCTCCGGCAGGTTAATCCTGCGGATGCCCTTGACCAAGGCACCAGGCTGTGGGTTAAATGCTGAAAACTCGTTCCATTGTACTCGTGATAATAACAACAAAGGTGCAGCTATCACTTGCCTTGTCTTCAATAGTAAATAAAAAATCCTCGCGTGCTTGACTGCCTTACATCTCGTGAACGCTCACCTCTTCTCCTGTTACTATGGTGATTTTCCATTACATGAAATTGAATTAGCCTTCAGATCCGTCACGGTGCATACTAGTATTGACCTACTTTCTGCAGGACCCGAGCCTCTGCATGAGGCGTAATCCCCCTGTGTGCTGTGCACCTGAGGCACTCTGGGGTCTCTCTCCCTCTCTACGCTCCGTACCTCTACTCCAGCAGCTGGGGGCGGGGGGGGGGGGGATGCCTGTTGTTGTCGAGTTTCATACCAAAACTTAACAGGTGTCACAACCTGCATGCTAATAAACCAGCCTGCAGCTACGAGCACCCAGAAGTGTTTTTAATTAGCCATGCTGACAAATTAACAGCCGGCTTCTGGCTTCCACTATCAGTCGCCTTGGTAATTGCAGAGCATTCAGAATAGCTAGATTAAAAAGACACGATGCCATTTTGTACGTAGCCTGAGAAAGAGGATCTGGAGCAGTTGACTTGACCTGTGAAGTCTCCAGTAGTGAAACATTAGAAGGTAGCAGGATTCAATCTGATGCACCTGAGCCTTAAGCACAACTACCGTCTTGGAAAGTAGATCTGAACCTCAACCTGAAGAATGTTTCCATTTATATTTCCTCTCATTGTATCAAGTCTCAGCAGATTATTGATGGGTTGTAGATTTTTGAGAGTTACCACCTGTGAGATGATACAGAGCAGGCAAATGTAGAAGTCACCACCTCTAAACCGTCCTGTAAACTGTGATACAATGTGGCCTTAAATGCAGCTGGAACCATCATCATTTATTATCTTATCTTATCTACAACACTGATGTGTTTAAGAAAAGACTTTCCAGTCTCTTGAAAGGTCACAGGAGGGGTCGTGGGAGATCTTCCTCCATCCAGTAAGTTAGGTTTGCTCGGAGTGTTGAAGTTAAAACCTTTGTCTATCTTCAGTCCAACTTTCATCAGCGGTCACAAGTTCTAAGTAGCGACCCTAAGAATGCAGTAGAGTTTACATTGAAGTACAGTATAATATGTAACAACCTCCTGTAAGACAGTAATGGTACTTTAAAGGTCTACAGTCAAAATGATGCCGTGCTCTTTCGCTTCATTGAATTCAATCTCCTTTCACCCTCTGGATGAAACCATGTCTTTATTAGGAGAGATGAGAAGTCTTTAGCTGTGCTTTTCTTTTGTTCCGCTCCGATAACAGCACTTTATTGTTCATTGTTCCCTCCAGGTCTGCAGCTGGTAGATGATCAGACAGCCTTGACATGGCTAAGAGGAAGATGGATGGCGCGGAGTGGAGCTGCATGGTGGCGCTCATACTGCTGTGTAATCCAACAGAGGTGGGACGTCATAAACACACACACACACACACACACACACACACACACACACACAGGCAGAACTGAAAACACACACGTCTCATTTTTAACTAAAATGAAGGTAATATTAAGATGAATGCACACATGGATTCATTTGTATTCAGTTTGATGAATTGGTAGTAAAATTAAATTGAATGGTGAAAGTTTGTTCTTCCCTCCTACAGAAATTCACCAATTACATCATAATTCATTTGTACTGATTGTAGATGCTTTACATTTAACAAAAGCTTATACACTCTAGCTGTAAGACTATTACATCTTACATTACATTACATTACGATCATTTGGCAGACGCTTTTATCCAAAGCGACTTACATTACATTACCACCCTTCGCAGAGGGGGGAGCAATTGAGGGTTCGGTGCCTTGCTCAGGGGCACCTCGGCAGGGCCGGCGACCCTCCGGTTCCCAAGCGGCAGCACTACCCACTGAGCCACTGTCTCTCTATCTTGCTATTGTATTAGTCAGTATAGTTGCCATTGTGTTTTGCAGCGAAATGCGTGACCTTCCCATGGAAACCACTTCAACGAGGTCATTGTGAACAATTGTGTGTTTTTATGTTTCTGTTTAAGGAGCATTCTAAGGGATTTCTTTTTCAATACAGCCATCAGGTTGGTATCACATCTGGACACATCTGTAGGCAATATTTCTGTATAGGGGTCATTTCTTTCCAGGGCGCTTGAATGCAGCTCTGGTTGTTAGTCGCCAGATCCCTACACAGGAAAAGGGGGTCCATCCTGTTTAAAAGGTCCAAACTGAGCTCAGTGTCAGAGGGTCAAACTGGGGGAAATATATGGACTTGTTTATACCTTTAAGTTAAATATCGGGATGCATTTGGATTAGAATGTCTTTGGAATGACTGACGTGGTTTATTGGCCTTTGTTCCTCTGGCAGATCTGCGTGAGTGCGAGCCTAGAAGTCAACGACACCCAGCAGCATCCAACAAACGTCTACCACAACATCGGCGTCACCAGAAACAAGATCGTGACGGCCCAGTTTGAGTGCTACCAAAAGATAATGAAAGATAACACCGGCAGCAGAGAAGGTAGAGGCGCCTTAAATTTGCTCATCGCTCGTAGCTGTGGTTCTATACCAGTCAATGTATTGATTGTTCTTCTCTTCGCTGGGGTTTAGAGCCCATGTGTAGCCGCACGTGGGACGGGTGGCTTTGCTGGGACGACAGCAGGGCAGGCTTCACCTCTGAGCAGCACTGTCCGGACTACTTCCAAGATTTTGATCCTTCAGGTGAGATTTCGGTGCAAAGGATGTGTGTACTCCTTTAGTTCTACTTAGCTGGACCAGAAGGATGGCATCCAAATTAAATGGGACAAACTAATGACAACAAATGATCAAACCAAACAGTTACGGTTTCAAGGATGTTGGTCCAAGATCTCTGAGACGAGTCAGGCCAAGCATTTATTATAGGCAGGTCCTGGGCATGGCTGATTGTCCTGATCATCCCCTGCAGAAGGAGTTGGAGCTTCTGTCTTCTGGTCGCTAGGAGGACTAGCAAGCACCCTTACATACTCATTTATTCTCATTTGTTGACTCGTGTCAACTTGTGACTTGTGTCTTTATTATTGTTGTACTGTTGTCCTCACTGTCTGGCTGCAGATGTTGTGTTTCTGATGGAGTGTATTACTAGTATTTATTGTAAAACCCTGGCTGCAAACAAAACTGCCCCTTGCTGTATAATAAAGACTTGAACTTCAACTTCAACTTGAACGCTCAGCTAATGTCTGAAAAGCCGGAAATAGCAAAGAGCAGAAAGCACAGACCAGTCCATCATTCTGAGTAAGAAGCACTTAAACCCAAACTGGATCACTTATAAATCCAGTTTAAGCTTTGATCGAATCCAAATTGTAACAACTTGTCATGTGAGAATTGCTTGAAATATTTGTTATTAAGTGACAGCGCTGCAACGATTTCTGACTTAAATCATAGACCACAGGGAACAACCACACCATCTCCATTGAAAAGTCAATGAGGTTGAATATCTACTTGAAACTATGAAGAGCAGATCTCAACTACAACCTTGCCTGCATTGTATTTGGACTTTTTCACACACATGCATGACCTTGCCTTGCAGAGATGGTGACAAAGATCTGCAGCGACACCGGTCATTGGTTCCTGCATCCTGAGAGCAACCGGACGTGGACCAACTACACCCGCTGCAACGAACACACCAATGAAGGCAGAATAGTATGACCACAATCACAATCACATTTTCTGGCCAAGTATGCTCAAATGTATAAGGTTAGAAGTAAGACTGAAGCTTTAAAGTCTCCAGGAATGGAGGCTAAATATTGCCTTACCAGTAAAATGTGTAGTTTAGGGTAAATGAGTTTAATTAAGTTAATTCCTCTGGGGAGCATGACTAGGCCCAGATGTTTGGCACATCAGGAGGAACACATGGTGATTAAGACATTACAGTTAGGAGATCTCTGTAAGTGCATTCGTGTCAAAGGATCAAGCTGCTAACATCACAAGACATTGTGATGACAATATGAAGATAGATTGACCTCTCTGATGGAGATAATCTAATCTGTTTCCATTCTCATGTTTTCCTCCAGACGGCAATGAATCTGTTCTACTTAGCTCTCATCGGACATGGACTGTCCCTGACCTCGCTCTTCATCTCCCTGGGAATATTCTTCCATTTCAAGTGAGTCACCAACCCTCCTTTCCAACGGCTGTGCTATTTGCTCGCATTGATATTTCATTCAGGCAGATTTATTTATTATTTAGAGATGTTATTTAGATTTTAGATGGAGTTATTTCATCATTCATGACTCAGCATCTCGGTGTAATCTCTCGGTTTTCCTCTTGCAGGAGTTTAAGCTGCCAAAGGATCACCCTACACAAAAACCTCTTCTTTTCCTTTGTTCTGAATTCTGTGATCACCATCATTTGGTTGACAGCAGTGGCAAACAACCAGGAGCTGGTGCAGAGGAATCCAGTGAGTTTTTGATTTAAACCAACCATCATCTTCTACAGACTCTTTTGCATTATTTTACAGACAATCATCCCTCCTCCTCATCTACTGTGTGCACCTTTTTTCCTTTCCCAGACAAGCTGCAAAGTCTCCCAGTTCATCCATCTTTACCTCTTCGGGTGCAACTACTTCTGGATGCTGTGTGAAGGGATTTACCTGCACACACTCATCGTGGTGGCTGTGTTCGCTGAGAAGCAGCACCTCATGTGGTACTATCTTCTTGGCTGGGGTAAGTCACGATAAGGAGTCAAAGAAGAGGTAATCCTCACAGGGATATAATTACCCGGGGGACCTTTTGTGCCTGGCCGTAGTTGCGGTGCCTGGCTGTGATCTAAATCCAGTTGGAATTGGCATCTCTGTAATTGGGTTCAAAATGGTTCTCTTTATGCCTCGTCAGTCTAGTGAGTCTCTACTGGTCAATAACTGGAGGCAGCAGTGAAGTATTTCAAAGTGGTGCAAAGTCTGAACACAGCAGATTGGAGAGCTGTTTGTAGAATCTGCTGATGGATTAGAACTACGATTGATCTGTCTTCATGTGCTACATGCATCCCTTTACATGTGCAAGTTAAGATTGTACACCGCAAAGGCAGTAAGTCAAACCTTAAGGGACTGTAGGGACTGTGCCCTTTACCTTTTACTGTTTTAGTGCAAAGGAAGGCACTTTTTAGGAGATCTGAGGGATTCGTACCACAGCAGTAGAAGCCATTTATTGCTCTGTAAACAAGTGCAGGTAGACGGGGGAAGTAATCTGAGAACTAGAGCGTTGCTAGTGCTCCACTTTCTGCCGTTTTCACCTTTTGGCCTAAATACTACCAGACACAGGTCCATTTTCAATCATTGAGGAGTTTGGCCTGGTTTTACTCACCACAGTCCTTACAAATCATGGATGGACTAGTTTCCAGTCTTGGATTGATTGTAATGCATTGAAACTGCAGTTTGTCCCCCTTAAAGGCAGCAACTACAAAATGAATGATGGAATTATGGAGAATGTTGAATGCTTTAGGTGCAATTGCAATTAACCTCTCCTCTTTTATTCCCAGGCTTCCCTCTCATTCCAGCTTCCATACACGCCGTTGCTCGAAGCTACTACTACAATGACAAGTAAGCAATCAAGTGCCAGATCCATTTCAACCAAGTATTATGCTTGAGAACACAAGTGCTTCAGAAGAACCAGCTTTCCACATAATGTAGTCCCACAATGCACAAGCACCAATATACTGTAGCCTCAAGAAATGACATTGATACACACACACAGCTCTGATACCATTGTGAGCTTCATAAAGGTAGCATTTAATACAGGTTGGATGTTTTAAAATTCAAATGTTGGCACTGATTTGTCCTGTCAGAAGATCCGTGCGTTACAATCAGGCTCAGATTGTCTTCACATTTGTGCTGTCTGCATCTTGCACGGATCAACAAAGCATTGAAGCCAGTCGATATGTTGTAATGGATTACCTTGTTAAGATGTTAATGAGAATCCGTTTCTGAGGAGCCCCATTGATCTACAACCGCTGCATAAATAAAGTCAAAACCTTTTCTCTGTTGTAGCTGTTGGATCAGCTCCAAAACCTCTCTACTCTACATCATCCATGGTCCCATCTGTGCCGCTCTCTTGGTAAGATGTCGCAGTCTTCTGTTGCCTGTGCTGCTCGTGTAAATCAACTGATTATTCCATTTTGTTATGTTGTATTTGAGAAGAATATCATTCTGCCTTGAGAGGGGAAACACTGGGTGGTCAATGGGTTTGTTTTGTTTAATCAATCTGTGCCCCTTTGAGGATCCACAAAGTGGTCGGTCCCCAGGCCCCTTTTGCGGGGAAGGAATTCTTCTGCTTAACATAACTAGGCCCACTTTAGAGGAAACTAGTCCCTGACGAGTCTCATCACATTACACCACAGTAAATATTGAGCCTCAAACATCCTTCCCAATGATGTTCTGCTCATTATGGACCTTTAGTTACAGTTAGGCAAATACTCTGAACTTTCAAACCAGTATTGTATTCATATCTTGCCTGCTTACTGATTTCTCCCCTGTGCTCTCCACCCTTCAGGTCAATCTGTTCTTTCTCCTGAACATTGTGCGAGTGCTGATCACCAAGCTGAAGGTGACCCACCAGGCAGAGTCCAGTCTGTACATGAAGGCGGTGAGAGCCACTCTCATCCTGGTGCCTCTTCTGGGAATTCAGTACGTCCTGCTGCCCTACAAGCCTGAAGAACGCGTCTCCTCTGAAATCTACGACTACATCATGCACATACTCATGCACTACCAGGTAGGTGCTGTGTTTAGATCTGGTACTAGTTGAAGTTAACAGTGCCACTTAATGCTACCACTTAAAGACCAGGAAGGGAGGTAGAAAGTTCCTGAAGTGGCAAAAGAAATGTCCTGCACAAACACTTTGGGACGGACATCTGCAGTAGGTTAGCAACTGATCAAAATAAAGAGTAGAACAACACCATTAGTACTTTGTGCTTTGACGTCTAAATGCTTTCTCAGTGTGTATTTTTAGAGCGATATTTTAAGTTCACTGTGTATTGAATGTGTTCATGTTCACTGCCCCGGTGTTCTTGTAACACGCGTGGCCTTTGGATGTTCTGAATTCTGTTTCCTTCTCTTCTTCAGTCCTACTTGCGCATTTCCTGTTGTTTTTCTGAGCTTAAACCTTTTAGTTTCTTAGCATCTCTGGTAGGATCATGTTTATGTTGAAGAGCAGCAGGAAAGAAAGAAGAAGAATTTTCAGAGAGCTGAAGGGGGGTGAACACCAACTGGTTAGATGTTATCTGATCTCTGTGTTGTCCCAATGTCCCAGTACAGTGAGGACCTCTTGAGCAACAGGCTGAATCAGCTTACAATCTCCCTCTCTCTCTGTCCCTCTCTGTCTCTCTCTCTCTCTCTCTCTCTCTCTCGCTCTGCACGTTTCCTATCTCTCTTCTGCACATGTGAGATATAATCATTTGCTTTCTTTCTTTTAATTGCAGGGTCTGCTGGTGGCCACCATCTTCTGCTTTTTCAATGGGGAGGTAAGACAGTCAGATGGGGTTGTGGCCCTTTCACTAAATGTATTTTGACCACACACACCTACACACACAAACGCACACATCCTCCACATGATTAGGGACAGACCTTGCGACTTCCTGACTTGCAGGACATTCCTCTTGGGTGGCGGGGGATGGTAGATGAGGCATGACAGGCTCGTTCCTCTGGGGACGTCGTAGACTAAAGATCATTTCCCTCATTGGCAGGCGGCCATGTGCTGTACACTGATCACAGATTTGCCTGAGCTGAGTTGTTTATAAGAGCGCCCGCCGTCTTCATTTCTGAAGTGGCCTTTAGCTGGTCAAAGATAAGATGGTAGCAGATACTGGAGTTCTGCTGTTATCTCAGACACACAAAACCTTCTGCAATGATGGAGGACTCCTACAGCGAAGGAAACAGGGCCAGTCTGTTCATCACAATGCAACAAAAGTGACGTGTTGTGCTTTTTGTTACTTTACATCATTGTTATGGTGTAATCTAGCAGGGAGTATGTGCTGACTTGTCAAAACTTGAGGTTCACACCCTGACCCCAAAGCTTCATCTCCACTCGAGCTTTACTTCTGTTACATGTTTACGTCAACATGTAAGACACACACACACACACACACACACACACACACACACACACACACAGCTAGAAAGTGTTTTGACCAACTTTCTCTGGGGCAGTTCAAGCTTGACCCAGCTGGCCAATCAGAATAGAGCAGGCTCGCTAGGCAGGATCCTTTAAAGAAACGGTTCTGTTGTACTTCAGTGTGCACAGCGGTGCATCAGATAGGGAGAATAAAAGTGGATCAGTGTGTTTTCGGTTTCAGAATTGGCCCTAAGAAGAAGAACTTAAAAATGTGTTTAAGAGGAAAGAAGGAGCACCAAGACACACATTGTAATGAAGAGTGACTCACATGAAGCCTTTCTAACACATTGTGTCTCTGATTAGGTCCAGGGGGTTTTGAGGAGGCACTGGAACCAGTATCGCATCCAGTTTGGCAGCAGCATAGGAACCCACTCGGACGCACTGCGCTCAGCCTCCTACACGGCCTCGTCCATCACCGAGGTGCAGGGCTGCTACAGCATCGACGGCCACACGGAACACATGAACGGCAAAGGCTGCCATGACATGGACGCGTCCATCCTAAAATCAGACAGCCCCTTTGCCTGAGGACAGCACCTGAGCGTCCCGTCCACCCCGTCCACCCTGTCCCTCCTCTGAAACTGCAGCATGTTCTGATCCGCGGCGACAGGGAAAACATCACTTTTAAAAGGGACGGAGTACTCGGACTAAAAATACAATGTGAGAAGATATGCAGGAAAAGAAGTGCAGACACAGGCTCTTATCCATTCAAAGGAAATGTCTCCTTTTGTCTAACGCAGTGTCTCTGTACTGTAAAGTGAGCTTGAGCTAAATATTCCCACAGTGTGTCATTTCCACTCTGCTTCTCTTGGATTGTGCATCCTGGAAATCTCAATATTGTCTATGAGTAACAGCTTTTGCTTTTAGGATCATGTCCAAAACGCCTCTGGTCAGAATTGCCAACAAACAACCACATACACACACATTCATTTTGACATTGTTAGTGCCAAACCAAGTCTAGCTAACTATCCTTGCCTGCATCGATTAGTTTCACAGTGACAGAGAACAGATAATAATAATATATCACAGCTCTATCCTGTATTTCACACGTTAGTTATATCATCATTAGCATATTAAAGGTCAGCTGAATTCATTACCACACAGTATTAATCATGTTAATGTAGAGGGTTGGACTGTCACTCATCTCTCAGCCTGACCTTCATGGGTTGTGGTTGAGTCTCATTATGTGAGGGCAGCAGATCCAGATGAGCAGGGCGCATGTTAATGTAAGGTCATGTGATCGTATCTCAGTATCTGGATCATGTATCCAAACAGTGAGGCACGGATGTTAACATGATGTGTAAATACGACCCATGTGATTCATACCTTACCCATAATTCATCAGTTAAACTCATAATTTCTACCTACGCTAACATGGCATCATTATCTGGAGAACTGGAGTTCATTTCAACACAAATGAGAACTAAAACAGTGAAGTTCTGAGTCTTGATTCTGTTGAACACATGTTTAACATTCCTCTGCATATTTGTCTGCAGTGTTGTGGTTCTTAAATGACATATTTCTTATTACAAACTCATTCAAAACTAATGATACACAAGAAACTGCACAGGCATTACAAACACAGTGGCACCATTATAGGCTGTTAGCAAGGTTCATTAAATATTAAACGAATGAGTGAACTCCAGAGGGAATGAATCAATACAAGACAAATGCAGTGTCAAGCTGTCATTGTTTCATCCTGAATACTTAGCAACCAGTTTGCATTGTCTCCCATCTTTTGCTCTTCAGTGTCACTGTGAGGTGGAGCGTACTCTGATCTGTCCTCGTTTCTAGATGACCTTGTTTACTGTAAGCTATGAGGAAAAGTGTCTCCTCCATGCAGGGAGCACGACTGCAGACATACGACGTGGGAGGAACTTGGTTGAAAGCAAATGGTTCCTTTAAAAAAAATGCTGGTGTGAAAGCAATGAGCCTTAAATATTTGTAAAGCATTTGTGTAAGATAAAAACGCTTTATTCTCGTCTATAACCACTGAACTTTAGTTACAGTTTTGCTTTCATTTCATTCACCAAACATCCAAAACCTTCCGTTGCTTTTCTTTTCTTTAGCCGATCATCAATCATTGTCAATAATGCTGGGAACACCATCAACAATCACCTGATGTACATATTTTTGTAAATTTGGCATCTGCAAAGAGGGCAAGTTGTGTGTGTGTGTGTGTGCACCTGTGTGTATGCACGTGTGTGCATGATTTATATATATACAGTATTTATGAGTACATTATACTCAGAAGCATCCGACCATGAAGGAACTGTCTTATGTGACTGCGTGGGCCGTTGTTTGTTCCACCTCTGTGTTTAAAAGAGGAAGGGGTGGGAACCAGGGTGGGGCGCTCTGTCTGTCTGCACATTGTGATGCATTATTCCTCCACTGTCCATAAAGTCATCATTTATTTATACATTACAGTCAGAACAAGCACAGCGCCCTGCGTCAGTTCAATTTACAGGAATGAAGTCAATCTGCCATCGCTTCATCCGAGCTTTCATGATGTTAATGCGTTAAAATACTAGATTCACTAGAGGGCGCTGTAAGAGACCAATCAAATAATTGCAAATGAGGCGGAGCACAAAAATTGGGAATCCGATATAACAGCACAAATAAAAGATGGCGACAATCTAACCGCCTGCCCGATTTTTGTAGGTAAATACATTTTGCGAACACGTGGTTAACGTCAGGTATAAATATAAGTGTAACGTTTGAGCATAAGCTGATTTGTGAATCCACTCTTTGCAGACGAGCTCATACTTTAGACTGAAGTAGGTTCTCACAGATACAGGGTAAGAAATGACTACCTACCAATACCAAATATTAACATTTGCTATTGAATGTCTCAGTTACACACAGGTCTGTTGTTAGGGTGGCATATTTTTAAGATATATGATGACATAATGATGAATGATGTGGTATTGATTGTTTCAAAGGTTTTCTCTGCAGGATTCATTTGAGGCAGAAGGTTCATTTTGGACACTGGACACCAGATTATATTCAGAGTATTTTGAGGACTTTTCTATGTCAAATCTGCAGGACAGTTTCCCTCCACATTATCATTCACATAAACTATGTAGTGTTTATTTTGAACTGTCGGCGTTCCGCTTCGAGACAAGTGATTCAAATACAGCGACATCTTTCATAAACAATTTCTACGTCCTGTACTGTATCGCTGATGAGATGAACTGTGTTATTGCCAGAGTCTTTTTGCCAAATGTAGTAACTCCTGTTGTACCCTTTCAGTTGTGTATTCTTGTGTAAAATACTTTCATATGACTTTCCAAAGGTCTTGTTAAGAGTTTATGAAGTCCCCAGTGACGCCCTGTGACATTGTATAGTATGACAGAAGCACTGGGGACAGGGTCTAGTCTCTGTTTGTACTGTACTGTATTTCACTTTGGTAGTCTCTACACTTTGACTCCACACACTACTGTTTGAATGTACCTGATTGTGTTTTATTTTATGCTTATGAAAACATATATATATATATTTACGATATCTCTTTTTTTATCATACCATTGAATTGCACAATGTTGCTGTCTTGTGTGTATCAGATTATACCAATACAGTATAGTACAGCAATAGCAGCCAACTGAAGTATGCATCCTTTATTTCTAAAATGTGAAATTCTGTGTAATCAGTGGGTTTGACTATGAGGCAAGGTGCTGTGTGTGTTTGCCCCGGTCCCCCAGCTGAGAAAGAGTAGGGCCCTCGTGTTGTACTGTGTGCAATATGAGATACATTAACACAGAGCTGCTGGATGAAGCCTCTTTTGTCGTGCACATTAGCACCACAATTCATTCCAAAGCTGCAAATTCTAATGAGCTGTTGTGAGCGATTGCGTTCCATTTTTCCAGCATGTGGCTGAAAACAAAGCCGAGCTCCTGCACAGTGTTCATCTCCAGCCATGGCACAAATGCCTCTCAGTTGGGGTTCAATAGTTCAACCGCGAGTCTTTACAGCTAATGTTGCTGAAGACGTGTTTCCACTTCCAGCCCCCTCTGTGTCCTATTAGAACTCTCACGTCCTGCTGCTTTACTGCCGCCTCGCTGCTTCCAACCAGCCTGAGCTGATGTACGGAACCATCCAAGTCTTCATTATTACTGTTATTTCCTATTCCTCATCGTTTCCTCTATTGCCAGTGGCCTGTTTGCCTCTTACATGACCTGAATAAGTGATGCTGCTGGTGAGTAAACAGTGAGAGGAGGCTGCTGTAGGGTGCTGCTGTCACCTGCACTTATCCTCACAAGCACACATACAGTTGTACTCTGTGAGACGCTAACTAGACTGATTTAGATTCCAGTGAGATACTAGAAAGGATTTTCTCTCAGAATGCTTCTCAGAATCTATAAATACAGACATGTCTCTCTATGAATGCAGAGACATTCTGCCTGGAGCGTTGTGGGATGTGAATAAGGGCACCAAAAATGAATCACACAAAATGGAAGCAGCACTGACTGCTAATGGTCCTTCAGAGTGAACCTGAGTGTGTGAAACTAAAGCAAATCCACCTTCTTACTTTCGTGATGCCCAAACACATCTACCCACACTGATCCACGTCTACTCTCCCTCCCACCACTGTGCATACTGAATGAAAAAGTACCTAGAAATGATTTCTGGTACTGTCTCTTTAAGCCCCCCCTCCCGAGGAGCCTTCTCTGTTCTGATCGGTCCATTTTGTCACTCACTTGCTGCTTTAGCTTCTCACTTTGTTGGTGTGTCTGACCAGGTGGGTGAATTCAAAAGTGTTACATGATGTCAGCATGTTACAGGACGGAAATGTTTAGATCTGGCAGCAGTGAGACCTATGGGTTAGATTTTGATCTCCTACTTCAACACAACACATCATGTAACATATATTTATAGTAGGGAGTTTGTGTTTAAGTGTGCTTCATTCCTTCCTTGTGACTTTTAACCTTGCAGCTTCTTTAATTCGATCAGCGGGGATAGAACACAGATAAGTGGATTCTCTCAGCTCATTTCCTTCTCTACCCCAGGGGCTGGTTGATATAATTACACATTTATGAAATTGAAAACCTTGTCAACCACCTTTTGCTTACTTCAGAGCATTTTCGGCCACAAACTAAATCATTTTACCTCTTTAATTTAACTCTTACTTCTATTTATCACTGAAATCTTCCTGTAGTCAATGGAATGACTCTGAGTTTGTCTTTGAGTAAAGTTGGTATGGAATGTTTGGGTTGTGTCGGCACGCTGCACTCTGCTCCGCAGGATGAGAAGGCGCCAATGTGTGTGTTTGTCCCTACGTATCTAATCACTCTACAACCCCCCCCACCCCCGCCCCCACCCCTGACAGCAGAGGAAATGGGGATGTAGGGAGAGTTTGCACTTAATGAAAACATTCTCCCTCACACTGGTAGCTTCTGCTGCTGTGCCTCCCTGTGAGAACGGCCAACTTAGATGGAGAGACTATGGATTGTTTACGTTGAGGAAATACTATCAAAGGTCAAATCTGTGACGGGGAAGCAGGATATACAAGTGTGTGTAATTGTTTGCAGTATGAAAATGAGTTTATATAGAAGGAGCAAATAGATTTTACTTTAGGAAAGAAGAGTCATGAACATCAAATAACTTCACTTCTCAGATGCTTTGGTTCCATTTAAATTAGGAACAACTTGTCCACATTTCCACATGCACCTAAACTTCTTCATCTTGATGGATCCGGTGTAATCACAGTGGAAATCTGCACTTGTTTTGTGCGAAACTGACTGCATTTAATCGGATTTAACCAGAAGATAAACGTTTAAGGGAAGCTTATCTGGATGATTAGTACATGAGAAGTACGATGTACCAGGAAACTCTGTCTCACTCTGTCTGACCTCCTCCCAGCTCTCTTTCTCTCTCTCTCTCTCTCTCTCTCTCTCTCGCTCTCTCTTTCTCTCTCTCTCTCTCTCTCTCTCTCTCTCTCTCTCTCTCTCTCTCTCTCTCTCTCTCTCTCTCTCGCTCTCTCTCTCTCTCTCCCTCTCTTCCCATAAGGGGCCTCTTTAGGATCACAACATGGACAGGTGCAGATATCTGAGATTCTTGCTGTCGCTTGAACTTCACCCTCTCTCCCTCTGACTTTGGGGAGGGCGAGCGAGGGTTCACCCTGCCACCCCATAGCTTGGGAAAGACCCAAGAGGCTTTGGTTTACAGGAAGCAATTCTATACACAGTGAGCCAGGGCGATAACTAAAAAGAAGAAGCCATTGAAACAATAGGGGAGATCATGTTTAACTTGAAGTAGTGTTTATTTAAGGAGTGTGTGGCACAGAGTGTGTAATGGATAGTGTCCCAGTAGGTCCAGCAGTGGACGACGTGGGGTCAGAAGGTTGGAGAGGTTTGTAAGGGAAGAAGGGGCCGGGCTACTGAGAGCTCGCTCGCTCTCTCTTGGGTGAGAAGTAACTCACACTGAATTCTTTGTCGATTGGGAACTCAGAGGAGGTTTGACTGATGGTGAAAGAGCGTGCAGAGTAAATGCAGAGCAGAATTTCATACACAAGTGTATCAGCTGTGACAACATTCCCTTAAATCTGACATTCACGGTCAGGAGGGGGTTTGTGTTCCTCCCTCCTCACCAGGGGGCGGCACCAAGAAGCTTCTTTGCCAACCACCAACCGGTAGAGATTGAAGTAGAAGAAGAGTAAGGCAGGATGTAGTAGTAGTTTGATCATAATTGCTCAAATGGTGACCTTTGATTTGAGGATTTATTCACTCCTCTGTCCTAATAGATAGAGGCTTCCTGATCTCTACATTTTAGGTATTTCTTCTAGTAATGTAATGTCCTTTTGTTTCATTCTGAGGTTTGATTTGCTGCTTGTACACAAAGTGAAGCGCTAACCTCACGATGTGCCACCATTATTCTGTCTGCAAACACTCTCTGTTGGCAGTTCCACCGGAATTCGATCAATTTCCTAAACACTGAGAGTATATCCATCATGGAGAACTTCCTGGAAGCAGTTAATGACCCTCAACTGGAAAGCATCTTAACAGCTGACGTTTGGGAGTGTGAAGACAGGTGTATCATAACAGAGGCACGGACGTCCGGCAGTGAGAATAGAAAGAGTATAGATAGTGCTTTTGAGTGTGTGTAATACGAGCTGTGTGTTTTATATATTGCATGTATATTATTAAAAGATGGAACGTCATGTTGTGAGTTTCCGTCTATGGCAACCAACCCACAGTCCAAACCCATATGTATTTGCTGTGCCCTTGCGTTAGACACCAGAGGTCCGGGGGATTTAGCTCTCTGCTAAATCCGTCTCCTGGAACCCGGCACAGGTCACCAGTGCACCTGACACCGGCAGCATCAGCACTGGCTGTAACTCTACAAGGACCAATATCACCTCTGATCCTGCGCTGCACCGAGGCTGCTGGAGGCCACGTCAGATTATAATCCACTAAAATAGAATTTATGCAAAGAGCAAACTAAATTGAAAGCAGGAACATTATGCAGATTTTATTTGTTATGGGTCGAACGAGTAGTTGGACTGCTAGGACTGTTTTAAGGAGTCAATAAGGTCAAACCTTTTTTTTATTTTATTATAAAAAGACTTTCTATTGAGTTGCAAAGAAAACAAACGTGTCATTGGAGTGTAGCTGGCTTGGTTGGTGCTTCTAACAGCCAATGGGTCTTCGCTGAAATAGCAACAGATAAGTGGCCAACAAAAACACACTACCAGATGAGGGAAATGGGGCTCTGAAGACAAAAATAGCTTTATTCATTGATGAAAAACATCTCTGCCAAAGGACTACAAAGGGCCGATCAGTCAGACCTGAGCCCCTTATTTTCCTTCAATTAGATTGATTGACCCAAGAAAATCTGAAACAAACACAAGAAAATACACAAAATTCTGGTTTCATTTATCCAGTATTGTGATTAAACATGATTAAACATTTCTATGAGTTTTGCAGATACTTCATGATAAGAACAGAGGAATGTGTTAAGTGAAGCTGTATTTCTTTGTGCTGTACCTCCTTCCTTCCTCTTTGGTTAATGTCATCGTCAACCAGCGAGCTCCAATGCTGGAATGTTCAGCAATTTCACCCGGCTCACGTTAAACAGGGGAAAGAAGTGGCGTTTGTTTGTTAAACAGGGGAAAAAAAGTGGCTTTTGTTTGTGGAGCCGACGACTCAGGACGTCTGCTAACAAGACAAAGTGCAGAGCGTAGCTTTCCTATCACTTAAGGAAATGTCTGCTCAAGTCACTCAGTACTGAGAGGGACACCAGCACTAAATGCTCTTCCTGCAATTGTGGAAAAATCACTGCCTTGAAATGTGGCTACTTTACTTGTGTTCATAAGGATAGACGTGTTGCTCCACCTATGTATAGACTGGTATGGAGACTTATGGTAGGGTGTGTGTGTATGTGTGTCTGTTAAATCTGCCTAACAGTAGCCAGACAATGAACACTAATCTAGAGAAATGTGACTCACTGTGTTAGAAGCTTTGGTTTGACCCTTTGGCTTTAGTGAGTTATTCTCATGCACGTCCACACATAAATCATCTCTGTAAACAGGATGGATTATATTCACTGAATCTCCTCTCCCTCTTTTGACCCTTTGCTCCTAAATGGATGCAATTAGGGAACTGATATTGAATCAATGTTGACTTGCGACAGAGTAAAAGTTTACCACGGACATCGCACTATTACATCACACAAATGCAGATAATTGAAATCTGCAGTTTAGTGGAAAATGCAGCCGGAGCCGATAATGTAGATAATCTCAAGTAAAGAGACGGAGAAACGGCTGCTGGTGATGTTGAGTGAAGAAATATTGATGACGATGAAGATGACACACTCTTTACCAGTAAGCTCTAAGTCATCAGCAACTCCTGATTGACCCTGGAGAGGAGGAGGAGGAGGAGGAGGAGGTCCCTTCCCATGAAAAAAGACCAGAATGGAAAAGTTATTAGTAAGTCAATGAGTAAACTCCTGAGTTCACACGGGATTGGCTGAAGGTTTCTTGGCCTCTGGGGACACAATTCTAAAACAGAATTTCTTCAGGTAGACACAGCTGAAAGAAATGTATATTTGTGGTTATAGTCTTTAGTTTATTATTTTCCATATTTCATCTAAAATAGACTTAAATGAGAGAAACAAACCAATCAAATGTTGACTGTCTACTTGACCTTTCCCACTGGAACAAACTAATGTCAAGCTGACATAAAAAATAGTTTCAGTTTTGCACAAATATAGCCGCATGTTTGTACATCAAAACATGACCCCTGCCCTGAACTATAACCCTGTACATGTAGACAGGGAGTGTGTGTAGGTTTTGCTCAGTTGCACAAGGGTTCCTCCCTCTAATTGGCCACAGACCTCAATCAATAGAACTGACCCCAGGGTGATCAGCAATTTCAGACCTGACCAAACAGATCAATACACTGTATCAGTAACAGCATGTGCCACATAGGTGAACATGCTGTTATCGTACGTTATCTATATGTAGCGTGACGCAGATGGAAGTAAACCCTGTTGTGTATCTGATTCAGTTCGTGTCCCTTTACAGGTTCCAGCAGTGCAGCATGAATGACTCATCATAACAATGACTAACGTGACCCCGTGAGCCCACTTCAAGTGATTGTCAACTCGCGGAAAACACAATTTGCTCTCACAACCACAACACCATGTAACATTTGAAGCACTCCGACGCAGCTTCCTCCACTCCATCCTCTTCCACGGCCAAACCCACACGCACATAAATACAGACGGGCCTCTTCAGTAGCCTCTTATGTTTCATCACTGACAGACGTGCGGGTCATAATTGGGGGGCTAACATCAGCCTTGGCAGGCCTTGCACGTTTATATTGCGGTCATCGTCAGTGTTGGTCAAGAATCATTTTATGAAAGTCGAGTTGTTTTATAAAGGTGAAACAATGCAGAGTCGTAGTCCTAAACGCCACAAACATGTATGAATTAAACATGAATACAGAGCCTGAGATCTGCATATGATCAAAAGCTCTCATCTTTTGTTCTTAATCTTATGAGAAGCCGTTGCAGGAGGACGTAGTCATATGAGGTTTAACAAAGCCTCATAACAATATATATATATTGCTGTTTAATTTATAAACAAAGGAATGACCTCTCTGTCACGCCTGCGTCTCAGCCCCTAACATGACCCAGATCTATTGTGCAGCGTAAAGTAACTGTTGCTCATTGAACGCTGGAATAATGCCAGAGACACTTGGTGCTGTTTTGGTGCTGTTTTCCATTTACAAATGTGATTAGGTGGCACTGTGGGACATCTAAATGTGTCCGACTCAGCAACATTCACAGGATCATAAATCCTTTCTCATCCCTTTCTGATGACAACAACCCTGTTCTTGGCAGCTGAGCGTGTTCATTTGAAATCTGTTTCATATACAGAACAATAAGCCTGCTTATGCTGTGCTATGGTAAACCTCCTTCTCCTGTGTTGTCGCAATCCGCTTCTCGCTTGTGATGTTGCTGATTTTCTGACCACAGAAAGTGTGTGGCATTTAAGGTCTGGAAAGTGTGTTTGGCTGGTTTGATCTTTGCACCCATTACTAATCAGTACAACGGCTCTTTGTCCTGTTGCAAATCTAAATGTATTTATTCGTTCTACCCGTCGCAATTGATTCTGTGTCAGACCGTCACTGTTGTCTCACGTTATCTCTTGTAGCCTTATCACATGTTGTTAAGCAGAAAATTAATAATATGATAATTAAATTGACATTTACTGTTACCTTTGCTCTGTAAATGTGGATGATTAAGATCATGATCACTGAGGAAGAGAGAGAAAGGTTGGACTATAAATCCTAAAAACTAATAAAAAAAAAGTATATAATTGTAATGGTAAAAATAAAAACACAAAATAAACAGGAATGATGGATTTTGCAGGTATGATGCAAGTTTCAGTGTCAGATGTCAGAGGGAGATGTGACGACTATGTTGTCTAATTCAAACACGTTCATGTTGTGGAAAAGTTCCTAACATGCTCATGTGCTCATGTGGGACTAGACAGATCTCCTTCTTCCTAGTGTTGCCTTTAACACATTTCAATCAATCCAAAATAATCCCATTCAAACCAGTCCTAAATCCCTTAAGCATCAGGAATCAAACTTGTGAACTGAATGACTTCTGGATTGCGACATGGGAGAGTCCGCAATGGAAAATCTGAAGGGAGCTGCAGCAGTGAGGCTCCTGACAGATGAATGCACTTTGGCTGTGAATTGTAGGTGTGGTGAGTGGAGATGAGAGTGTTTTGGTGTCCTCAAGGCGCTCTGTAGGATGGGCAGGAAGGATAAGGTGGAACCGAGACAAAGTGAAGTGGACATCATGCAACACATGGTCAACACCCACACAATGATATATGTGGCAGACAATGGTATCTGCTCTTTGTTTCATAAGTGGGAGTTGACTACAAGTGCTCGGGCAGTGACACAATATCAACAGAATGTCAGAACGCACTTATCGCTTTGTCCAGTTTTGCTGATGCTGCTACAAAAAGCTTGTGTCTCTGTGTCTCTTGTGTCTCCGTGGTTCATTTGGACCGGTGAGAAAGCAACAATCGCTTCAAATGGTCTCCTTGGAACAGATGGTCTTGAGAATTGATTGACTGAAGGTTTTACGCTAGTTCGGACCAAGGTGATCCCAGGCCAATGAAAGGATGCATTCTGTTGATTATGTTTATTGTGAAGATACAGTTCTATATCAGACAACATGAGTAACAATTGAAACGAAGGAATAAGCAAGAAATTATTTCAGAGAACCACTGAAGAATACAGCAGAGTTAAAAACGCGTTAGAGTAAGTTTTAATTCTGTGATGCCCTCTGGAAAAGTTGTAGTTTGAGCAATTGAAGAGACAAACTCCCATATTGCAACATCTACACAGATGTGCGTACAGTTGCATCAGTTGTTGTAATGCCATAAAAGCAGCAATAACATTATGACACAGTGAGCTTGAGGAAACATTCTGAGAAATGTAGTGACGCTCGGAATGACGCCCCGAACAATCCGACGAAGACGCAAGTCAAACGCCCTGCCTTGTTTGTGCTTCATTTGATGTGAAACAAACCGAACCAAATAAAAAAGCAGCACAAAAGGTCAAACTCTGATGGAGACCTGCTGAACCCCAAAGGACGACGCTGACATTTTGTGTATCGCAACAAGTTCATCAACCGGTAGCGGCCTGTCATGTGAAACGAGATAGAACAATCCAACCCAACCTCTTAAACAAACGCACGATAACTTGGGAAAGGAAACGGGAGGTGATGGCGGTGGGGGAATTAGCAGCCTGAGCCGAGTGCCTGCAGTTGGGAAAGCCTGTGGAAACTTTCGGCGTGTGTTGAAAAGAATCTCCCTGTGCAATTCCATTTGGCACGGAAGCGCCATGGACTCCGCACTTCCTCCTCTTCATAGATCAGTGGCTCCCCGCTTCCCTGGAAGTCTTGTGTTTGACAGCGATGAGAGCGGGAACTGCTTTTAGTGGAAAGGGAGAGCATCCTGCCGCCATAATGTGCTGCTCTGTGCTAAAAGAAGGAACCTCAATGGCTCCATAAGCCTCACATTACCCAGGCTGAAGGATGAAGGATGGAAACTCATTATGTTTCTGCTTCCCATGCTATGTATAGCATAATGTATTTGTCCATATCATTAGCTGATCAGTAGCCAGGACACATTAATCTCTATGCTGACTAATTCAGTCACAGAGTATAGTTTTCTCAGTATTCCACTTCCTGCTGGTGTATCACAATAAAAGCCCTGCTCCTGAGCTAGGGGAATACTTTTATTAACAAATATAAAAACTACATGCAGTTCTATAAGGTACTCTGGTTATTATAATAACCATTGCTTATTATAATAAGCAATGGTTATTATCTATGGGATACTGATCATGTTACTGTTGGGAGCTTGAACACAAACTGCATACAGGTTTGTTCAGTGTGACTTTTTTATTTCATTGTTTTATAAAACCTCAACACAAATATTCGGTCTGATGTGGTTTGTGGTCCAAACACACTATTTTACTGACAGTATTTCTGTGTTGTATCAGACAGAGGGCCGGTTCCTCTGATACATAACATCCTTTTACCAAAATACACGGACTACAATAGAAAGCATATGTTTCCTAGGGAATTAATTCTCTTGCATGGTTTCATTTGCAGGAAAGTGGATCAAGTGGATCCAGCCAATGAGCTGGATATGGGCTACAGTGCTCAGATGTGGCAAATTCATTTCTACCACAAAGTTATGTGAGCTTAACCAAAGAGGGGAAGCGTGAGAGAGCACCATGTGTTATGAACAAGCTGCATGTGCAAGCATTCCAGCGTGCGCTTCACAAGACATCAAGTAACCTCCTGTAAAAAAAAAGCCCAGCAGAGTTTCAGACAGAGCTGACCTCACTTTGACCTCTCATCAACCAGCACCAAGTGTCTCTCCTTTGTCCTTAAAGCTATGAATCTAAGAAAAGGTGTCACTGCTAATCACACTGAAGTTGCAGCTTTTCTCATTTGCTAAACGAAGAGGAACAAACAGTATGTTGTAGTTATTGTGTGACATGACAAAGGATGATCCCATGCATGATTATGGCTCCGCTTATCTCTTTGAAATGGCAGGACTAGAAGTGATGTCCTATAAGATACAAATTAGTGCTCGTGTCCAGGGAGACGGAGGCATTGGTTTGTCGATGATGCATTTGGGTTTGTTGCAGAAAATGGTAAAAACAAGCTCTTGTGCAATGCTGCTGCCAGATATTTACCCACAGGCCACGTTCTGAGCGTCTTACTCCATGATGCTGTCTGTTTAGTTGTTTCTCTGTGTTAGAATTGACTTTAATCTTTTATTAATTGTGCCCTGTCTACACAGCTAAGCCCTTATGAATCTGATTGCTATTTAAGAGCCTCTGGCAGGGCGTGTAAGCCAGACAGGCTTAACATTTACATGCACTCAATACTTCAAGTATGTATCCGGACTGCAATTACAAGGTCAAATGCGGTTAAAGAGTGAAGCCCTGGAATAGCAATGTGGTGTGGTTGGTTGGTTGACTGGTTCTTTGGTTGGTTGTTTCCTTGGTTGGTTGGTGGTTTGGTTGGTTGGTTGACTGGTTCTTAGGTTGGTTGTTTCCTTGGTTGGTTGGTGGTTTATTTGGGTGGTTGTTTGCTTGCTTGGCTCATCTTACTCTTTGCTCACATGGACCAACTGACCAGCTGTGAGTTTATACTTTGCTCTGTCCCCATGCAGCAGTCTAGAGACCTGTGGGACATGGAACACACAACAAATAACCAATGTATTAGAAGTGCCAGGTTAGGTCTACTGATTCTCTGAACTTTCAATTGTAGCACAAGTGCCCATAAATTAATGTTGTTCAGCTCGGGGTGAATGATCTTATCTGGACTGTAATGGAGGATTGCTGCACTCTTTGCTGTGGTCTAAATACCACCATTCTCTTGAGGCGTTCATGCCAAAACAACATGTCTAACTTTCCTGCCAGCTGTGCTATCCCTTTATTTCATAAAACAAGTTGTCAATAATATAGAGTCAGCCAAAGTTTTGGAAAATATCTCACAGGAAACAATGTTGCCTGGTACTATGAGAGAAGCCAGATTGGTCACTATCCTGTGTGTCTTTGCACTCTGCTGAAAAGTCTGCTTCCTCACGTACACACAGGACTCCAGCAGGTGCATCCACTCTCACTCAAAACACACACGCCAGTGGGGATTATAGGGAACAAAAAATGGAATAAGTCCTCAAATATAACCTCTCAGTGCAGAGGGGAAGCACTATCAAAACAGTGGCAGGCTGTACTGTGCCTGTGGGTGACTGGCTTCATGAAAGTAACATGCTGCAAGGCTGTGCTGCTCCTGCTCAGAGCTCAGAGCACATTCGTATTCTGAGAGGGGGCCTAACATCAATTTCTGAATGTCTGGTGACAGAGAAGATCAATCTCCTGGGGAGTCCAGGTCGACCACAGCACACAAACAGGATGTGTGTTCAAAAGTGTTGTTTGTGTCCAATAGTTGAACATCAGTGATTTAGGCCAAACCGCTGAAAAGATGTCACCTCGCTTTGTGTAGGAACTCCAACTGGTTCATGAAACAGTAAAGACTACCTATATCCAACACATCAGAAACTACTTCCATTGATCTGACATCACTATTTGTCACATTTCGAATAAACTAGTTGAAAATTCCCAAGTGTAACATGTTTTATCTAGGCCTATCTGGTTCAACTCACTTAAGTTCAGAGTGTTCTGTATCTCACCAGATGAAGCACTGAGGCTTTTATTCAGAATAAGCAGACGTGTGCTTAACCTGCCAAAAGACCACAGAGAAGAATGGAGGAAAGAGTTGAAGAGAATGTAGACGTTGAAGTCGTCTCCGTCTCAGTTTGCTTCCCCGCCCAGCGTGAGGGAGATGGCACCCTGCCTCAGGGGCATTACACCCTGGGTGTGTCCTCTGTTTTTATAAGCAGGAAAAGGGGGGACAGGGGGAGTCGGAGGCCCCACTCTGTCTTTTTGGAGAACACAGGAAACTGGGGGGAAGAGAAGGAAATGGTCAAACATTTTTGTGGGGATGCTAGGAAGACAATGTCAGCTTAGCAGACCGAGCTTCGGCCTGTTTCTCCCTTTGAAGACGCGTAAACAAAATGTCATTGTTGATGTTTCATGGCATCAGTGAAAGGAGGAAAAAGACAGAATCGCTGCAGGAAGGAAGTCCTCATGGTGCCGACTGTCTGATAAATGGGTGTGTGAGGCCGGAGACGCTTGGCTGAGTGGGTTGATGGACTTCCAAGGCAAATAATTGCACTACATCAATCTGCCGGATAGGGGTGGCATTTATTCTTCATCCTTTACCATAATTCTTGATCATTCTTGCCAGTGATTGCATCCACAGTACCTTAATGGCGCTTAACCACATTTACATCACACAAAGAAGAAATATGTGATAAAAGGTTTGAAGACGTTGCACCTTTGATGTCCCTTCAAAGGCTAAAATGTAAAAAAGAACATCACATATTGACAACTTAATCTCAGAACCGCTGCAATCCAGAAAATGGTTCCCATGTTGAAAGGATTTGTTCTCTTAGTAGAAAATCTGCTCTGAAGATTCAGCGCAGGGAGAAAGGGCAGCAGGTCTCGTCTCTAAAACCAAGTGCCACGGGGATGGGATCCAGATGTTACCACAGAAAGTTTCACTGAAAAAAAGGAAAGGTTGCATCACAAGACACACATGGGAACCACATGCAATAGATTTCCTAGGATTTCCTCCTTGTTGGGGAAAATTAGGACGTATAAGAAAAACTGGGAACGGACAGCAGCTTAAAAACAATGACAGAGACTTGTTGTGCTGTTGAACTCGTACATCAACGTCTTTCTTCCTAATCTGTTGCATTTTCATGATCATTTTTTGTGAAACTGGATTGCTGAGGTTCCAGGTTTTGAGGATTTATTATCCTCCACCGCTTTCTAAAAATGGAAAGCAAATAACCCTGGTGAAACTGAATGTCAGCAGCTGAACCTTGAAGCCCGGCACGGTGAGAGGAGCGAGCCAGACAATAAACCACCAGCAGGCATATGCTGGATGAACCTTTGTCATGTCGCTTCCTGTGAGGCCTTCAGTCAGAGGGCAGAGGAACAGATTACACTCTGTTTAGAACAAAATGGCACTGCACAGATTGTAAGCGAGTTACTTATTGTCTCCTAGAAATGTGTTACAGAATCGCATCACGGATTTATGACAACAAACAAACTTTCACCAACATAGACAACCAACGAAAGGGATTCATTTCCTAGTTGCTAATGAGTATGTCTGTAATCACGTTGTTTGTTATGTTACTGAACATTAAGCAGAAAAGAATCCGATGTCATTTGGTTCCCATCCAGCTTTGCTTTTTGAATGGTTGACAGTAATGACTTTGGATCACTGTAATCGCTTAATATGACAAAAATAGCTTTCAGATGGAGCTTGCTTTGGCTCTGTTTTCCCTCTCAGTTTGCTATCCCATGACTCGGTCTCCTCAATTCACACACAGCCTGTGTGGATTAACCATTTATATTAATTTGCAATGTAGTGACATTCAAATATAACTAACTAACTATTGCTTATCTGCATCTACCTCGGCTCTGACATATTTGCTTCTAACTGGCCTCTCCCAATGCTCTTTGTGCCTCAGCAAGGTGCAACACCCAATAGGGATCAATATGTTTTTGCCCATCACGACGTTGCAAAAGTTTCAAAATAAGAATAATAACAGAGCGTTACTCAGGTTATTGTTTGAGTAGTTATATCTCATAGATAGCGCTGTAAAGAGGACACATTCATGTTTTAGTCCCAGTCTGACTCTCCTGCTGTCTGACGTCACAAGGACCCATCTTTAGAACATCAAACATTGTGCAACTCTGCAATAAGAAGATAAACTTTTACACATAAAACACATGAAAATAGCCTGAATTAATCTAGATAATAGTTGCATAATAAAGCAAGTCTGTTGTAATTTAGCAAAAAGGAATAAAAAGGTTTGATCATTAAGATTGAGCTCCCACTGTTCTGTGTGAAACATTACACGCTATACAGATGTCAGGGGCAGAGACGATGGTTCCATATGTTGAGAGAAACTCTGTACAAAGTTGAACGTGTCCCTGGAGTGGAGCTGCTGTGTGGGAAAGTGAACTGGATATTAGAGGAAACTCCATTGAATCATTTGGATTCTTACTCTGGATCTCAGCGGCTGAACGAGCGAGGCTTCAAACGTGAGCATCATTAGATCTACAGAAGTCTGTCATCATTAAAGGACATGCTGGATAACGAGCTGCCTTGTTAGATCAATCACGCAGGATCAAATGAGGCGAGATCCCAGCAGATCAATATACATAATCGCCTCCGTTTTGGGCCTCAGGGTTGTAGAGCTATGAACGCAGAAACACAGTCGACACATTAAAGCCTTTTTAGAACAGTTTGCAGTGCATATGTTGGTGACACACACTGCACTTATTCTATTCATCACAGAGCAATCTAGCAGGAGCAGGACTCATGTAGCCCGACCGTCCACTGACTCAGGCTCATAATAAGCCAGCCAGACCCCGGGCAAAATAGCAGAAGATCCACTTACACGAAATGTAAATGTTGTAAATATAGGCTGCTGTACAGGTTAGGGTCAATAAATATAATTTCTCGGTGCCTGAGGACAAACATGTGAATGTTTCACCAGACAGAACTCCACATGAGGAGAAACAGAGTGTGCACCTGTTCTGTAGATTGAAATGATGTCAATTTAAAGGCTCTTATGTCACGGGGCTGCACAGCTAAAGGTCAGCGTCGTGTTTTCACCAACCTTTTTCTCCAATAATTGATTGACTCTGCTCCTATCCTCCAGGATGACACTGCTGCAGCTTTTGCCACCTCGCAGTGGAGCCCCTAACAATGAAAGTGGCATTTGAAACTTTGCCTTCGTCTCACATGATCCCATTTGTAGACACAGTCTGCACGTACACACAATCATCCCACTGCAGCCGGCAATTTGCAATTCAGCCGTGTCGCTGTAGCTGCGAGGAATAATTTATTTTCATTATTTTCAAAGCGGCCCGTCTGGCTCATTGTTGAACTGATAAAGCAGCGGCTCGCCTGCCCTCTGCAGATTGTTTCATGTTTGAGCACTTTTGTGTAAGCGATGTCATGATCTTCTTTACTGGACAGGGCTCATAAAGGCGACGTGTCAGCAGTACACATCAGGTGCACTATCAAACCAATGCTCTCCTTTTCTGACCCTTATCTCACTCCAGACAGGTGTCGGGCCGCAAACACGGCAACCCGGCTTCACCGCCGCCGCCGCGTGGAGCCCCACTTCCTTTTATTTGCACAGCTGAAGTTTTGCTGGAAAGGTACGCCGATTGCATTTACGTTTCTGCAGAGACGAGGGATTTCTGCGGCTCATCTGCCATGAGAAAGCTGAGTAAAATAAACATCCGCGCACTCGGCTCGACCCTCAGCGGCTGCAGTTATTCATGGCTGTCATAGTATCTGAAAGGGCTGTGGGATGTTTGGGCTTCATCGCCAAATCCACGTTGTGCACACATGACATTTCCCATGACTCCAAAGTCACCTTCAGGCGGAGGTCATTGATGGTAACTTTTAATTTGAGTTAATTTGTGAAACAGACAATAGATAGTTTGATACGTCCAAGAAAGCAATTCATTAAAGGGAAACTTCATGTGTTTTACCGCAGAAGCTTACAGCTGTGTTATTAAACCAACTGGAGTCTGTTTGTCTGTCCGTCTGTCTACTCTGACTCATTGGCTTTGGATCAAACATGACATGTAGGCTGTGGTTAGGGTCGCGACATCACTATCGATTTGTTGTCAAAATGGTGAAAGGTCGAGTCCAGAGGGAAAGGGTCAGAGTTTGAGCTCCATGCTAATGTGAAGGCTTTTGTGGCTGTAGACGGCACAATAAAAGCCAGGAAAAGTCACTTATAGAAGTTTGGTTGTTTAAAATTCAGTAAAAAAGAGCGGTAGACCAAATCAGAAGTTTTAAATTGATGGAATCCCCTTATAAAGATGCGGTTCACTCAATAACTCATGTTCATGTTCACTTCCCTCATTTCCCAGATTTGACTTGGTGCAGATGTGTGTGCGCACGTGTGTGTGTGTGTGTGTGTGTGTGTGTGTGTGTGTGTGTGTGTGTGTTTGAGAAGCACATGCCCCCGCACGTAAACGAAAAATTAAACGCAATCTGTCAGATGCGTGAGTGAAAGTCAAAGTACAGCCCGAAAAGCAAACCAAGAAAGTGTCGGGATCAAAGCTCGTTCCACATAACAGAGCTGATGTGAACCCTGAAGCCGCCGAGCAGCGCAGACGTGAAACGGAGCGGTTCTTGTGACATACATTGGAACCCAGAGCAGCATGAGAAACAGCTGCTCTACATTTGTACCCCAGGCCAAATAAACAGTGAAATACGTCCCAACAAAGAGGGGAAGACGTTTTAAAAGCAAAATTGGAGCTTTGTCCAGGCATTGATGAACATTTGCTTGTATATCATTGTGTCGGCTGTGACGGCCTGAAACATCCAGTCCGCCTCCATAAATCAGTTTTCTCTCCTCTGAGGCTTTGAAGCTGTCGACAGCTCTCTTTGATCCGCCCTGTCTGCAGCACATATGGAGCCTTTTCTATTGTTCGCAGCGGGTCATAATCCAATTCTCTTTAAATATGCACACGTTGAAATCACCACCATTGGGATCTTGTTATGCATTGACACTGCAGTTAATGTTTTGTCATGTTCTACAGCTTTGTTTCCACAGTAACCAATCTTTTATCATTTGAATTACATGTAGAGTTTATTCTGCAAAATGCATATAATGATGTGGGATCCTCATAAATCACCAAGTTAGGTTGACCTGCACAACAACAACAACAGTATAGTATAGTACAGTATAGTATAGTATAGTATATTATTGTATAGAGTAGAGTACAACATATACAGTAAACAGTACAGTACTATAAACCCTGGACATCTGACTGCTGTATGTGTGTGAGAGATTGTAAACTGAAGCGATCCGGTCCACACGTCATCCTGTTACGGAGAGTGGGAGGACCTGGTGTGTGTGTGTGTGTGTGTGTGTGTGTGTGTGTGTGTGTGTGTGTGTGTGTGTGTGTGTGTGTGTGTGTGTGTGTGTGTGTGTGTGTGTGTGTGTGTGTGCCAGTCTAATCCCGCAGGCATACAGCTGATGTATGTGTGATGGAAATAAAATGTAGGAGGTGTGATGAAATGTGAGAGCACACAATCTAACAGGGTGTCCGTGTCACCCTTCAGTTTCAACGCCGGGCTATTTCTGCTCCCATTTATCCCAAGTGCTGCTATTCTGGCCCAGTTTGGAATTAGGGGGCCTGTGTGTGTGTGTTTGGGGCAGTGTGTGTCTGTGTCATTGAGTGGTGGCGGTGTGGAGGTGGAAGAGGATTTCCAAAAAGGCAACAAAGATGCAGGGATTTTGTCATTCTAAGCCGTTCTGAAGCGTTTATGGAGACTCAAATGAAAGATCTGATCCCTTGTAGGAGACAAAAGCCAGGACTGCACACTCACACACACTGATAACACTGCTGGCCTGATGCCTCCTCTGTAACTGATATCCCTTTTCACAGATGGGTTGCAGTCGCTGTCTGTCCTGGTGGGGGTTCAGGTTTCCAAAGCTTGGCGGTGCACTGGCATGTGAGCGGCGTCCCCACATGTTGGGAAACATGTTGGCATACGGATGTTTTGTGGCGTTTGTGTCTCTGTTTGAGCGTCTCTAAGCGTGTTCCATCCACATGTTAGGGCTTTGGTCACAACCAAAGGGTTACATTTAACGGCAACATGTCAATGTGGCGTGTAACAGAGTGATTTAT
The DNA here is from genome assembly GCF_046128005.1 of Genypterus blacodes. NCBI lineage: Eukaryota > Metazoa > Chordata > Actinopteri > Ophidiiformes > Ophidiidae > Genypterus > Genypterus blacodes. Next base: position 550,520 of record NW_027466910.1, on the reverse strand, counting down.
TGATGAGGAGCTTGACAGAACGGAATTGAATACGAGGGAAAGGAAGTTACAATGCTGTACTAACTGACCATGGAGAATGATCGTTATGGGCTTTGTGTTCACCACAAACATGTCTGCTCAAACGTCTACTAGCTTGGGGAACCTGACACGCAGTTTCCGCAACAGTTAATGCACTCTGGGGCTCCTTCACATGAGATAATGAGGTCAAATCCATAGAATGACTTGGTTCATATCAGGCCCATGCATGTTCCGGTCCCTCACTGTCCCCAAACAGGACGGCGTTAATCCTGCTATATGTTTTATGATCTACCAAGTGCGTCAAACCTTTTCCATTCCGGGAGTAACCTCCTTAGCCTTGGCACTCTTATTCCACACATCCAGAGATCCCTGGGCCACAGCCAGGACACCCAAGGCTTTTCCCCTGGCAGAGACACGAGGGTATGTACACATGTAACCTGCTGACTCTATGAACTAACAGAGATCCAGGTGCACAGGAGGTGACAGCTGTCACTGGATCTTATTCTGCCTGATTTGTGACCATTCAAGGGTTAACTTCAAAAAAAAAAAGAGAAGAAAACATATTAATGTTTTCCTGTTCCACCAAAAGAGACAATGGTCAGAAATCACAATCAGAATGAGAAATTTGAGGGCAAAACATAAAGTATGATAAATTCAACTGTTCTGATCCAAGTATTTACATTTATACACACCTATGTAAACAAAAATGGCAGGTAGAGACTGGAGAGGAGAATGTCGCCATAACAGAAAACAAAAGTGGAACAACAGTGCCCTCTGCTGGACTCACATCCTGAGTGTAAGACGACATGAAGCATTTGTTTGAGATCTTGTTGTATACACTGTTAAATAATCTGGATATATGTTATACATTCCCTTAGTAAAGACCATAAGGTTCATATCCAGTGTGTTTGTATTGAGCTCTGTCCCGTCTGGACACACACACACACACACACACACACACACACACACACACACACACACACACACACACACACACAGTGAGCAAAGACAAATATTATTTAACATTTTATTTTCATAGTACATTTGAAAAAGTTACAAAGTGCTTCACAGTTAAAAAAAAACACACAAGAAAACTGAATAAAGTCAAAACTAAAACGCAGAAAGTGAATAAATTACAAAAACTTAGTGTGGCAGAAACAAAACAAACATCTGCAGAATCCTTCAAAAACACAACGGACAAGTTCATTAAGAAAACAACACAAGCTTAGAAAACACAACACAATTAAAAAAAATGTTAAGGTCAAAAGGTCACAACCAAACCATCAAAGATTAAAAGAGAAGGTTAGAGTTGTGATTGTGACTTTTAATGCTGTTAGAGGTTTGTTGACAGCAGTAACGTGTGTAAACAAGCTGATCAGACTCTGATTGATTAGGATCAGCTGACGCATGAATGAGGGGGGGGGGGGGACACGACGACGACTCTGATGGAGACTCAGGAAGCTCTCAAGCATCCAACAAGTCCAGACATTAGTGTAGATCAGACGTTTGCACAGCTGCTCTCCAACTCATCAGTCACTGGGGAGTTGTGTGTCTGCTGCTGGCGGCGCTCTTCACAAACGTAGCGTTGCGCTCCAGCGTCACACTCCTCCTCCCTGCCGTCTGGCTCAGTTCGCTCAGATCCACCCCAGAGTCCAGGCTCGTGTCTCGGCTCTCCGTGGGCCTCCGCCTCCTCTGCTGCTCTGGCCCGGCGTGATGGATCTCGGCGGCGGGTTTCCCCTCCAGCGACACAAACCAGGCCCGGGGGGGCAGGGGAGAGGGGACTTTGGAGAGTTCTGCCAAGGCGTGCTCGGAATTCCCCTGGAGCTCGCCGCCCAGGCCAGAGCGGCTGCTGCCCCCGATATTGCTCAAGGTCCCCGGCACAGAGAGGGACTCTGGGAGGCCGTGATGGCCCCGGCCCTGGCTGATCGAAGCCGCCGCTTGAGAGCCATCTAGAACAGGAAGCCCCTCCTCAGATTCTACTGCCTGGTTCTGGCTGGCAGAGGGAGCTGTTGGCAGCATGTGGGTGCTCTGCGGCTCGGTGGGGGTATTGTTTGAAGCCCCCGCGCGGGGCAGAGTGGCAGACTTGCTCCACTGCGCATGTTGCTCCTCCATGTGGAAGAAAGCCGGAGCGTGAAGAATGGCAACAGGCTGGTGGAAGAAAAACAAATCCTCTGTGGGAGATGATGGAACTCTGGCCTGCTGGGAAATGTTCAGGTCACTCCGGTCGCAGCTTAACTCCGCTTCAGCACACGGGATTGTTCCCAGTTCTGCCCTGTGATTGGCTATCATGTCCCTGTTTTGAGTGGAAAGAACAGCAGCGTTGTGAGTGTGGCTCTGTGGACTAGAGGAGTCTCCTGAAGACACCTCAGAGAGAAGCCTGTCACACGTGGACGTGGTCTGGTCTTTAGTCTGCAGGTTGCTTGTGCGGATTCTCTTTCCTGTCGCCGTTCTCATGGATCTCCTGTGAATGAAACCACAGCAGGCCAACGAGGAGGATCAATGTGTGTTAAAGTTCATTACACAGTGTGAAGATTTACTCCTCTGAGGAAGAGTCATCTCACAGCTTCCTCAGTAAACAGCAGTGAGCAGAGATCAATAATGAAACACTTTGTTACCTGCGATAACACAAACATCCAACCAGAAGACAGGTGACGATAAGTATCCCTCCGAGGGAGACCATGATGAGAGAGGAATGCTGGAGGAGGAAGTCAAGGGAGAAGGGGAATCCCAAGAAACCTACAGCAGACAGGAGACATGGAGATGATCAGAACAGGAAGAACGTGGGAAGAAGAGACAGGAAACACTCGGACATTAACGTGACCACAGCCAGTGAGCGGTTGTGTTGTGGATCTTTGCCTCTAGTGGACGACAGAGGCGCTGCGATCCAGTAGCCCAGGTGAGGAGCCGTGAACGCCCAGGTCAGCTTTCCCTCTGCAGACGCCGCCACCGTCCCCAGACCCTTCCTCATCCAGCCGCCTGCAACAAACCAGCAGCTCACCAAGTTCATCATCTGAGCGGCCGTGTGAATGAGTAGATTATAGATTATAGATACTGACTGATCGTACTCACCTGTGGTCCGGTTGAAGAACCAGGCCGGGACGACGCTCGCATCCCGGAGTCCACAGTCATCGGGGAGAGCCAGGCTGATCTGTACGGCTCCACTCACGTCTAACTCTGCGTCCGCAGAGAAGAGCTTGACGCTGACCGCCGCCACGGGACTCAACTCCACGCTCACGTATCCTAGAAGAGAGGAAGAGGAGGAGGAGCCAGCAGGGTCCTGGGTCAGTACAGCAGATACTAATGAGGTCACCATCATCAGGGACCTGTTTCTGGACACTCCTGTCACACACACACACACACACCTGATTTGCTGCTCATGATGCCCAGAGTGTTGCCAAAGCCGCCGTCCTCGGCTGAGAGCTTAGGCAGCGTCAGAAAGGCCCGGACAGAGGCGACGTCAGCGCTGTCCGTCAGATTCAGCAGCTTCTTAGGAAACTGAACCACAGGAGGAGAGGAAGCATCTGAAGAGGAATCACAAAGAGGAGACAGGAGGCAAGATTCAAGTGTTTGATTTATGGATTTTAGGAGAGGAACAACAAACTATGTGGTTTCCAGCTCCTACCTGATGTTCTGCCAGTGATCAGGACAGAATCCTCGTAGAACCAGATGTTCCCTTGATCCAGACCACGTAAAGACAAAGTCACTGCTGAGAATACTGACGACATCACACACAAGGAAAGGAGAAAGGAGTACAAAAGGTCACCAAAAATCCGTCAGAGGGTAACAGGACACACACACACACACACACACACACACACACACACACACACACACACACACACACACACACACACACACACACACACACACACACTCTCAGCCATCTTACTGGGCATTCTGCTGGGGTTGCTAGGCAGCAGCGTGGACACGTATCCCTCCTTGCTGGCCACCACGGTGACGGGCAGCCCGGTTCTGTACGGCACGCGGAGCAGAGCGACGCCGTCCTCCCCGGTCAGCCCGGCGTTGCTCAGTGTGTGGTTGACGTAGACGTCCACCGCCGCCCCGACCAGGGACTGACGAGTCTGAGCGTCGTGGACCTGGACCTTCAAGTCGAAGGAGGAGGAGCCTGGAGAGACAGAGACGGACCAGATGATACAGATGTGACAGATTTGATCCTGTGGCTCTTTGGAACGCTGGATTCTGATTGGTCGATTGGAGCAGCGAGCACCGAGTCCCTCTGAACTTTTCTAATCAATATTCTCTGTTATATTATTCATGTCTCTGTATAATAATGTGTGTTTATTGGAGAAAGAACCTGCTGACTCCACATTCTGCTGAGTCGGCGTCACATTCTCAGGATCCTGATTATTGTACTGGGTTGCATTACACAGGAAGTTTGTCCTTCTTGTGTCCCTGCAGCCCAGCCGAGCCTCACAGAGCTCAGATGTGCTGCCGGCCCGTGTGCTGCCGGCCCACTCGACTACTGGTAGGCAGTAGTCGAGTGGGTAGAGCTTCTGCTTGGGAACCGGAGGGTTGCCGGTTCGAGTCCCTGCCGAGGTGCCCCTGAGCAAGGCACCGAACCCTCAATTGCTCCCCCCTCTGCGAAGGGTGGTAATGTAATGAAATGTAAGTCGCTTTGGATAAAAGCATCTGCCAAAATGATCGTAATGTAATGTAATGAGAAGTTAGCAACATAAAGGAAAAGACATTTAGTGAATCCCCTCAGGCTGTAAACACTCCCATCTGATCTCATTATTATAGGTAGAAATGAAGCGATTAGTCTAACACAGTGTGTGTGTGTGTGTGTGAATGTGTGTGAATGTGTGTGTGTGCCTCATTAGGACAGATCAGCAAGCAGACAGGTGAGCACGTCTCAGCCAGGATGGGATTCTTACACAGGAGAACTGTCAGGTCACACTGCGTCCACACACACACGACAAATTAATATCGAGCTGTTACACAAGAGCCAACACAGCATAACACACGATCACAGTGTGTCGCGGTTTGCCTTCGTGGCGGCCACACAGATGAAGTTTGAGTCAAATTCAGCTTCATATTACAAAGTATTCAATGATGTAAACGTTTGGGTGTCTCTTGTGGAGCGTGGTGACATCTAATCTGTTGCCGTGGGAGACTGGGATGAGACGCCATCGCCATCAAGAGGGGAGACGGCGGCGAGTCGCGTTATCGATCCGAGAGCAGCGGTGCCTCTGTGCTACATAGAATATAGAAAAGTGCCTCATCAGCTTTTTAACAGAGGGCTACAACGACACACACACACACACACACACACACACACACACACACACGCGGCGTTTAAATGGAACAGATCCCTGTATGAAGTGTGTGAAATGCCAAACAGGAAGGAACACAAACATGTTGACAGGAGAATTCTGCGAGACCCCCCGGCAGGACACACAGATGGTCCAATAGAGACTTATCTCTGGTGTGTGTGTGTGTGTGTGTGTGTGTGTGTCCCCTCAGCCCCCAAACAGGACTGTGAGCCAGCTTGTCTCTGCCTGCCTGCCTGCTTATGTGTGTGAACTGGAATTAGGCCATACATCCCACCAGCAGTGACACACACACACACACACCAACACACACGCACACACACACACACGCTGCCATGTGGAGCAGATGGGCCTAACTCGATAAACTGAGATCTGAGACAATACACGTGTGTGTGTGTGTGTGTGTGTGTGTGTGTGTGTCTGTGTGTGTGTGTGGGGGGGGGGGGGGGGGGGGGGTGAGGAGGGTGGAATGATGAAGCCGTGTCTGAACAAACGCTCCCGTCATCAAACAGCTCCAGAATCCTCCCTAGAGCCAAAGCACTCAGTCTTTACATCGCTTTGCCTGATTCTCTTATGGGACAAAGAGGAATCAGGGTCAGTTCTGTCCTGGAGGGTTGTAAAGAGACTCAGACTGAGCGGTCATGGGGACGAGGGGACGAGGGGGAGTCGTACTGGAGCTGACGGCGTCCCCGGGACACGTCTGTGAGCGTTTGTAGCCTGGCTGGATAAAACAGACGGGGCGATCGAGTGACGAGGGCCCGGGAATGTAGTGGACTCCTACGGCGCCATGAATTAGTCATGAATCAGTTGATAACCCGACGGCGTCACACACACAAATGCCTCTGTCTGCTGTAAACAAGGGGGTTGTCAGGGAGAGAGAGTATGCATGTGTGTGAGAGAGAGAGAGAGAGAGAGAGAGAGAGAGAGAGAGAGAGAGAGAGAGAGAGAGAGAGAGAGAGAGAGAGAGAGAGACACACACACACACTGTATCTTCACTTTGGAAATGTAAAGTATACATCAAGACTAAAGTTCCACCCCAGTGTGAGTGTGTGTGTGTGTGTGTGTGTGTGTGTGTCTGTGTGTGTGAGTCTGGTTTGCCTGACTGAGATGACATTTAAAGGCCTTGAACAAGTTTGTGATGTCACTTCTTTATAGATGCTTGATCCAGGAGCCCACATGTCAAATATTCAACACTTTAGAAGATTATACACGAATAGATTGCAAAATAAATGTATAGTCACTTTTAGAGTCAAATATTTGCAATGTAAGGTTCAAATAAACTCGGAAAGTATCACTCTGTAGAGTCTGTAAGTCTACAGCATGAAGGCGTCTTAGTCGACGAGCTGTCCTGATGAATTCTGTCCGTTTTAAAGATAGAACGGTTTCCTAATGTGGAGTCGTGACTGCGGGAGGTGGGTTGTATTGTTGTGTTGTTGTGTTGTTGTGTTTGTTCAAACCTGGCAGCGGCTGAAGCGGCGCTTTGTGGTGCTGAAGCTGGAGCTGAAGCTGAAGCTGCTGGGAGAAGTTGGGCTCGTTGTTATGCACGGAGTGTCCGCTCACACTGTCCGCACCGCCCGCCCGTCCTCCGAACCCGCACAGAACCAACGCACACAGCGCCAGCGGCAGCATGGCGGCGGTGTGCGGCGTTCAGGCGGCGAAGTCTCCGTCAAGGTGAAGCTGTTTTGGTTGTCGGTTCGGTTTGGACGCTGAACGCGGCGCCATCGCTCCGTTTGTTTACTGTCTGAACGACGCAGCAGGCCGGGGATTCGAACTACAGCCACTGGGAAGCTCCGCCCCTTTAAGCTGCTTATGGAGGATAGAGGAAGCGCAGGCCAAACACACACACATACACACACACACACACACACACACACACATTTATCTCCTCAGAAAACATTACAACTCCTGAACCTGAATCAATATTGATTATGATTATTACATTTATATTAATTGTATGGTTACATTAATTATTGTCAATGACATTTTAGTGGTGTTGGTTGATCAGCAGTAAAACCCGAGTGGAAATTACCAAAAAAATCTTCAAAAAGAATAAAGAATCACTGATTGAATCACAGCATGCATTCTGATTTCATTTAAACATTTTATCTTTTGTATCTCCAGGAACAAAAATAAGAGAAAATAACTTGTATTAGCTGCCTTTGACCACTAGATGGCAACAATGTAATACCAGGTGAAACAAAACCTTCACTTGTTTTTGTACAGTTCAAGTACAGTTGTTCAATAGGTTAGTGTATGACTTAATAATAATAATAATAATAATAATAATAATAATAATAGTAGTAGTAATTATAGTGAGTAATATGTGTATCATTAGTACTACTAGTAGATGTGTTAATTGTCATATTCTTGGCTGTATCAGTACTAATTGTAGTGACTAGATTGTAAATTTAGTGATAGTTATTTTGAGTATAATTGATTGTATGGATTATTTATCTTGATATATTGATAGGATGTTTCCTTTGCTACCTCCTTGTGAGTTCTGTCATAGATCACACCAGTGTTTAGTTCACTGTGGACAGTTTTCCAAAGGGGCGTGGGAGGATTCAGAGGGTTATGATGACTGTGGGGGTTCTTCTCTCTGTGTTGTCTGGTCAGCACTATACCGGATTATTCATCCCACATGTTCTCACTCTCCTTTTCACAGTCTTTCATTTCATTTTTCTACCAAAGCTTTCAGCGTCTACAAAAGCCTCCAGATTAAGCACCGCCACCTCCAGACACACTCCTCTACACTCCGTCGGAATCAGTAAACAATCCACTGAAACCGCATCAACACATCACATGTGGGATGTGACACACATACCGAGTCGTCACGGTAATAGGGCAGATGACCTCGCTGTAGTCCCACATATGGATTGAGGTGCATAAATCAGTTTAACTGCTCGGACAGTTACGCCTTATAATTTCAAAGCCGAGCCCACTGAGGGAGAAACAGGAATCGCTAATGACATGTGGACTGGATGCCTTCTCCGATGACGTCATGTGTGCGCTCTGTGAACCATAGATTCATTTAGAAGATGTGGCTTAGAGATGACATTTACTTCACCGCCCCATGAGATCCGATGTCTCCTTGTATCGTCTCGCCCCTGGTTTCTCTCCAATCCAAGCAGACCTTTTGTCTCTTCCGTCTCTGCCTTCTTGCCCCTGACCTGTTACACAACCTGCCATGTTCAAGCACTGCCAGATGGAGGAACGGACACTGAGCTTGGATCTGTTTTGTTCGTCTTTCGAAGGATACTCGGGCCTTTAAGAAACGAGATCAATGCCAAGGTTGCTTTCTTCATCATGATATCTCGCCCGAGCATCTTGCTGTTGTCGAAGCAGAAGTGAAGCCTTCGTCAGCCGAGCTCCTTCAGCCTCATAGCTCTTTGTTGACAGCGCGACTCGGAGAGGCTGTGAGCTAACACATTTGTCCACCCGCTCCATTTCCCGCTGGGAGGCTATAAATCAAAGCGTAAACACACGAGCAGGAGGATGGATGACAGTTTCGAGTCTCCACGATCAATTTGCCTCAAATTACACACTGTTATGGTTCATTTCTCCACATAAATAGATGCGTCTACTGGGACTATTTTGATAATCTGCTTGCTCTCACCCTTGAAATCTGTGCCTGGTCTCTGCTGCATAGTCTATCAATCACAATGATGCTAGATGTTAAATATGGTAAATAAACCCAACATATTCTACTTCTTGTCCATTCGACAGTCTGTCCAATTATTAACTCACTCCACCTTCCATCAGAAATATTCAATCAGTGCTCCTTGTGTCAGCCACATCTTAAAGTTATAGGATTAGGCATCGTGTTCTTCTGGCGTAACAGATAAGAGTCAGCATGCCTCAGGTCCTCTCATCTGACCGCAGCCTGTCAAACATAAACATCCAGGACTGTCGGATTAAAATGTAAATGAACTCTCCACTGATGCACCATGTGAGCCACTAACCTGTCTGAAACACTTTAGCATTCATTCTGTGCGGTTTCACAGTAAGAACAGAAAATCTCCGGGAAGTATCGACTTTTAAAACACTCTGGTTTCAGTGAGATGGAGTTTAATACGTGGAGATGTGAAGGAAAAGTCTCCCAGGGAAGCATCAATCTCAGCCAACGGTGCGGCTAACAGAGCAGTTATCTTAAAGTAGCCTTAAATGAAGTCTGAAGGGGGAAGGAAATCAAAAGCACACAGGTTTTTCTTAGAAACGTCAATGTGAAGAGGAAATTTCATGCTCATTTTTGTAATAATGGGATTGATAATGTGAAATCCTGTCATTTGATATCAGAGCCCTTCTGTTAGATGTAAGGCCCCAATCATTTCATGACCTTTGCCCTCTTGTCTGTTCAGCAGGACTGCTCAAAAAGTTATGAAGTCATTTTTGAGAAACTTTGTGTGCAGATTAGACTTTGTTAGTGCAGAGCCAGAGAGGAACCCAAATTTGATGAAGAACAATCAGAATTCTTGTTCGTTTCAATCAAAGTTTCACCAAAGCAGTTTTTTAAATCTTCACCAGTTTCAGTCCACCAGTCACAATGTTCCCTGTTGAATATCTGGACCAAGCTGGAAAAAAGAACATTTGCAGATTCTTCACTGATGATTTATTCTGCTGCAACCAAACCAGAGACACATGAGCGCTGGTGGCGGCGCTATAACAACAGACACATTTTAGAACTTACAACTCGGTTTAAGGCAGATTTTTTTAAAAAGCAGCCTTAACAACTTTTTCCCAGCTGTGCTCTCTTTCAAAATACCAGAGATGGACCAGAGGCAATAAACTGAGGCTAGAAGACAGGAAGCATGACAGAGTGATAGACAGACTGTCAGACGGTGAGGAGCCCTCGCCTGGAGAGACAGGGGCAAGACAGTAAGGGCTGCATGAGGAAGACTTTTTGGGGATATGTCCCTACTACAGTATGAAGACGATCAGGGAAGGTTAAGAGAGAAGAGATGTGTTACCCTGTACAGACTCTTAATCAGGACTTTATTATACTGCTGATATTTAGAAAAAACAATCTAATGCAATATTGAATGTGTGAGACATGGAATCTTATAAAGTCCCCAGTGAAGTGGGCTTTGTTCCATATGGAGCATGTGGACCTGTGCATGTGTGAGTTACAGAATGGTTGAAATGTAAAGATGACTACAAACACACGAGGTCGTTCCAAAATCCCAATTAAACAGACTTCCTGCTGTTTCTATGCGAAAGGGTGTTAAATCCTAAAGGGTCCTCGTAAAATTCCGTCCTATTAAAACAGTGCTCGCTCTTTCTGACTTGACAGACAGATTTTAAATGAAGATAACGAGTGTGCAGGGACTCCACGCATGCTTTCTCATCTTCCAGCAGCCGGATGAAGAGAAAACCTACAAAAGCTGAAGGCAGCAGGAAACCAGATGAAACAAATGCAAAATACAATGTTTTTACAAAATGGCCTAAAGCCTGCGGTCACTGACCTGGACTGGATCACTTAATCTACTGAATGAACCCACACAAAGCATAGAGATAAGCTTTCAAATAGACAATAATAAAGTTCTCTACCACTACCACAAAAATCGAACCTGTAGTCGAACAAACTCCCTCTTCAGTCAGCTTGTGATTAAGCTCTGCTCAGCTCAGAGACTCTAAACACACACACAAGCTGTAACTTTGCTGCATAATGGCACAAAACAGCTGTTCCATCCAATATTCAGGTTTCATTGCTGTAATTTTGAAGCATTTAAAGTCCCGCTGCCATGCTTTTGATTTGCATCCACCCTAAGAAGTCACGCACACGCTGATATCTGTGCTCCATTAATAGATTTGTTCATTTTGCTGAAAATGGTCGCATCCAACGTGACAGAGGAGCTGATGATGGGTAATGTTTGTGTAAATGTGCGGCCACTTTTACATTAGAATAAATCTCACGGCATCAAACACTTAGTTCCACCTTAATCTGCACAAACCCACAGGACTGCATTCAACTTGCGACTCATCAAATCAGTCACAAAACGTCTTAATACTTCACGGTGGTTTGCTCAGTAATGTTCTTCTTGCGTGTCATAATTGCTCTGTGATTGAATCAGGATGTGAAGCAAAGGTGAGGAGAAGCAGAGAACTGAATTAATCTACATTTTACATTAATGAAATCATTTGATTCATCGCCCGGCAGCTTCATTGTTTCCCGTCTATATGTTAACAGGCGAAGGCCGACGCTGGAGTGGAGAGCGCCGCTGCCGCTGCTCCGAACTGTTGACATCCTGAGAGCTGCGTGCAGAATCTCATCCGACTCCATTATGCAAACACCTGCCTCATTTACATAAAGATGTTCACAAGGCCATATGTTCTAAACTCTAAACTAAAGGCCGACGCTGAGATCCCTCTGCACATCTACGCTCAATTGGATGAATATGGTTGATTCTGGTGACCCCGTGACCTTTCAGTAGCACCCCAGAGACCCCCAGCAAACCTTTGACGAGTATAATGTGTGAATGGAGTCGCAACTTGTGTTCAAACCGTATATTTCAAAACAATACGACCACAACCAAAGAGAATCTGAACACTATATGATGATGAGGTTTCCTGGCAGACGAGTGTAATGTTGTCATGTTTGAAGGACAACTCCACGCTGCCCACAGTAAACCTCACAGTGACTGAACATCCCTGTGCTTCCTTCCTTCACAAAATGAAGGAGCTATGATCAAAAGTTGAGTTTCTTCCTCACCAACTTCTCAACTCACAACTCTAATTCCACCTATTTTTTACTTTTCTTGATTTCACCAGGTGTAACTGCAATTACAGCTGAACATAGCTCTATTTTCAGAAGCCACACGATTTGTTTGCCTTCCGTTGTGGCGTGCAGAGCTTCAGTTTGTCGGTTGACCTCGCTCAGATGTCATTCTCCTAAGAAAATCGATCAATTCTGTGTCAGTCCATACAATGCATCTACCACTTTCCATTCTGCTGCAGGTAATTTTCCACACATTTCCTGTCCCTCTCCACTGTGCTGTCCAGCAGAGGCAAATAACCCTGATAATCATACATCCATTCACCTCCTCTACCTCCTCTCACTCGCATTCTATAGCCGCCCACTATTTCCTGCAGCCTGCCTTGGCGGGTTATAATAAGCTTACCAATGATTGCGGCTTTCTGACTGTGGTGGCGACTGAATGACAACAACCACGTAAGAGCGTAGAGGGCAAGGTTAAACCAACGTAATGCAGTTCCATAAAGCCAGCGTGTTGCCCTGTATTCATCAGAATGTCAGAAAGAAGATTTGGACGGATTGGACGCTGAGCAGGAGGAACAACCATGGAACAAGTGTTCTTTTTGAAGGACAGACATTCAGTAAAGTCGTCTTCCCAGCTTAGAGTGCAGCAGGCAGATCTCACAAGTCCTGAAAATCTGAGCTATGGTTCTGTAAAACAGCACCACTACAAGGGAGAAACATTAAATAGCACAAAACAACTTTCCACAGGATAAATCAGTTTGTTTTTTTCTGTGTTAGCCGTCCTTGTTTGATGCATGGTTGGACCCTGGCAGCAAAAAACGCACAAAATTGTCGTAGAGGCTGAAAACACAAAGACCTACATATTGTGTTTGACACCGTGCGACAAAACGAGTGCAGTGTAATGAGATTTATGCAGGTGGAGCCCGAACCCGAGTGTGGCAGAGAATAGAAGCTTAATAATCCGGGCGCACTGCACTTTTGTTTGCCCGTGACACAAATAGAAAGTCAATGAAGTGAAGCCTCTTGGCTCTGCTTCAAATCGGAACAGAGGATCAGCCAGCGAGTGCACACCTGATTAATTCCACTCAGTACAAAATATTCTATGCTGGTATCCCTAGCTGCACTTCTTCATGAGAGCATACAGGACAGCACAGTAACCGCCCCCCGCCCACCGCCACTCCCCCTCTCTTCTTTGTTGGTCAGAACGCGGTGGCACACAGCGGGTGGTTGTCCCCCTCTATCCTTTCAAGGCTGGGCGATCGGCTCAATAAGTCCTCCCCTGTGTACCGTAAGATGGATCTCACCTTTATTTAGAAGCAGCCTGGCGGTTTGTCCCCTAAACAAATCTGCTTCTTTCACACTATTAAGACGATAGGCGGCGTGCCAAACGGAGTGCAGAAGCAGGTCAGCGGCAGGTGAAGTGTACAATGGAAATATTACAGGTTGACAAGCCGCTCGCTATGCAACTCACACTCTACATTGTAGAATAAGTGGCGGTGGGGAATATAGGGGTTCTTATGCCCGTTGCAGCTAACATGAGGTCAGATGGAATCAGTATGGAACGGCTCGGTGCAAACCCCGGGCGGCACAACGAGGTGTTTCTGTTTCCAATGCATCAAAACTGCTGCAGGCATCAGGTACACATCATTTGTTATGAATGTGTTCCTGAATGAGTGGAAACAAATGATTAGATTCAATGCACACACACATACACACACACAGGCTTCCTGGGAGGAAAAAGCGGCGCCACTTCCTCTCAAGACAAACAGCATAAGGTATTTTACAGCACGGAGCGGTTTAAGATTTTTGTTTTGCAGCAATTAAATGTCATTACAGTGACCTGAAAAGCAAGTCCATATTTCCAAAACAGATTAAGAACAAAAACAATACAGTTACAGTCAATCCTGTCTGTGCAAACATTATTTTTTCCAGACGTCCCTGTCTTTTCCTCTGCAGGTGATTAAAGCGGCGATCTCGTGCTCTCCTGCCTGCAGGGGCGGTCATAGTACCTCACAGCTCATACTAGAAATTTTATCAAAGCCGAGGGAGGAGAGAAGAGAGACCAGGCAGACCCTTTCAGATCAGATCAATACTCTTAAGAGCATCTCCTGGAGATAACAACGCACCTGCGGCTGCATCAGCTTTGGTAGTAGTTGGTACGAGTCCATTAGCTCGGCCTAAGAGCCACAATTACGCCGGCTTCACGGTTCGGATGCCATTTTCTCTGCGTGAGTCTATGAGGTGCAGCCGTCCCCATCACAGCGAGACAAATGAAAGGGATGAAATTCTGAGGTACTTTCTTATAGACAATCAGCAGGACATCGCAGGACGGCTAAAAATAGCCAGTAGCCACACCACTCCTTGGCTCGCTGGCTTGCTTTGTTGACATCCTTAAGGGTCCAGGATGCATAAGGCACATAGGTGATGTGACGATAAATAGGAGGCTGGATCAATACGCCACCACAGTAATTACTACAATCACAGGCAAAGGCAGGAGCAGCGAACCATCAGGGCATGTGGTAATTTTCCTCCTCGTCTTCAGAAGAGGAAGGACGTCACGTCATGTCTGGCCACTTCTGTGTTGCCTTTTTACTTTGTGCCGAGCACGAGAATCATTTTTGTGGCCCGTGATGATGGGGACATATCTATAAAGTTTGGCTTACTTTAATATTCTTGTGCCATTCTTCGGTTTTCATTTGGAATAAAACTCAATTTGAAGATGAAGTGATGATGAAGCCTGCAACCACATCAAAGTAACTCCTAACAACAGCAGGGACACTGAGGAGTGAGGAGAGATGGACCCCCCTCACATACATATGTACCCTCACACACTCACACACACATGCTTGCTTCGCTGAACAGAATAGTCTCGACAAATCTCTTGTGTCTGGCGCTTTCCAAATTTGCATACAGACAGGCTGCTCCAGCGCTTCACACTCATGAGTTGCATGGAGGAGCGTTGAGGAGCGTTGGAGGAGACGCTCTCATCAATTCTTGCTGGCTTTGATTAGCCACACTGTAATAGAATTCGCCTGACTGATAATGGATGATGCAGAGAGAAGATGGCTTTCTCCAGAACATTTGGAGAGTTGGGATGCGAGCTTAGCATAGCATTCTTAATTTGATGAAGAGCAAAGCAGGTGCGGCAGTGACCCAGACTCCTCCACCAGCCTGACAGCTGTTGTAGATTGCAATCTGATGGTGAATTGATTAGAAACCGGAACACTGCAAGGGCCGGGTTTGCCATCGAGCCACTTTGATGTCATAGTGAGGAAGGAAGCCAATGAGATCTCTCGGAAGATTAAAACATTTGGGAAATACGCCTGTCGCCCGATGTTAATCCGTACACAACTCTGAGTTCTCTTCTATTTTCCCAATGACAGATTTTAATACTTGGGTGTCATTTTACAGCCAATAGTTTGCTGTTTCCTACATGTCAGTTTTGTCGCCCTGGAGGCAGACGGATAGACAGGAACAAAAGCAACTGGTGCTTCTGCTGTGCGAGATAAACGATGATCTACGGTTCAGGGAGATCGAGAGAATGGATCTGTGGAGTAACCGACCAAGTTACACTATTTATGACTTCTTCACTTCCTTTATATCTTCTTCTTCTTCTTCCGAGCAGTAATTGTACTCAAGATTGTACTCAAGCACATATGTAATCAATAAGTATTCAGATCACTCGCACGTTACGAAAGTTAATACTTTGACTTCTATTTACTTTCCTTTGATTTAGACATCCGCTCACTTGCTCCTCTCCTAGGTTTTGCACAAACGTACACATTCCTTAAAAATACACTGCTACATGTTTATTTCCTTTAGGGGCGGGAATATATTGGGATGTTTTCATTCGCTTGCACCCAGATGAATGTGTTTGGCTGCTGTGATGGACGAGCTTTGAGTCTCTGGCTGATGTATAATGTAACAACCTCGTCTCACATTTTAGACAAACTGTGTACATACATATTCCATCTAATGATGTGGGATGAATGATATCTCTGTGAAACATGCTTATCCAAACATACACACACACACGCTTTGGTGCATCAAAACAGCAATTAAAGGGAAATATCGCTTTAATATGTGAACTTTAATGTCCTGGATTCGTGTAATTTGTCAACCCAGCCGGTCTGAGCGGTTTGCAGCGGAAGAGATGTAACAAGTTGAGTTTTATCTGCGGCACAGGAGACGGCTTTGACTTTTGCCTTCTGATGTTTGAATCTGTGACTTTGTGTTGCTGGAAAACAGACATCCAACACCACAATTTGAGATTTAACATACGGCTGAACTCACAGAGTCACAGTCAGGAGCGACCCGATGACTTCACACTGAGGGTCCCTGCCAAGTCTGCAGGTGTGCAGCGTCTTGGAGGACATCAAGGACGACTCACCTTGGATGGAAATTGTTACTGGGTGTTGATAACTACAACAACAAGGTGACTCCATCCGATCAACTGCACACTGTCATCAGTCAGACCCATTACATATGATCTAAGATATAAGGGAATGTATGGCTACAGATGAGCTTCACAGCTTGTTAGCGGCCAGACGCACGTACACACCGAAGGCGGCCTCTGGTTCCTTAGACACCAGGGGAGTGAGAATCCCTTCATCTGTCAAACATCCATACGGCTTCATTCATTCCTGAAATATCACGCACACACACCTCTTGAGACCTCATTAACATTCAGTAAGGAGAGACAGAAGACCACAACGATCAGCAGAAGACATGCGTGTGCGCCTGCATGCTGCCATGACTCCAAAGACCCAACCTTTGGGTTCTTAAACATGTGGTCTAGGCCCAACTGTGAATGCAGATTCAGAACACAAGACCACAAGACGTCTTCATCGTCTTCATCGTCTTCTCCATCATTATTTTTAGGGAGAAGACAAAATAATTGACAGGACTGTTTGGACCGAAAACGCTGACACACAGAGAGACTAAAGTAAAAGCTTCTTTAGAGAAAACACAAGAGTTTACAGCTTAGAAGCAGGAAAAAAACCCAGAAAACACTCACTGGAAGAAAAAAACAGCTGGAACTGCAAAGTGAAGAGAGCAAAGAAAAAGCACAGAGGAAAGTAGAAAAACTGTGTAAACAATGGCTGAACACAGAAGGGAGAGAGTGTGGACGCTCTGCCAGAGCTCTGCTGCTGAAAGCTCGCTGAATATGGTCGACTTTATATGTGTGAGGGCACCAGAAGAGACCACACCCGCCTAATGAGAGAGAAAGAGAGAGAGAGAAAGAGAGAGAGAGAGAGAGAGAGGGAGAGAGAGAGAGGGAGGGAGAGAGAGAGAGAGAGTAAAACACACCAGGCACACAGCAATACAGGAAAAAAAATGAAACACACATACACACACACACACACACACACACACACACACACACATACAAACAAGAGCGCACAGTTACAGAACCGTGACGGAATATCAATGAAAGACTATAGAAAGAACAAGGAAAGCTGAAAGGTAAGAGCACAATCACAGAGTCCCACAAAGTCAAAGCAAACAAAGAGAAGAACAAAGGAAATCAGAACTCCTTTGCCCTTGAAGTGTGTGTGTGTGTGTGTGTGTGTGTGTGTGTGTGTGTGTGTGTGTGTGTGTGTGTGTGTGTGTGTGTGTGTGTGTGTGCTTTCCAATGCATCTATTCAACCCCCATTGCTGCATCACAATGGTCCTTCCACAGTATGAAGCTCAATCTGCTACGTTCTTCAGATGAAAAACACACGATTGTTATGTGAGAGAAACGTTGTTGTGTGATGGATAAGATGATGCAAAGTCGTCCTTAAGCAGCCCTGACTCTCTGTAAGGTGAAATCTAATCTGTCAGGCCGATTCTTATGTGGCGTTTGAGATCTTTAGAGTCATTTATTCCACATCTAGCTGCTCTGGAGAGGTCCAGCTGCAGCACAGGGCCACAGATGATGTGTGAAGTTAGTTTCTTGTTCTTTGGTGAGGGTTGTGAAGCCTTATTTACTGGAACACTTTGGACTCCGCTGAAGGACTTAAGGAGCTTTTCAAATTCGCTTTGAAAGGATGGTAAGTATCCTCCATCGTATCCCTGAGCTAGTGGACAGGGGTTAAGGAGAGGAGAAGGGGGGGGACCACCAACATGGACAGGGTCTTCTTCAGTCAGTTCCCGTGTGTGTCCTCTCAGATGTTACCATCAAATCCATTGACTTAACATCATCCAAAAGCCCCAACCCCCCTTTTTTATGCTCCACTCTGGCCAGGTTCTGACTCAATGTTATTGAAAACTGAGATATCGATTGCAATCCAGTGTCCTCCAACGTCTGCAGCCATGTATGAAGAACGTTTACACTCAGTTAATCACCTGCCATTAATCTGTGCAGGGCGACAGTGAGCGCCTGGAGGAAGTGAGTGTTTGGACTCAAAGAATCATTTGCATTAAAGATGCAAGCAGCGTTGTAATGAAACTTTGCTTTTGTTTATGTTTTGCTGGGCGGGAGGAAGTAAGAGCCTCGATTGTTTAACATACCAAGCATTTTATAGCATGACAGCAAAGATCAATACCCTTCATGCACACATAACCAAACTCAAAACCACATTAGCTTCATCCAGTATTAGAGATGTTATTCATCATGGAGTTTGATCCAATGTAACTCACGTTTGCACCGACACAGAAAAGGATGGTGTGTGTGTGTGTGTGTGACAGCCTGAGTCTGAGCTGGAACCAGAACAGTGGAGGACTCTTTCATGGTGCACCGGTGAAGTGATGGGGTGTAACTGAGCGCCGCCTTCCACCAGCTCCTGTGGAGTCCAGTTGATGAGCTGGAGTGTGGAGTGTTTGCAGCCCACATGACCCAGAGGGAAAGAAAAACGTGTCCTGATTGAAATGATGTGAATCAAAAGAATATAGACCAAGAATACTTTGTTTTTGCAAAGATTTCTTGCCACAGGATGACAAGTCTTTTGGAATGTGTGAATTGCATTAATGGTTGGTCGGACAGCTGATGCCATTGACTAGAACTCAGGGGGCGGTTTGATTTGAACCTCTTTAAGAAGTTGAGCATAAGAGAAGAAGGCCGCGCTCATTCATACGTCAAGACGTCACAGAGATCTCAGAGACGGAAAAAAATAAAATTCAAAGAAAGAGCTGATGTGCTGTCACCGTGCAGATCGGACTGAAGAATCATTTGTGTTGTGTTCATTGCAAACAGCTTCTGTGGTTTATTGATGTTATCACTTAATTGAATTGCTTGGTTTGTCAAATTAGATTAGAGTCACGCGATCGCACGACACGTATCACATCCCAGTGACAAATTAATCTTGGAGATGACTTTGCTTGGATCATAGAGATGTTAGAATGTTGTTAATAATAATTTAGAATTAGACAACAGCTGTGTATGGCGACGACATTTGTTGATTGCGTATTTATTTAACACACATTATACACGAAAGAAAGAAAGAAAGAAAGAAAGAAATGTTTAGTCCCTACAGTGTTTTTAAATTTGCTTCTAATAGACGATTCCATCTCAGACAATCAATCAAAGGATACAAGAAAAAAATACTTCCACATATTGAAGGAAATTGAGTCTTTTTCCAGCGAGCAGCGACATTTTTAACATTTTAACATTTTTTAGCGTTAATTAACAGATGGTGAAAACCCAGAGAAAGGCGTCACATCTCTTATTCACGCTAATCACCAACTGATACAGATTTACCATCTCGTCTTCAGGCAGTAACGACAAGATCACCAAAACAGACTGTGGTCGAAACTACCCAGAAAATAATCAAAGAGTATTTGTGTGAAAGAGATGGTGCTGCGTAAAACGAAGAGGCGTTAAAGTAATGTGTGAGTATGAAGCAGAAACCTAACAATCACTGCTGCTAAGATGATTTTGAAGTCATAGAATCACAGCATTTATCTCCGTCACTCGTCTGAACTTTAGCCTCTCTTCTCCTTCACGCCCACTGGCTCACATCTCCGTCTCTGATTCATTAGCAGAAACTCCAAAATAGACAACCGCAGAAATTAGCCGCCGTTATGCTGACACGCTACAAAGGGCGGCCAGATGAAGGATGTGGTGAAATACAGGTTCAGCAGAAGAGAGGAGCAGTCACAAGCTTCCCCTCTGTGATGAGCAGTATTGATCTTGGCACGGTGTGTGTTCTTGTTAAGCAAAGTTTGCCTCGTGTTCCAGAGGTAAAAAGCTGTCTTTGGACGCTCTGCAGTGAGAGCAGGTTGAAACATTACGAATCCATTATTTATTACAGCAATGCTCCATCTTGAAAAATCTCAATAGAACAGAATTCTTTGCATTTTTTTGGTCGTACTCTTTTATTTCTTGCTCCAAATCCAAATTATTCTTGGAAGCTTCATCTAACTCACTTATTGTCTCCGGGAGCTCAGTTTATTTTACAGCATGATTCAGTGAATCCAAAAAGAACTTTGATGGTGATGAGCGGCAGCTCTCTTCAGAACCACTGAATGTCCAAACAGAAGTGTGAGGTAGATGAACGGTCTTGAAAAACAATCTTTATTTTCAAAGTCTTGCCTCAATCTCCACCGAATAGAAAATGTGAACACGATCTAACACTGCAAATACTGACAACACATGAAAAATGTATATGTGACGGGTTTATCACAAACGTACATTTTGTTGGAGCCCTTTCATTTCCAATCACAGAAATACACAGCTCATCGTCAACATCTTCATCATCACACATGAAAACAAAGACATCAAACACTTTGATCTAATTCTAGACATATTTTACAAATGAACAACACCTATGGCATGTGCATTCCTCATGACTGTAAAAGCTGTATACACATTTTCCTGCACAAACATCTTAACTACACAAGGAAAACAAAGAAACATACAGGAAACATACAGGGGCGCACAAAAGCCAGCAAAATGTCAGCTTGCCCGTAAACGGTACAATGGCTTACAGAGCAGCGGCGGCCAGACAAGACAAAAGGCAATTGTTGACATTTAAATAGTTCTGTTGTGGTGTGATTGTGCTTGTAACTGCCAAAATGTGGGGCAGTAAAGGGATTAAACTGAGGAACTCTGGGGGGAAATGTGAGACGTTAAAAGCTGGAGAAGTTTCACGCTATGAGATCGCCTGCAGGGAGGAAACTTCTGCCAGCCTTTAAAATTGAGCACATCTGCACAAAGACTTCGACACGCCTTCATTACAACACATTCTACTTCTCCTGGTCAACTGTGATACATAATTGTTCGGGCCAGCGTTAAAGTTAAGTTTGACATATTTGGTTGACCTTCAACCAAAGATGACCTTGGTACACCACTGTAGAAAGAACATTACTCTGTCAGACACAAAACGTACTAAAACTAAAAAGAAGTACAAAGTTACAGAAGGTCATATTTTAATTGCAATTATCTAGTTTAACCAGTCTAGACTACAACATGAATGTTCAACACCAATTATACTCTGATTAAGGCAAGAAATCAATTTTCACGCGATTGAAATTGGCATTAATTGAAGTACACTTATTCGATTTACGGCATAACCCTACCGTGTGTACTTCAAGAACAGACGAATAATCAGAGTACTGAGAGTATGTAAACGTAATCAGCGTGTTTAAACAGTACAATAGGCTGAAACTTCAGCTCCGGTGTCTGGTTGAAGACTCACAAACGACACCTAAAAAGACGCAAACTGGTCCGAGATTAAGAACACACGCAGTTCTGAGATCCGGCCTCGTCCCAGAGCGGCCATGACACAAGCACCTCTCACCGTTAGAGAAGCATGAGAGAGAGAGAGAAGGAGAGAGAGAGAGAGAGAGAGAGAGAGACATTTCTGCAATGGCACAATGGCGAGGGTGGTGGGTTCGAGGACTTGATACTCAGCGCACAGTGCTATGGTGTAGCCGTTTCTCAATGAAGAGGCACTTGGACTCGATCATACCCCGGACCAGCACATTATTAACGTCTATTCATCTGCTGTGAAAGACATATTGAGATTGTGTCCAAACAAACTGTGCCGCACTACAGACCAATCGATAGCAGTAATGGCTGTTGGCGTGCTGATGTAGCTGCGTAGTAACGAGGCGGCTTTGTACATCCCTGCTGCAGCGTTATGTATGACACCAGACTGCGTTCTATAAATCTGATGCCCTAAAAACCTGCAAACCAGAAACTCATTAGCAAGGCACACGTTGCATTGCTTCACACGTCAGCTCCTCTATCAGCCGAGGGCTCGATGTGAACCTGACGTCACATCAGTTAGCACACACTTTCCGGATTAAGGTTACACAGTTCAATGACTTCTCTTTATCGGAAGTAGCTAAAGACAAGATTGATATCGTCTCCAGTCAAGAATCCTAATTGACTCCATGCTGCAGCGTCATCGTTATGTTTGGCTCAAGTTCTTTTGATCGAGCTTTTACAGACAGACAAGTTGTTTTAAGTACAAAATTGGCCGATACTGATCAGGGACCAATGAATCAGAGCGTCCCTAAGTAAGAGTCGATGAAAGTCAACATGTAATTGACTCAGTGTGCATTTAATACAAAATGAACGTGTCGAAGCAGTAAATGAAACCTGAATTTCCCTGCTTTAGAACTTTTAAACGGTTGATGATTTCCCTCTTGTCTTTCAAGTGACCCATGAAAGCACGATGCGGGACAGACGCTCGTTTCGTTCACCTTGCTGAGCGCAGCACAGTGTGTTTGGCTCTCAAACATTGACCTGCCGTAATCATTTAGAGTGAAGTTCATTTGTTTCCTGTGTTATTAGTTTTGTGCGTCTTGGGTCAGAGGTGACACACAGCAGATGAACATTGATACAAAGGTCTACAATAGATGTTAGCTGAGGTCTCATAAAATTCGTTTAATACATTTAACGTAACAATGTGTGATTAAGAGCATTAATCAGGCGATACATAATGAGTGGGAAACACATTCGGCTCAATCATCTTCATACAAATTCAGTTAGGATGACAATGGAAACGGTGATATAACTGGAGATTTTCAAGGATTTAATTGTTGCTTGTTTTGTGCATCACTATCGCCCTGTACCCGCTAAGTGAATGGCAGTGTTAGAGAGACTTGCATTCATAAAAACAACAAATTCTGGAACAGCAAGCACAGAAAAGTCATCATCACCTGGGCCGATGTTACAAAACCTCAACCATCGTAGGCAAAAAGTAGGCAAGTGTGCTTTTCACCAGGTGTTTAGTTATTCTCATGTAGTTGTTTTTACATCATCACATTTTCTCGCTTGCACACAGGTACAAAAGAACCCCTAGAGGACAGTGCTGATGGTGTCAAAGTCCTTGCTAATCTGGGAGCTGCTGGGCAGGGACTTGAGGTACTCCAGGTGTCTCCTGGCATCCTCCTGATTGTGTCTCACATAGTAGATGACGTATGCGATCACCATGGTGAACCACCCGAACATGGTGACAAACATGGCTACGTCTGTGGTCTTGTGGTGAAAGTTGCAGAAGTTGATCCCTGAGTCCAGCACCTGGATTAGCGACTTGCCTGCGTATTCTTCCTGCACAGCCGTGTGGCAAATCACCTCGTTCACCGTCTCAGGGTCCAAACGCAGTTCCCTCAGGACCTCCTGCAGTGTGCACTCACAGTGCCAGGGGTTGCTTGAGAGGTTAATTTTTGCCCGAAGACGAGCAAAAGCCTCTTTGGGGACACTTTGGATGTGATTGTTTGACAGATCCAGCATGAGGAGGCTGTCAGAAACACCTTGAAATGCTCCAACATCCACAACCTCAATGTCATTGTTAGACAAGTCCAACTCCTGAAGGTGGTGGAGTTCTTTAAAGGCCTGGTTTGGGATCGTGGTGATGTGGTTGGATGCCAACAGAAGGACAACTGTGTCTTGTGGGAGATCTGATGGGATCCTATCCAAGTTGCGAGACATACACTGGACCACGGTCAAACCGCTCTTTTCCATACAGTGACAACTTTTGGGACAAGCCATAACCGGCGCATTTGCGAGCACTATCCCAAAGAGCAGCCCCATTATAAGGGCACAGCCATCAAAGGTGGGGGCTTTCCTGGGCATAACAGGAGTCACCAAGTCCCACATATTCAGCAGTGAGCTTCCACTTCTGTCAAGTCTCTCAAATTCTGTCAGGTTAACAAAGTCATTATTTCACATTTTTCCTGACGGCAAACTTAAACAGTTGTGGCTTCATTAGTTTTCAAAGTGCGTGACATTCACAATGATGGCCTCAAGGCCGTCCCTTAAGAAGCATTTCTGCCTCCTACAGTCTTTTGAAATAGATTTCCAAAAGCTCAGCTCCAAAATGTGCTCATTGAGCATATTCCAGGGGGTGGACACTCATTTCAGGTTTATTGTTATGTTGAGAACATCAGCACGGTCGCAGCAGGACCAAGCAACAGGGACCTCAACATGTCCTGAAAGAAACAAAGAAAGACAAGTTAATCCTGAAGGAAGAAATGTATTAGTCAGAGAGGCAAAAGTTTGATATACTGTATATTCAGAATAAAACTCAGAAGTCATTTCTATCAGCAATAACAGAGATGTTTTCCCTAAACAAGTAGAGGAAATTCTATGGCTCCAATGTTTATAGAATATCTAATGTGATTATGGAGAGAAATCCAATTCACTTTGGTAAATCTCATAAACCGGCAGACATGGATCGTCACCACTACTATCTCATTCAATTATGGAAAGCTTAATTTTATTCTGTGCATCCTATATATAAACATTACATGAAATTAATCTGTGATTCTTGAGCTCTGGAGTGAATCTCAATAAGATTTACAAAACTGGAGAGAAAACAGATCTCCCTGGTTTTAATCTGAGTTTTTGCCACACGGCCCCTCCACTTTTCCGCAGTTGTTTATGCGGGGACAGAAAACAGGATTTGGCAGCGTGGGCTTGAAAATGACTCCCTCCGCTCTGCAGGAGAAAGCTCATTTTTGGACCGTCGCAGCCTCCAGGGTGGGAGCGATCACACAACCGACTCACGGCTGTGCTGGAGGTCATCAGTCACACCAAGCTGTTGAGTCGCTTTCATTTATCTATATCCCCCTCCCTATCTTTGGCAGGGGCTGTGTACTGTGTACTGTATATTAGAGAGAGAGAGAGCGAGAGAGAGAGAGAGAGAGAGAGAGAGAGTCTTAAATAAGCCCCTCACGTTCTCCCATCAATCTGAGCTCAGCAGCAGCAGCAGGTGTGGACAAGATGTGGCACCTATACACACTCATAAGGTGCCCTGCTGTGATATAATGACACCAATTGTTATATACACACATACTGTGTATATAAATATACAGTATATCTACAGTATATATATATAAAGAGAGAGAGAGAGAGAGACAGAGAGAAAGTGGGGGATAGAGAGAGAGATGGAGATGGAGAGAGTGTTTAGTGTGAAATGTGATTCTGTTGTATTCTATTACAGCTACAGTACCACACAACATATCTACATACATCGGAACACAAAACAGCCGCATGTATACATTTTATTACAAATTTCGGAAAATAAAAGCTGTAGCGATAATAAAAAACGTGATCATCCTGATTTAGTTGGTGATTCAGACCAATATCTCTGTGAGGAGCAAAGTCCTGTCAGATCACTTTGGCTCCATTCAGACGCACTTTATCACAGAATGGACAAGAAAGCAACACGTCACTGTTTAACTGTTTACGAACATACTTACAGGGGAAAGTTGAAACAAATTGATACTTTTTCGTCTTCGGTGATGTCATCGGTACAGCGGATTCGTCGATATTCCAAACCGAGTCGACGTTAATAAGAGCTCGACCTCAACTGTGTGGATGCTGTAAGACTGAGTGAATAATGTAAATATGAATAAATGTAATAAAAATGTCCACGTCTCCATGAGTAAAACAAAGTCCCCAAATGTCACCGGGAGAAGTTCAGCAATCCTCTAGGAAAACGCGCCACGTCTCCACATGTCGCTCCTTCCTCGTCCTCTTATAAAACGCGTCGAGGTAGATGATGATGATGATGATGTGGATGGTGAGGATGATGATGATGCTCCAGCTTGGTCAAAAAGAGGAAACTCGCACAGGTCCGACTTGTCACGCGCCTCCGGTCCCTGAGCTGAGCGCACATGGCCACGCGCGCCACGAGGAGTCCCGACTGCGCGAGGGACTGACTCCGCTCCTGTGGAAGCTTTGCCACGTCACTCACCCCACCCTGTCTACCCGTCTGTCTGTCTGTCTGTCTGTCTCTCTCTCTCTCTCTCTCTCTCTCTCTCTCTCTCTCTCTCTCTCTCTCTCTCTCTCTTTCTCTCCATGTCGCATTCACTCCACCCTTTCTCTCTGTCTATCTCACTCACTCACTCACTCACTCACTCCACCTTGTCTCTCCATCTCTATCCCTTGCTCACTCTCTCTCCCTGTCTGTCTGTCTCTCTCCCTATCTCTCTGTTTCTCTCACCAACCAACCCATCTCTCTCTCTCTCTCTCTCTCTCCCTCTCTCTCTCTCTCTCCCTCTCTCACTCACTCACTCACTCACTCCACCTTGTCTCTCCATCTCTATCCCTGTCTGCCTTGCTCACTCACTCACCCTGTGTGTCTGTCTCTCTCTGTCTCTCTCTCTCTGTCTCTCTCTATCTGTGTCTCTCTCTCTCTCTCTCTCTCTCTCTCTCTCTCTCTCTCTCTCTCTCTCTCTCTCTCTCTCTCTCTCTCTCTCTTCTCTCTGGTCAGTGTCCAGGTCTGATTGAGCTGCGTTTCATTGATTATTTTAATTACTCTGACTGTTCAATCAAAAACTTTATAAACAAGCCGGGAGGTAAAGATCAGAGGATCACACAGCAGCAAATCCAGTCTCCAGCTTCTAAGTCTATACGCTCTGTGGGGTCAGCGTCTGATGCAAACTGTGCAGGATTCCCCCAGGAGAGCTGAGGAAGTGTCTCACATCTCCACCATTCAGTCCTTTTCTCTGCTAAACCAGGCAGTGGTGATTTAGGATTTATGCGATGGAGGCATATTGCTTTATAGCCAAAATAGACATGAAGGAACATCGAGTTGACGCCATAAGAATAATTGACAATTGCGGCAATCCAATAAGGTCAAACCCACGCAACCTCGCTGATTGACGAAACTCTAAATGCCAGTCGATAAAAATGGTGGTTTAAGCGGAAATCAATCCGTTTACTCGTCACTAATCTGGGCCCAGGTCACGGCGCTGACAAAAATAGCTCAGATCCCACAACGCTCCCTGGACCAAATGGAATATGTAAAACCTCCAGTGTATTCTGGCTCTGCCCCATTGGAACGAGTGCAAATGGATGATGTAGGTTGGTGCTGCAGTTATACAAACACAGCATACATATGCCTATATATATGTACATTGTCCTTTTCTTCTCTCCGGAAACTTGTGTTTTGTCTCTCTCCATTCTCCATTGGTCCCCATCTCTTGCTTTGCAGGTCATGGAAAGACAGAAGACCAAAGGCACCCACGTGTCACGTTACAAACCAACTGAGAACCCACGCCGGCTAAGAAAAGAACGTTTAGGCGACCGCTTCTATTTCACGACACTCGTCCCGTGCGAGTCCGATTCAGGTCATCTGGTCCCAGTGTTCCAGGTGTTATCAAGGACTGCAAATCGTCATGGGTCCTTTTATCTGCCTCAGCCTCAAACCCACAGGTCCTCTGCCAGCCGACGTGATAAATGGTTCTATACTGTGTGTTGCCGCTGAGGGACGACGCCATCTTTTTCTTCTTCTTCCTCTGAGTTTTTGGCTTTCATGTGTGAAAAAGCTTTTGATTTGTGAGATCAAGAGATATACAATTGGCTGCTTTACAATTGTTTTTGTACCCTGGCTAAGTCCCTGTGGGAGTGGCATTGGAGACCCTAGATACCTTTCATAAGTAACCATTGGCAACATACCCATGAAGTTAGCTAGGAAAGTTGCTAAATCGAGGAAACGATGGAGAAAATTATTCATAAAACTACATTTGATTCTGTGTGGTTATGCTGTAATATTCATGCTGCGTGACTCCCCCCCCCCCCTCCCCCGGAGAGCTGGAAGTTGAAACTGTGTGTTTTCATGTCGTGAGGCAGGACGGCTCCCATCTAAAAATGCAATCCAAGATTTCACTCTGGTTTAATTGCTTATTTACAATTTACTGGCTCTAACGTGTACATATAATTATTTTAATTGGCACAAACATGGCATTTCCTTTGTGTACATACACAGCACCTAATCAGCACCCATTCAACTCTTAATCTCCTGCCAAAGGGTGACGACAATGGCGAGGATATGTGAGAATACGAGGCAAAACAAAAGCCAAGGTCAGGATCTAAAGTAGAGCCACAGAAATGCACCACACTTGTGGCGAAATGTGGAAGGTTTCCATATCCGCATTCTATCCAATCCTCAATCAATCAATTCAGTGAACCAGGCAGAGAAACTAGGTCTATCTTCATATCAATACATCATGATTAATGCCAGACTAAAACATTTCTCCAGAGTCAGACTCCTTTTAATCAGCATAAATGTGTTTTGTCCTCTCAGCAGGGTGTGTGTGGCTGCTTTTGGGGGGTGCGGGGGAGGGGGAGGGGGAGGGGGAGTGTGTGAGTGAGATGGCATTATCCCAACGTTCCCCCAATTATTAACACTGAAGTGGAGTGTTTCTAATGATCACCATCTATAAACATTACGCACCGCTGGGACAGATCTGTCCGATCCAAGCCTGCCATTACCCGGGGGACCAATCGTAAGAGCCCAAAGGCAACACATTCATCCACACCTGCCAAGAACGCAGGGAGGAGACCACCTGATGCATGACCAGCTGCCTGCCACGCTTAAGATAAAGGACTGATCTCATATTGTGTGTGTGTGTGAGCACGTGAGGTTGCAGGTCAAGCAAGAGACGCAGGTTCACTTGTTCCCCGGCCTTGGCTCATCGGCCTTAACTCCATCTTCCTCTTACTCCATCTTCCTTCAGATTCCTTCACCTATCCGCAAACCACTCTCCCAACTGCTTCAGAATCATCAATAAAGGAATTACAGCTGCCTCAAGCGAATTCCGCTCTTTGTCGCCTGCTTACTTATGCCACCGCATCACTTTTGCTGACGAGGCGAATCCATCTCCTTCTATTTAAAACAATTCATCACAATTACTTTTGCACTGTATCAAGTTCCAAGGGAGCAAAGCCTGAGCAGGTAACAGCATCCACAGACAGGGGAAGTCGGCTTATTAGCAGTGATACATTGAGAAAAGTGTGTGTGACGGACAGTTATTACACTAATGCCTCCAAAAATGATTCATCAACAGCCATTATAGCCTATCATTCTCTGTGGAAGAGACAGGTGTAATAGTGATCCAGTTGTCCTTTTGCCACATCACTTCAAACTGTGTTCAAACTAATTTACATACAGTATATTTGAACAGTGTGTACTTCTGTCCTGAGCTGGCAATGGTGTGACTGCGTTTGTACCCTCAATGTCAGACCAGTTGGTAGTGTGGAGAAGGAAAATGTGGTTTTGTCACCTGCACTCCACAAAGGTTCAGTTTTGATGTCGGCAGCGTGACGGCAGGAAGTCAGAGCATCATCTGTGTGGGTTGAAAGTCAAACAGAGTCACGGTTACATCAGCGTGTGTTTGTATTTTTGGACTACAGAGCAACAAGAATGTAATATTAGAGTGCTGTGCTGAACCTGCACACCGGTGGAGATCATTTGTAAAGTAGCAATCTCCATGGTAATTAAGTGGCACGAGGCTATTTGTGATTATATAAATGTGCCCGGTGCTTTACTTTACCTCAAACCTACATCAAACCAAAGAGAACGACTTAGATGGAGATTCTTTGATGATTCTGGCAAATTAACAGCATATTTATGTCTAAGTTGGAAGAAACAATCTGCATAACCAGGATATTCTGTTTGAAATAAACGTTTAATGTTTAATCAGTTCAAATCTAATTAGGGAGAAATGGAAGATTCAGTGCAATGCTTTTTTTCTTTTAATTTGAGGTTTTAATAGACATCAGTTCAAAGCCCCATTTAAGACGGTGAATGATTCTTTCATAATATGCAGATAGATGAAACAAAAACACAGTATTTTCATAATGAACTAATCTTTTCCTAAGGGTAAGTTTGTTTCCTAAGCAGCCAACTTTGCCAATTTGCTCTGAGACTGCAGAGGAATCCTGTGGTTTCTCTTTAAGGGGATGTAGGCAAATGTCAAGGCGAGAAACTGCCAAATGTTTGAAGATTTTCTCTTTAATCATGATACGTTCTGTAGACCTGCAGATTGGGAATGACTGTAAATTTAATGTTCAGAGAAGTCAAATGATTTACTTTGTTTGGATAAGAAACCTAAATCTCATCCTTTGAACATCCGTCTACGTCTAATCTTACCTCGGATATTTGTACTTGTCATTTCATTGATGACCTCCAGTATTGATAGCGGCACCTTGACACCCACACCCTCCTGGTAAAGGCTTCAGGTGCGGTTGGGGACATTGATTGTGGCGTGTCTTTAATTAGAAACTGATCGACAGGTGTCCTCAAAGGACTGCAGCCGTCTCTAAATGTCATTGCAAATTGGTTTCCGTGTTTGACGGCCTCAAATGTAAGTGACATTGAAAGCGTATATTTATGAGGCGATGCAAACGAACAGCAACATAGTTCATAAATGAGGAACTTGAGGAGAAATCAGGGGAATTGTTCAAAGCCACTGCATTGTGATGGAGCTTATCGTCTAGGATGACTTACGATTGATTTACTCTGGGGGTCACGAGATGTGGGGAGCGCAAAATCATCAGAAGGCTTTGTCCAGCTTGGTCTTTTGTCCGGATCTAATTGAAAACACAGCGATCTGATCTGAATGAGTCAGCGTGATCGTTATGAGTTCAGATAAGGGTAGGAGATGGAGCCGGTTAGTCCCACGACCCCCAGTACAATAAGGCTCAACCGTGGATGGTGAGATGAAGCCTTTTTGCTTTAAACCTTCGGGAACCACGGATTGAAACTGTAAGAACGAATCCTCTTGGTTTACTGTCTTTGCTCTGTAGGTGTTACATGAGTACATTCACACCCATACACACCTTCTTGAGTATTCTTACAGTATCTGCTGCTGCATTTCGTCTTTGCCTGAGAGATTTCATGATCTCAGGCAACACCTTTGAATACCTGGATTACACATAATCCAGGTATTCAAAGGTGATTCAATCTATCCAACTGCCAGGATTGGTGTGTCAACAGAAACACACCACAGGGGTTTGGTGTTTCACAGCAGAGTATCATCACCAAGTGACCAATCATGTAAAATAGACAGTGGCATGTGTTTGGGTCGAGATCATAAATGGCAGAGATCCAAAATTTCAATGAGAATTTCACATTTTAAAAATACCAGTTTCAGGGCTTTGTTCTAGCACCACCATCAGGTCAAATTAAATACTGACCACATCCCTCAGCTGGTCATCTAAGAAGGGCTACAAACAACTGTCCACTACAAGGGGAAAGGAGTGGTTATTAAGTACACCCTTAAGACTTCTTAGTTTATGTACTTTTACTGATTGTCTCACGCCAAGACTCCATGTGTCCTTGGTGAAGCTCCTCTGAGAGACCCTGGATGTGTTCAGTGGTCCAGGGTCTCTGAGAGGAGCTGGCATATTTACAAGCTCTGTACAAAGTGACCTCATGTCACCCCCCCACCCCATCCCCAGAGTGACAATGTTAATTTGGAAAAGGCCTGTGGACACTGGTGGACGGTCTCTGGTGCATTTACACTCCCAGTTGAAGGTCAGAGCAAAGCCACTTAACAATCGTGACTCTTTCGGTTAGAACCAACACTTACACAGGGACACATCTGCCTGTCTGTCTGTCTGTATAGCTGAAGTCAGTCACAGCCCGGCAACCAAATGCATGCAAATTACACACACACACACACACACGATTGATGTAACCTGAAATCTGTGGCTGACATCCGTCCATATTGGCTGAAGTTGAATCGAAGTCGGGACTGTGTGTGTGTATGTGTTGTGTGTAATGAGATGTGCCAAATGTGTGTGTGGGTAGGGTTGGGTTCTGTTTGCATGGTATTTGATTATATTCTGGAATGTTCAATGACGGTGGAGTGTGTGTGTGTGTGTGTGGGGGGGGGGGGGGGGTCATAGTATTGCATATTTTGTTGAGGAAATAAATTATTGGTTGCACAAAAGCACTGAGCCTTTTTTTAATGCAGGTGGATGGGCTGCGGGGGGGGGGGGGGGGGGGGGGGGGGGGGGGGGGGAGCGGGGTTCTGGTGAAAGCTTCCACGTCCCTTACTTTCCTCTCAGCGTGAACGCTTTTTTTCTCGTTCCAAATTAGGCCTAATAGTCAGTTACTTTGTTGATTTCCATAAAGCTTGTGCGCCACATTGCTAGCTGTTGCATACATTTTCTCCTCATTAAGTTGTGCATAATTATAACTGTAACTTCCTGGAGGGCTGTGTGGTCTCATTTACACTCCATTAGATGCATCAATTCACTTCACTATCGGCTAAATAAACCTGAGTGAATGTTACCAACATCAGCAAGACCTCCAGCGAGATGATGGACCTGTTTCTATCTCAATGGGAGCTGCTGTGTAGCTGACCTCTGACCTTTCAGTGAAAGGGAGGTGAGAAAAGAATCCGCGTTCTCTACAAACAACTAGTGAAGTCACATACTAGATGTGTTCTTGCAGACCTTGAATGGATTTCAAAGCTCCAACATTAAGAATAGCTCCACTTGCTGTAAGGTCAATCTACACAGTATTTAAAGAAGATAGAAAAAAATTGGGGTCAAGGGAAAAACACAAATTTTATTCTCCCCCTCTTTACAAAACATTTATGAAACCCAATAAATTAAACTCAACACAGATTTTGAAAGCAGCAAATAATCAAACATGAACAGACACGTCTTCTCAAACAGCATCATTAACCACCTCAACACTGACCTCTACACAATAACAGAAAGAACTAAAGATGTAGCCTGTGAGCAGAAGGACAAACGTACCCCAGCGTGAGGCGTTCGAGTTCCGCAGAATCACGCTGTGTGTGAACTGCATGAGAATGAGCACAAGAGGTGACGTGAACATGAAGTTCAGCAGAGTGACAGAAAATCACAAAGGCAACTTAGACGACAAAGCAGTGGTACTTTGTTTGCATTTCTGTGGCCTGCTGCTTCCACTCAGCACACACACTTGCAACCTGCAACACAGCAATTACCAAGTGCTGTGTGAAGTTTGACGACCCACTGAACTACTTTAAGGATCCATTCACGCTCCTATTAATATACATCTACTTTAAAGCAATTACCTGGTGTGACATCATGGGGGCGGGGGGGGGGATGGGGGGGCAATGACATCCATACTGCCTGTAAAACCCCAAAATAAAAGGCAGTGAGGCAGTAAGTCCTCCATATCTGCAGTTATCTTTACAATAATGCATCACAATAATATGTCAGCTTGATTCATTGTGAAATTGAATAAAGAAAAAGAGAGAAAATGAGCGACTGAATGCATAACGTCTGTCTCTAAAGCCTTGTCTCAGTCATCCAGGCAGTGAGA
Source organism: Genypterus blacodes (assembly GCF_046128005.1). Classification (NCBI taxonomy): domain Eukaryota; kingdom Metazoa; phylum Chordata; class Actinopteri; order Ophidiiformes; family Ophidiidae; genus Genypterus; species Genypterus blacodes. Next base: position 517,008 of record NW_027466910.1, on the reverse strand, counting down.
CGTTCAATAGAATCACTGTATCAGAGTTTTTGATAAACATTGATTGGATGCAAAACACTCCCACTGACACATTTGAAGGGAAATCTGTAATTCAATCCTTCAAACCGTCCTTCCTCTTTCCTGTATTTATCATTATTTACCCATTGAAGTCACACATCCTCCATAATAATAAACAAGCTGTGTGGACATGTAAGTGGTAAACAGACAGTGTGAGATACATTCAGGTGTAGTTTCACTGACAGGGCCACAGGTTGTCTCCATACACACACACACACACACACAGCCTGGTGAGAACAGCAGTCAGGTCTGTGCCTGCAGATGGTCGCTCAGAGATTCATGCCTGACTTGTTCATAGGTTGATGAGATGACCTGACCCGTGAAAAACAGAGGTTCGATGCAGATGCTAATTTAAAAAATGGTTTCGATCTTTTCCCACCAAAACACACCGCATTTATATGAAGCTTCATTACACACCAAAGTACGTATGTCACAGGCAGCGGGCGAGAGAGAGAGAGAGAGAGAGAGAGGAGCTAAAAATAGAGGCTGATGATAGTGTCGCTTCTCTGGAGGTGTTCAGCCCTTTGAGATACATGTAAACCTGAAAACGAGCTAGAAATGAGTCAGACCATTACTACGCCTTTCAAATACAGCTGCTATTACAGTATACCAGTATACACTCAATGTGATGCTGTCATAAATAATGCAGTTACATGTATGGGAGGTATAGGGGAACAGAATTATGATTGATTAACAGCATGTTTGGATCTCAGCCTTCCTCGCTGGCATTTCCATTTTTCCATCCAAGCTTGATGACAGGCCTCACATGAAACAAGGACAGATTGATATCTCTGCGTTACAGTGTCTGTTATTGGTCTGCACCCTCAGCACCATTTCATACGGGGCACAGCGAGACACGTTCAAGTGCTACGTGGACTCCTCAGTGTTCATTCCGCTCCTTTTCAATATTCCATCTTCCTTTTTTTTACCTGTTAGAGTCGAAAATGAAATTGAAATGCAGCAGCGGGTTGTGGAGCTGTGCGTCGTGCATCCATACGATGATTTGTAAAAGTCAAAACAGGCAAAATGTTTACAGGCACAACACTGTAAAACATGAATTTAATCAATAATGAAATCAGCAAAATAAATTACAGTCACGTTTATGGTTTATAGTTGTTTGTTGGAGTTAACTTGTGTGTGTGTAGTAATGCATTGACACAGGTAAGAGTCTAAATATGGAATGTATAATGTGTCAACATATTACAAGAGACTGAAATGAGATCGACCACGATTCAAATTAAAGTGAAATCTATATATTCCATAATTAGCTACAGTGAGTGTGAGATGGGAAATCTTAGTCAATACTTTTCATTCCATATATCAAAGGATATATAAGATCATCTCTCATGCTTTATTTTGATTTCACATAACATCATGGTTGTTTATCAAGCCATGTTCAGGTGTCTGCAGTGCAAAAGGAAAAGGAGCTTACATGCAAAAACTGATTACTCTGTTTTTATTCATTTGGAATTATTCTGGGATTTTTTTGTGTGCATTCCATTGAAAAGGCACCCAATCTGATGATGGGTGAGACAAATCATTCACAAGAAAACATGGAATGCACATTAAAAAAGCATGTTTTTTAAATGAATAAGAAGGAGTCCTCTGTTTTTACAACTGAATATTTCCAAAGTAAAGTGAAGTGTTGGAGTGAGAGGTCAAATGAAGTGCAAGTGAGGTGCACGAGATGAAAGATACTACGGTCCAAAGCTTAAAGTGTCTTTCAAAACAGAAACAACAAGGTTTGGATAACTGAGACAAATCCTAATAACAGTGCAGCTATACACTTATATACAATAGACTAGAAATGATGAAAGTCACTTAAATGTGAGTCAGTGAAATCCAGAGAAATAAAGTAGGTGCAAACATGGTTTGCACGAGGGAAGGTGGGTAGGAATTAGAGTGTGGCCATTCCAGTGACTTCAGACGTCAGCCTAGAACAGTGCAGGGAGAACGGGGGAGGAGGGGAGCAAGGGGGAGGGGGGAGGGAGGGAGGGAGGGGAGATAGACAGAAAATAAAGCAACTGTGAAATAAGAACTTTCGCTCAAAAAATAAAAATCAAGAAGCAGCAGTGCCTCGCTTTGTGCTCAAGTTTGTGCTTGCGCCTGTGTGTGTGTGTGTATAGAAGCTGAGAGCGGATGTTCAGTGTCACAATACTTTTTGTAGTTTTCTCCAGGTAACGAGAAATTAGCTCATTATCTCGAGAGAACAACTTGTTTTTATACTGATTGTGAAATTGTGAGAGAAGGCATCAGGCGCAGCACTCAGGACTTCATGTTTCTTCAGGTGCAAGACAGACGACAGAAATGAAGAAAAAGTCAAGCCTCTGACTGATGACCTAATCACTTGTTTCTTTGATTTAAAGTGCAACAAATGATCAAAAGCTGAGCAGCAATCAGAGCAATAAGACACTTATCCTATTCGTCTAAATCACTTTATGTGCCGATGTGGGCGTCGTAGTAGATCATTATCTCATTATCTTGAGAAAACAACAACAAAATGATGCGTCTGTCTGTGTGTGTATGGACTTAAGTTTGTTCTGTTATTTACCTGCACGAGGCAAAGACATTAACTCCTGAAATGTGACACAAACCATGCAAACCGACCCACTTTGATACCATGCAGTGGATAGAAAACATAACAAATAAACCATCAAGAAATTCATTTCCATCCAGCACTGCCCATCGCTGGATCATGAGCACGACTCCTTCTGACAGCGCCGCCCAGTGGTGGACATGTGATCTACGTTTTTCTTGGCTTTTTATCATTTTCCAGTTTTTATGATTTTATTCTTTATAGACAACATCAAAACAGGAGCTAATATTCATGACAAAAAGAAATATGCTAGGCATGCTTAAATGTTAAATGATACACTGGCTACATCAGTGCTAAGCAGATTCCAGTGTGGTCAGCTTCATCCCCCCTACAAGGCCTCCACAGACTAATGACTACAAGTCCCAGGATAGTTCAGGGACGTTCCTTTGGATAGCACATAAGGGTTCTGAAAACAAAGCCCACATTTGGGATGGCTTCAGGATGATGTCATGGATGAAGGGTCATTCCACATGGCAGCCACGTCCCTGAACCTGCCATTGGAATTGTGGGAAAGTAAGAGTTGTTAGTTTCTCTCCAATTCTCTCACTTTAATTGAAAAATGTGCCCGTTTGTGTTTCATTTCTGTGACAAATATGTTTCTCTTTGTGGACATTTAGCCCCTGGAGACATCAGGGCTGGATGCCAATCGAGCCTTCCTTAGCTTCAATGAAGTGGCTTTTTGTGTCGCATTTAATATTTTGAGTATTGGAGAAAGTCACAGAACGGCTGATGAGTAGTGTTCAGTTATTCCAGTAATAATTTGTTTTGTCGCTAATGTTGCTACCAAAATTATTAGAACTTTTTTGTAGAATAAGTAGATTGACCTAGAATGGATACTTCTCGAAAAGGAATACATATTTTGTTACTTTCACACATTCGCGTTTGTATCCCAGGACAACAAATGGTGTGTGTGTGTGTTTGTGTGTGTGTGTGTGTGTGTGTGTGTGTGTGTGTGTGTGTGTGTGTGTATGTGTGTGTGTGTGTGGACCCAGGGCTTGTCTTTTTGAGACGATCATTAATTGATGGTGTGTTAAGTCAAAATAAGTCAAGTTGAAAATATGACGTCATGTGTTCTGCGGTGAATCATCGTCGTGTCACCGGTGCCTTAACATTTTCTTTCCTCCTCCTTTTAGTCACAGCAGCTGCAGATATCAGCTCTCGTGGAAGCTCGCGGCGGGGAAGCTCATTCATCTTCATGCTTTAATCTCACATTGTGCAGGAGCCCCGCTGTGACGGCTCAGAACGTTACCTGGCATTGATGAGATACTGGGCCAGGCTGATGTTAGCGGGGGTCCCTGTGATGGTGATCTGGCGCTCTGATGATCCCTCCATGGCGTTGGCAATTTTGATCTGTGCCCCGGACATCTGTCGAATCTCGTTTATTTTGGTTCCCTGACGTCCGATAATGCAGCCTATTAGCTGGGGGGGGGGGGGGGGGAAGATGTGTGACCATGAAGCAGGAAAATCTATGACTATGATGGAAGTAGTTTTCCTCTCTACTCACATCGTTGGGGATGGTGAGTTCATGTGTGCTGGCTGGTGGACTTGCATCCAAACCTACGTTGAAGAGCAGTGAGTGAATTTGTAAGAACATTTGCAGTTAAAACCTCCAGCCGTCTTCCTCACAGCAGTATGGAGATGCATCACATTAAATATGAAGAGATTTCATTAATTTGTTCTGCTCCAAAGTACATCAACACCTAAAGTTCACTCTCCTTATGAAATCAAGCTTTTGAGATCTGAAGGACATTTCAGCAAGGAGAGATTTTTTATAAACTAGGGCCACTGCACTCATAAATCACTCCGCGTCACACTGAATGCTTCTGTGCCCGCATCCTTTCAGACCAGATGTATGAAAAAGTGCCAATCATACCTATGAGACCTTCTGTAGGTCCTTTATGTAAACACAAAAAAAACAGAGCTAAACGCCGATGTACCAAAGTCCATGTGGGAGGGGGTGGGCGTGCTTCCCATCAGTGTGTGTGTGTGTGTGTGTGTGTGTGTGTGTGTGTGTGTGTGTGTGTGTGTGTGTGTGTGCGCCAATTCTATTTCACCCCAACTTTTTATCTTTTAATGGAAAGCAAAACAACCTCAAATGTGTTTGAGGGAAAATGTTTTCTGTAACTTAACGATAAAGCAAACACACCGGCCACTGGCATCACATCAGACAGACCTCAGAGGAAATGTATACACACGCAACAAAAATCAAAGAAGGAAAGGAAATCATTGGGTCAGGTTGTGCTGCGGCCAAAAACAATAAAGAGAGATGAAGTGGAATAAGAGAGGAAAATGCCTGACGTGTGCAAACAAGAAGGAAGTGGTCTAAAGGAGGTTGAGGTTACATACCGGGGAAAGCAGGGGTGGTCTGTCCAAGAGGGGTGAAGGGGGTTTGCTGCATAGCCAACTGGTGGAGCTTGGTCAGCTGCTGAAGGGTTAGAAGGGGAAAGTAGAGCTAAGAGGTTACAAATAGAAATGAGGAAACTATAGTGTGAAGAAGGAACAGTGAGGAGGGAAGGAGTTCCATGGCAGAAGGTGGTGGAGGATTTAAAAAATGAGGTAGGGAGAGAGAGGAATTCTTTGTGATTGAGTTATTAGTTGACGTTTGTTCCTTTTCTCCTATTTCCCCTTTCCCCTTGTGTCGTGACCGTGTTTGGATGCAGTCCGGCACAACATGGAGGGAAATAAGCACCTCTGCGTTTAAGCTTCTTCCCCCCAATTACCAGGTGGGCTGCCGCCAGCGCTTGGAAGCTTGTGATCTATGTTCCTGTGCGGATCACGGTCATAGGCTGTCCCTTCCCTGCTGCGTCGGGCTTCCATAGAGGGAATGTAGAGACGCTTTAAAGGACTTTTTAATGAGGGTGGAAGAGGATGTCGTGACTCGATTTGAGCGATTGTAACGTCCGCCACCACCTCTGCTGACATCAATCACTGCCCAACTTTGAATTAATGGATTTTGCACCAAGTAACTTCCACGACACTCTTATGACAGAGACAGATGAAGGTAGATTACTGTAGATGACTTAAGGTCTTGGTCAATTAAGGAGGAGACCTGGGAACTTACATCGGGGTGTGGTATGGCGTATTGTCCCTGAATTGTGTAGGCCTGGAAGGATGGAAAACAACAACAAGGTTTAACATCTCAGAACGTTACAGTAAGGGGAACAAAGAAGCTAACGATGCAATGTTTAGTGTTGGGAAGCCTTTTACATGCAGGTTTGATTTGTTCTGCATCAGCAGTTCTCTAACTTTTACTAACCAGACTAAACTCATTTGTCATAACAATCACATATCCGTAGACCAAATTAACACAGATCAACTGTTTTAATATCCTGCCCAAATTTACAGTTTTCATTTAGAGCACCACCAGGAGGTACTTCAATTACCACCCACACTAAAATAAAATCTGTGAAGAAATGAAGCTCAAGCAGGAGTCGCTTTGTGAGACGTCACCTTATACTGAAGCCTCAAAGGCTACAGCTCAAACGTTATGGCATGCTGACGTCTTACCTGACCACCTGAGAAAATAACGGGCGTGGAGGCGGGCTTTGGGCGGTAAGGTATGGTGGCTCCTTTAGGTGGAGACTGGGAGAGGAAGTAAGAGAAGAAGAGAGAAGGTCATGTTAGTCAGAGGCAAGACTTTTAATGATACCTGTTGAGAATAGTTGTTGATGTTGTACCTTCATGTTTGCCCACGTATGTGATCTATTTATGTGTGGAATGTGTGTGCTTCTGCGTGCGTGCGTGTGTGTGTGTGCGCGCCTGTGTGAGAATGTCATTCACGTCGCTGAAGGCTTGTTCACATTTCCCAATCAACTTTCCACTCAGCTATTAGAAGCAAAAAAATGTTTGCTGCATTTATTTTGAGTCAATCTGCGTATGAACAATTATGCATTCATTCCATTGAGCAACACGTAGGTAATGTGAGTGTGTTAGCTGCAGACATGGCTGCCTCCGGCTCTGACAGACAGCCCCACAGAAACCAGAGAGTGATCAAATCTTTGTCTGCGGTCGAGCAGAAACCATGGGAAAGCTTTTTTAAATATGAGTTGCAGGTATGCAGACCATACCAATGAGAAAAACCTGACTAGATTGCTGTGCAGAACGGAAAGAAGTCCTTGGTATGAGGCAGAAAAGAGTTCTGGGAAACACTCTTGGTACTCTAACCTGTCAGATATAGAAGTGTGTGTGCTGCGTACAGGTGAATACTGATGGAGCCACATCACAGTAACAGATGAATATTCAAGAGCTGAAACTTGTTGTTCTCCCTGTTTGGATTCATTCATTTGATTGCCCATTGTAAAGCATTTGGAATGTTTTGTTGGAGGAGACAAAGCAAAGGAGTCATGCAGTTCAGAGGAATTAGGAGTGTATTCATCTGACAAAACCTGTCACAAACTCTATCTATTTCTCTTTTAAATAAGCCACTTTTTCCGCCATTAGACAGCAGGGATGTAGTTTCAATTATAAAACAGTGGAGCCACAGTTTTCCACCTTGCTATAATGATCTTGCGTTATTGATTCATCCTGTGGTGTAGCAGCACGCCTGCTCAGGACAGCAGAGAGAGCTTAATGAGATGTCTTGCGAGGCTTTTGTCACTGCTGCTCTGTGGAGTGGAAGGAGACTTCGGAGCTTTAAATACTATACCAAGACGCAAAAGGAGTTCTTAGCTTCACAGGCTATCACAAGCAGTCACGACATCATAGCCGCCCACTACTGAGGTAGTTAGTACTTCTGAATTGCTTCTAAAAACCCATGCGTGTCTACATCCAAATGAGAAGTACACACCAAGTCCAAGTCCACCAAGTTTTCCAACCCTAACCCAGGTTCCTGAGAGCAACTTGGACAGCAACTGATTACACGGCAGGGTTGGGGCTCCGATCCCGGAGGCAGACAGCTGTGTGAGCTCCTCAGACACAAATGGAGTTGTAAGCCACTGCTTCTTAGCTTCGTTAGGAGTAGAGGTAACAGGCGTCTAAACCAACCCGTGAGACTTTCCCCCATGGAAACAACCTTAAACTCTTCACTCCTTCAGCCTCATACCTACTAGGACTAAACCCTATACGGCAGGGAAAAGCTTAGTCAACCATGATTGAAAACTTAAATGAGTGGCCCAATCTGCATATACTCTTACCTCCAGCATGACCACACAGATCTGTTTGACACACTGGATGATGGCTTCTGGGGTCCCAGAGATTGTCACGGCGCGCTCTGTGGAGTTGGGCAGCATGTCTCCTGCCACCTGAACCTGGGCCCCTGTGGACTGGAGGGAGGAAGTATTGACAGGCTTCAATTACGTCTCACACGGTATGGCTCTGCAGACTCAAGGAATAGGACACAAGGAATACACATGGACTAGTTTGACAAATCGGGTTAGACCAAATAACCTCACCAAATATTGGCTGTGTACAGTAAGTGTCTGTGCCCACACGAGCATCCAATCCTGTTAGTCTGCCGCTAGAGCAGTGTGACAAACTAATAGCCGCAGTAAAAAAATGACCTTTCCTCCCTCTTGTTTCATTAACTTCTGCGGTGGCGAGCTGTACGCTGACCGTTGCCTGAACAATCGCTTCTTGCTTCACTGCCCTTGCAGCCGTTTCACAGCTCTGTCCGGCTCTCATCTGAAGAGTTTGACCTAGAGGTATGAAATGTTCACATGTTTCCATCTGTGACCGCTTCTTTGTATGTTCCTGGTGGTCATTAAGAGCCAGCAGATGTCATCAGCCTTCTAACATACGTCACAGCACAGCTCTCTGCTCCGTCCTGACCCCATTATTGATTCATTTAAAGGGACCATGCTAGACTAAAATGTTGCCATCTTAATGTATTGTACTAATTTTCATCTGAAGTCGATCAGTACGTCAGAGGCTAATGCAGTTTGAAGATGACGACGATGGTGTTCTCGGGCAGAGGAAGATCCCCTGCCTTTCCTTAACAGATAATGACCTCATCATCACGGCTTTCCCTCTGGAGTGGTGCAGATGTCCTCCTAACTCACGACTGGTGCAGCCAAAAAAGGCTCAGCCCACAGTGCTGCTTGATCAGTTTAGTGCTGTCCTGCCAACTGCACACATCAGAGGTTCCAGCTTCTCACAAGGGTCTGAGTGTGTTGTTGTCACCCTTTATATTGCTCCTACAGTCAGATCTCCCCATGAGTGCTTTGTTCTTCTGTTCCCCAGGACTCACACAGAACACTTCCTGCAGGGAGGCCGTGCTGCTGCTGCTGTGTTCCATCCATCACACAGCATTGGTAATATGATATGGAAAAGGATATTCGCATCACGGATGCTTCTCACAAATTTGCCTCTCGTTTTCTCTGCACTTTTTGGAATGACCCCTCCTTTCGCTCCCTGCTTGGTTCTGACACGTGATGTCACCACAGTATGCACATGTGGGTCCTTCTCCACACACCCCAGCTGACAAAGAAGGACTAGATCCCCCTGTCTTCTTCTAACCTACGAACTTGGCTCTTTGTCTTGAGAGCCCCGTGTTTGTGCGGTTCTTAACATCCATCTCTGCCTGGTTCACAGAGACGGATGTTAAGCCTGTAGATCTTATTAGAGAACACCTATGCTGCTGGAATGTGGATCACTCTTCATTACCATTAGATGCAAGTTCTGAAACAGGCTGAAGTTGGAACGTGCAAATACTACATGATCACAATTTCCTAACATAGAATGATAACTACGTTTTGTTGTTAGTTGAGTATATTTCATAGCACACCTCTCTCATTTCCTTGATTTTGGAGCCTCCTTTTCCTATGAGGGAGCCACACTGGCTGGCTGGCACCACCAGCCTTAAGGTGACCGGGGGCTTGCTGGTTGCTGGACTGTTGCTCATGGAATTGATGATGTCCTGGAAAACAAAAACATATATTTCATTTTTTCAGTAGCCAAGTAAGTAAGACATAAACTGTTTTAAATCTCCAGTATTTTCTGTATTGAAAGAAAGTTAATCTTAGATCTGGACTTTGTAGTAAAGGCTTGAACTGAAGAATCCTTTCAGATGAGAGATGAACGTCTTCAAGCCTTTACTAACAAGACCAGTTATCTGAGATTAACTTTCCTTGGATACCAGGACCTGAATGACTGAGAACCTTCAGATATGTATTTGTATTCTGGTCCTTTCAGCTTGAGCTTGTGGTATTTGGATTTGTCTGCTCGCTCGGCTCAGGCAGATCATATTTTCTGAGCGCCGTGGCGTGAGGACAGGTTACAGTGTTATAGATTACACTGACAGCTAACAGGTGCAGACAGGAGAACATCCCTGTTAAACTGAAATGTCACTTCAGCTGAAGCACTGATTGCTGCCAGCTTGTAGACTTTATCTTATCTCATCCTACCTCCTCAAACTTGTAGGCAATCATAGCAAACGCCTTGAAGATGGTATCTGTTGGTCCGGTGATGGTAACAATCCTCTCCGGGCAATTCCCCTCTGATATATTGATTCTTGCTCCACTCTGGGGGGAAAAGCAGAAATATTGTAAGATAGATGTATAACTTAATCCTTTACATCCATTACAGATGCGTAAATATGTCATGCTTCATCTCTATCTGCAAATTTCAGTATTCTATATTCTGGTTTAAACTTTGGTTCTCACCTCCTCTCGCATCTTTTTTACTGTTTCCCCTTTCTGGAAACAAAAAGCAAAGCTAGAATGAAAATCTAATAATATAACAGGGTTTGGTTTTTCCTCATAGTACAAACATGTGAGATCTAATAACGATGACATACCTTTCCAATTATACTCCCCACCTCCTGTAACCAAAACAAAAACAAAACCATGCATGTTTTTAGTGTTTTCAGTCAATTCAGTTAACCCCGAAACAGCCAGAACAACATTACTAACAATAAACTAACAGGAATGACAATGGATTATTTATATTTTCCTGCATAAACAGCCCAGGTCGTGCAGAGGTGAACCAGCTCTCCCTTCTGCACACAGTCACTCTCTATGAGCAGCACTGGCTGCAGGCGTAAACAATGGATCTGAGCGCTGGACAAACTTCACACAGAGCCACTTGTTGCGCAGAGTCCCATGATCCCCACAGCTTCCATCTATAAGTCATTGTAATTGTCAGACATGGGACCCAGTAATTGTTTTGCCAGTCACAGTTTGGTCCCAAGTCAAGACAGACAAGTCCAAGTCTGTATCTTTGAATTTTTTTGTAAAGAAAGGTCAGTATGTGCTGATGACAGGTTGAATGCCAGGATAAGAATTTCCATTTGCATCAATTGTGGATCCTTTTATAAAACATAAACAACACAATTAGCTGTGAATACAAATTTGTTGAAACTCGAATCCAAACTGAGGTTAATTCAGTCCAGGTCCACACTCCTGGTTCTCTTTACCTGTATTCCTTGAAGCTAAAGCTGTTTAAATGTGGATTTGATCTTGTATAAGACTCCTGAATCTGAACAGCATGCACTTGCAGGCGAGGCACTTGCAGGCACTGCGTGTGCAGGTGGCCATTAGCCACCTGCACACGCAGCTGTGCTGCCATTTTAGGGCTTTAGGGGAGGTGACACAGTGGGAGATAAGTTAGCTGTCCATAAATACAGAGCAAGCTGGAGGAGGACGACAAGGACACACTGAGCTGAGTCGATCTCTCTGCTGTGTGGGGTGAGTTTGGTTTCTACACTCAATCTTAATCCGTGAGGGGCTGATCTGTCAAGCGCTGAAAGAAAGGGAATGTAACAGTATAGGGCCGGTGCCAGCAGGGTTTGAGAGCTAGGTGAGCACGATCTGCATGCTCAGTTCAGCTCTGCCTCGGTCCATGAGCTGTTGTTTCAATTCCGTTTTTTACAGCCAGATCTACAGTCAGCAGGTGCTTACTTACTTTTCCATGCATGAGGAGGCGGATGGTGAGGGTCACATTGAGGCCCCCCTCTGACTGGACTTTGGTGGGCTCCATGCTGGGGCGGTGAAACCAGAATGCTTGGAAATGGGCGTCCTCAGACAGAGAACAGTCAGGATGGTGGATGGTATTCCAGCCAGCCAGTCACCTACACAAAACACCACACACACACATAAAATGCAAAAGTAAACACAACTATCTTACATAATGTGATATAGAATCTCCCATAGGCTTCAGCTGTACAGTCACTTGTTAACTTTCAAAACAATTATGAGCGGTGCTGCCTGCTGTTCTCACTCAGGACTTCTTATTTAGTTTCCACTAGATATCAAAACCCTTCAGGAGTGTTTTCCTGGTTTGCTCAGTGACCTTTTTATCAGTATTTGGTTGCTTACTTGGACAGAAATGCAATGCAAAGTCCAATAAGAAATTCTAATTTTCACCCAGACATCACCTGAGGGCAGAGCTGCTTTGTGCTCAAAACAAAACAAAGATATCTCACAAGAGACAGCAGGGAATATTTGCAATTATAACAGAAGTTTCCTCTCCGTCTGAGGTTTGAGTGATTAGAAAATGCTTTGAATTAAGAAAATATTTTAAAATAACACCTTCTGACATTTAAGTGGTAAGTGTGAGAGAGCATTAGAGAAGACATGACAGTCACACACCTCAATGTGAGGACTGAGATCTGATCCAGCCAAACAGGAAACAGGAAAACAAATCCAGCAGCAATTTTGATGTTTGGCTCACAGCACCAAGCATGAAGCTGGGCTGAGCAGTCCACACACACAAGTCTCCACTGGTGTTCATTACTGTTTCATTCAGTCCCAAACCTCCACATACTGTAGTTTGGTTTCTGTGTTATTGGACACCTGAACACATTGATGCTAGGTTATGTGTTTGTGTTAGTTTTCACCTCTGTGCCATATGGTGGAGCTCTGCTGCTGCACCACCTGGTTGGTCCAATGTTGTGCACATGGAGAGCATTAAACAGTTATGGCATTATATTTAACCATGCAGAATCCTTTCATTCTGCTCTATTTAGTCGTGGGTTTCATTGGGTAGTAGCAGATTTTACTGTTGCTTCATGCATTACAGTGGGAAAATATTAATATCCACTGCACTAATGCACAGAGTGTCAGGTGATGCTTCAGGCAGAAACACAGGGTGATGAAAGGAGGTCGCTCTGTGCCGGAGCCTCACACAGTCAAGGAGCCACTCAAACTCTTCATAACACACTGATGGAAACTGAAGTCTGACTGCTCTTTTGGTGGTCACAGTCAAGGCTTTGAACGATGGTTACACACCTGCATCAGAACATATTAGCTCAGCAAAAAGCTCCTGAGCAAATGTTTGCTGCGACCACACGTCTGACAGTATGAGCTCAGCCTGCATCGCTTTACTGACTGTTCTTGGGGAGGGGTCACATGGAAGAGGGACCTGATCTGACAGCAAAGTTAAAGGGAAGAGAAGGTTTCCCATGAGCCCGGTCTCCATATTATTGCAGATATTATTGCTCTCCCCCTCTGTGTGATGTGGCTGTGGATTGTTTGCACACCACACTGAGGTTCCTACATGTGAGAGCTGAATTCCATCAGCTTAAGGCCATCAGACTACAGCATCTTCAATGACCTTTGTGCAAAGAAAACTCTCATCTGATGGCCTTTGTTATAGTCAGAATAATTTAAACACCGCATGTGAGCAAAAATCTGTTCCAGGAAAAACCGCTGAGGTCCTGCGGTTGATGACTTTATGCAGTAAACATTCCCTGGCTTGATGATGAACTTCAGTCAGAAGTCAGATCTCTTCTATCATTCACTCTGTGTTTCATCAAGCGAAAATCAAAACAGTTGAGGCTTTGTAATATTGGGTTGTAACAGCACTATCAAACCTTTTTCACACACTCTCATCCTTATCCAGACACACACACAAATACACACACACACACAAATACACACACACACGCACACACACACACACACACACACACACACACACACACACACACACACACACACACACATGCATATTGTCCTTGTAATTATAATCAAAGGTCAGACTCAGTTTTGAATCCATAGCTTTCTGTTTTACACTTAACTGTGTACTCACTAAGGTTAATGACAATTTTGTGCCTAATGGTCCCTAAAAATGGAAAATCCTGTGAGGTGATACACATAATGCACTTATGTGTGCCTGCATTAGATTGGTGCTGGTTATATTTAATGAATATGAAGAGGATACAATATTCAAATACTAAAGGAAGTGCCAGTATTCACTCTCATTTCCTGTTTCCCTTTTCATCTTGCCAACTTTGTGATTTGCAGCACGCAGCTCTTTGTGAGTTATATACCAGCCAGCTAATAACCAAACAACTAAAACCACCTTAATGCAAGCAGAACATCTTATAATGAGTGAGTTCATTAAGGTGATTAATGAATTTAGTTGAAAGTGTCTTCACATAACACACAGGTGAAGAATGCTGCAGCTGAAAGTATCCAGGAGAGACTTCCTGCAGAGAGGAGCTCACACTCTCAGGCTCTCTCTCTCTGTGTCCCTTAAGATCTGGTCTGAGGCAATGATGGTGGATTAAAGGCATCTGTGTGAACTTTTGAGCTCAGCAATATCAATCACAACAACACAGATGGCCGATTTTTGATGTTTTTATCCGTCACACAGCTACTTCTCGTTTGTCAATCTGCAAACTGGCACACACACATCAGGACATAGGTTCAGACTTACAGACTCTATAGTTTGGATGGTGTAGTAGAGGCTGTGGTTGCACATTTTACACTGTCACGTTATGTTTCATTCCTTTTCCTCCTCACCCCAATGCCCTGTGCAAATGTATTATTGCTTGCTGTGTAGTTTCCAAACCTGACTCCTTGCCAATGTTGTGATAAATGGTCATATGATAAAGAGAACAATCGATTGAAAGAGATTTCTCTGGGACCTTTGGCAAAGGAAAGTGTCTTTATGCTTCTAACCTCTTTCAGGAAAGAACACCGATCCCTCCAATCAAACACAATGTAAAACATATCAGACCAGCCAATCATGGTCCAGTGTCAAACTTGAAGTCCACCTTCTCTGTTGGACAGAATCGATGAGTCCTGAAGCTCACCAGAGTTTCTCGGGGTGTTGTGTTCTCAGGGCATAAAGGACAGCAGAGTGATCCAGGTACAAAGGAATACTCTCACAGCTCATCAGCCTTTGGACGTCTCTTCAGGTTGATAACAGGCCCATGCTAAGAACACAGGAAGAAACAATGGGAAAATGAAGAAGCCTCTGTAGCCACGTCCATGCATGGAACACACACACACACACATATGTGTTTGGGAGATTTTGCTTCCAATTTGTGTTTTCCTGTCCAAGACCTGCCAGCTTGTTGGGTCAGAGAAGCTCCAACTCTACTATTGACTCTCAGTCATTACCGGCCACACACCAGATGTCTTTGCTTTGTGAGGTATTTTTGTGTGGCTCATTGTGTGAGGAGAGTGCATCATGGGTGAGATATTGAGTGGAACATGCTGCTGAAGGTGCGACTTTGCTGCCAGGTTTTATGAAACACAAACAAGATAGCACCACTACAGAGGTCACCGCAGGTCTGTCACACTTAGAGAACTTTATTATTGACTTTCTACACTGATTTAGCAGTGAAACTTTTCCATCAGTAAAACTCTGCTATACCACTGCAACCCAAACTTCTTGCGTCAACCAGGGCTGCTTCACCCATACTACTCAGTATATCATAACTTTCATGATCGTGTACACCCTGTTTGATTATTTGTCACATTATATGCGTGCAAAGAGAATAAGAAGGTGTCTCTAACCGAAAAGCGATGCCAAAAGTCTGGTAGGTTTTCTCTTCAAGGTCATGTGACACGAGGCTGACACCCTTCCAGCAGACTGAGGAAACTGAAGTTCTGCCTGATCCACCTGAACACATCACAGGGTCAAGACATAGAGAGGTTTGGATATGGTGTTTATCTAATTCACTCATTATGTCTTGTATCTGTACTTTGATGTGCTTGTGGAAACATGCAAAGTGATGACATAAGGTCCAGATTGTAGATAAAAGTGATTGATGATTGAAAATGTCTTACCAGCAGCTGTGAGTTCAGATCAGATGAAGTTCATGCAGGCGAGGACTCAGAGGATCTGTTGAGAAGAAAACAATGCTAAGATTAAAGCTCTAATGATCATTATAATGAACTATCACCATCAATCTGCTGTATAAAGTCATAAAGGAGAGACAAAAACTACTAAATGTTTAGTAGTGGACATTGTCTCGTTTGCAGAAAGGAGAGAAAAGAGGAGAATCTGTGTGAATGGGAGCAGTTTATGCTTCAGTGTCACTTTAGTTGTGAGGTAACATCGCCCTCTATTGGACAAATGCACAAACTGCAATAACTAGTGTGAGAATGGAGAAGAAAAAAAAATGCTATAGGCTCATTTATTCCGAGCCAAACCAGCCACACACACAGTCACACACACACAGAGGAAGGAGGGGCGGGGCTCAGGTTTTCTCTTTCCTGCTGCATTTGCTTTTGAAAGGAAAGCACTTCCCTCTGCCGGCGCCTTTCAGGTAAAACATCCAGAATGCTGAACAAAAACAGTAGAATTTAAGAATAACGCCTGCATGCTACGATGCTTTTCATTGTATCCATATGTTGGGGGAAAAAATCAATGGCATCTGGTTTAAGACATACAGGGGTTCTCAAAGTGTCGGGCATGTACTTGAATTGAAGGATTAAATATGACTTAAATGAAGATGGAGAGTTAAAGACAGAAGAGGAGTGAGACAGCGAAAGAGAGGTAGAAATGTATAACCTTACACAATCCACAATTAGCACACTATCACACACACACACACACACAGAGAGGCACCGATCTAATCCCCAGTAAAGGGGCGGTGATCTGTTCTCCCCTCAGCTCGTGGCAGTGTGGGGTGCTCAGGTCCCCGGGGGTGAAACTCTATTAGCACGCAGCATGAAAGTCAATGAGAAGGACCCCAGTGTGTTCCGGCCTCCTGACAGTATTAATGTTTAATGACATCTAAAAAGGCTAATACTCATCTTCCTCCCCTCCCCCGACCCCTCGCCTCTGCTCTTATCCTCTCCTCACAATATCGTCACCTCTGCAGATTAGAGCGCTGACCCCATCTGCTCAAGGACTCAACGCTCTATGCTGATGGTAAACGCCGCTCTGGCTCGCTTTCTCCCTGCAAATCATACACAATTACATACAGTACTCTCTCGCTCTCTCTCGCTCTCTCTCTCTCTCTCTCTCTCTCTCTCCCTCTCTCTCTTCCTCTCCCTCTCTCTCTCTCTCCCCCTCTCTCTCTTCCTCTCCCTCTCTCTCTTCCTCTCCCTCTCTCTCTCTCTCTCTCTCTTCCTCTCCCTCTCTCTCTTCCTCTCCCTCTCTCTCTCTCTCTGTCTCTCTCTCCCTCTCTCTGTCTCTCTCTCTCTCTCACTCACTCTCTCTTTCTCTCACTCACTCTTTCTCTTTCTCTCTCTGTCTCTCTCTGTCTCTCTCTCTCTCTCTCTCTCTCTCTCTCTCTCTCTCTCTCTCTCTTGGTGTTGATGTTCATTGCCGTTTTTCTTCTCCAAACACACCAAAACATGTCCAAAAATTCATTCTTTGTCCCAGAAGCATGCATAACTGCCAAATTGTGTCTCACACTGATGTGCGTGCTACAGGACACAGTCCCAGATAACATCAGACACACACACACACACACACACACACACACACACACACACACACACACGTAATGCTCAGATTTGCAGAGCAGCAGAAGTCAGAGGAGTCTTCCTCCTCCAGCTGCACCAGGAGGGACACACAGCACTTAAGCGGTCACTCTCACACAAAAAGGCCAATCACAGGAGCTTAGCCGGCCGCATCCAGCTTTTTAGCAAATGCCTCCTCGCTCAGATTCACTTGTTTAGTTAACCCCGTATGCTGCATGAGGGGGAAACGCGGCTCCGTCACTCAACTCAGGGCCGCGCTAAGTACTTTGCTTTGAAGTGGCTTGGACAGAGGCTGCTCATTGTGTGTAAGATGACTCGGCCTCGGCATTTGCCAGGAGGAATTTGTCACAGTGTGTGTTTTGGGGTTTCTTGGAGTGTGAGTCAGCTCTTGTGAAAGCTGAATGTTAAGGATTTCTGGTTTTGTCAGGACTGCAATAACACACACACACACACACACACACACACACACACACACACACACACACACACATACACACACACACACACACACACACACACACACACACACAGAGCGAGAGAGAGAGAGAGAGAGAGAGAGAGAGAGAGAGAGAGTATGAACCATTACACATTAGAGATAGTACAGTTGTGTTCTTATTGGTTTGTAGTTGTGTTAATTGTTCCAGAATAACACACACATGCACGTTCTGACATCACTGCCTATACTGAGCAAATGTTCAAATTTTAAAATGCTGGGTTTTTTATTTAAGAATTTACCAGATGGACAAATACTGAATGTGCATTTACCCAACATTCAGTCTGGAGTGTTTCACCTACACACACACACACACACCCTGATGTCAGGTTCTGATGGGTCTTAACCTTCATACGTATCCAGTGTAAGTGATCAGAAACCCCTATGGCTCAATTCTGCCCATTTATAAGCCCAGAGAAGTAAGTTAGAGTGTTTCTTCTTCTGTTGTCAGTGAACAGTTGCTGGATGTATTTGCATAATCCTCTTTTAAGCAGAAAGGTAAGGATCATTTTGTTACATATCCTGCCTGTCTTATGTTAGATATCTGTGCCTGTCCTGTAAATGAGCATGTATGTGTGTGTGTGAGAGAGTGTGTGTGTGTGCGTGTGTGTGTGTGTGTGTGTGTGAAGAGAAGGGGGCAAAAAGCAATCGGCAAGGCTTCAAAGGGAGATGGAATTGCCAGTTGTATATCTTGACGCTGGACATATTTATGCCCTGAGAAGCTTCCCTTTCTGCCTGCTCATCAGTCATGTGTGTGTATGTGTGTGTGTGTGTGTGCGCGTGTGTGTGTGTGTGTGTGTGTGTGTGTGTGTGCATGTGTGCGTGTGTGTGTGTGTGTGTGTGTGTGTGTGTGTGTGTGTGTGTGTGTGTGTGTGTGTGTGTGCGCGCGTGTGTGCGTGTGCGTGTGCGTGTGTGTGTGGTGAGACTAGAATCAGTGCATGGTGCTTGAATCTGTCCCTGCCAACTGGTCTGTTTCTCTGTACGTACACCCTCTCTCTCTCTCTCTCTCTCCTCTCTCTCTCTCCTTTGCACATGCATGCATGCATGTAAGATAAAGCGTGTAAAAATGCTTTACGTAAGTCTGTGACCAACGCTGCAGAACACAGCTCATTCATTTCAGCACTGCCTAATAAAATCTTGACGTCCTGAAATCCAATGAAAGGACAAACACACACACAACTGTGGGGTGTGTGTGTGTGTGTAGTGTAGTGTGGGTAATTCTATGGACTGTGTGACATCAAAGTGAATGAGCAGTTAGACTGATCACTGAATGCATTTCTCAAAGTGTTCCTATGCTCCTGACACACCTCTGTAATCGCTCCTCTGGAATGAAGCCAAAGATGACCTCACCGATGTTGAGTTCATATTCACGTTAGAGGGATCTGGAGATGACACAGTGTCTGATGATTAAGTGTTAAATTGCTCAAAGATGGAATTAAAATCAGAGTGGTTGAAGAGCTCAGATCTCTGCTCTGGAGTCACTGAGGTGGGTGCAGTATCCACCCTCAGCAGTCGGGTGTCACCCACAGCTTGTTGTTGCTCCTCAGCTGTTGATGAAGTTTATTTATTAGCACCTACTGTGACACATAACTTGTTGTTCTTGTTCATTCCTGTTTTTTTTGTTAATTGTTTGATTCTCAGCCCAGCAGCTGGGTCGGTTAAATCAGGTTTATGAGAATTTCTTTGATGAGGCTCCTGAGGCTTCAAGGCATTTTTTTCTGAACTTAGTTTTCATTAAATTGATTGGTTTCCCTCCTAAAGTGCACCGCTTCTTCTTCGAGACAGGATGATGAATTTTGGCATTTAAAATATGAACACCTTTGTGCTAAGCCTGGCTATGTTTGTTTTGTTAGAAAAATTAAAAAACAAAAAAACAAAACTTCTAATAATTAATTTCTTCTGAATATGCCAAAAACATCTGATAGTATCATAGAAAAGGTTTAAATGAAAATACTCTAAAAAAGTCTCTAAAGGATGTTCACTCTGGACATTTGGACTTTGTCATATTGAGACAAACAGGTGGAACTGAAGACGACCGGTGCTGATGGCTGCATTCCATTTAAATGCATTGATAATCCATCCCAGGCTTTGTCACATCTAAATGGACTGCAGCTAGTTAAACCTTATGTCACATCATTTACACTGCAGAGATGTGGCTAAAAGGGTTGGCACACTTAAAATAAAACCCAAACCCCACAGTTTTCTCTGAAATACATTGAAACTGACATAAGGTATTGGCAGCCACCATTATTTATTCCATATTTAATAGAACTGACGCTTTGCTTTTGATTTCTGGTGTAACTGAAGATTTAAATACTGAAACAAATGAAAATGGCCTGGACGAAATTATTGATACCCCTTAGAAGTGATGATAAATCTCACGTTCAGCCACATTGGGAAGTTCAGATTTATGAGTTCTGAACCATTATGTTGATTTAGATGACGACAATGAGCATTATACAGTCAGAGATAAGGGTCTGCACACTCACATTTCATCTAATTCTTATTGCCAGATGAAAACCTTGAATTTTGGATGATGACTTTTATTAATCCTATACACCTCTCACCCTACGGTTCCCCTAATGTCTGGGTTCAGCGTATCATAGCTTTCAGATTATAGAGGGGAGGAATGTTGTTATGCGCCTTATTAAGTTGTCCAACTTATCAGAATTCTACATGCAGTCAGCCAAATGAGCTTCATGCATCATGAGATTTGCCTCCTTGTGTGCATGGAAATTGCACAGCTGTTTTTCCCCCTTACAAGTACAATTTTTCTGCAGATAAAATGTGCCAGCTTTAATAAATCTGATAAATTACCAGCAACAAACTGTTGACCAGTCGATTTTTTGACAGGCTGCATTACCTGATATCCCCCCCCTCCCCCCCTTTTTTTACCGAGACGTACTGTAAATGGAGCCTGATTGCTCCCCAAGGTGATGAGT
This sequence comes from Genypterus blacodes, assembly GCF_046128005.1. Classification (NCBI taxonomy): domain Eukaryota; kingdom Metazoa; phylum Chordata; class Actinopteri; order Ophidiiformes; family Ophidiidae; genus Genypterus; species Genypterus blacodes. Next base: position 496,317 of record NW_027466910.1, on the reverse strand, counting down.
TACAGATTTTAATGGAGTTGAACTAACCGGGCCTTCGTGCTTTTCAAGAGGAGTTTCTCATGCGTGTATAGTTGGTTTTAATTGCTTGCTTAGATGCACGCAGAGACACATTATTTAGTATACTCATAATAACAGTCATAAATATTATTTTATATGTATACTTTCCTAATGCATAGTCACTAATAAGATGCATACTTACACTACTATGTGAGTAGTGACGATGAGATAGAGAAACAAATAGTATCGAGTATAAGATTTGAGTAATATTGAGACTAGTGGACCTTAGAAAATTGCATAAAACATCACTGCTACAAGGGAAAAGCATTTCAGTGTTCATGCCTCTAAAAAGTTTTTTTCTGGATGTATGGTGTCATGTTCATTTGACCAACTGCTCTTCCTGTTGCCATGGCTGCGACAAATGGCTCCAACGCTATGAGGAAAGGCTTGATTTGTAATCTCAAAATCGAATGGAATTGCATTGAAAAGATTCTATGACAATTTTTTGACATCCCCTGTCGCATCTTGACCCCAGCTTGAAGAAACAAGTTAAGAAATGATGAGAGAGAGACACACACACACATAGATAGAAAGAGAGAGAGAGAGTTTACACCTTAAGAATTGACAAAATAAAACCAATTATAAACCACTCAAGGTGTTCCACAAGCTTACTTTGTGCTCCAAGTGGGTGTGTGTGTGTGTTCACACCCTCAGCAAAGAGCCTCTCCTTAACATAGAGACGACGCTAAAACACTTTGATGTTCCAGAGTCTTTAAATACTTAATCCTGAGCGGTGGGGAAATCATATGAACCTCCTACATACCAATGTCATGTTCACAGTGTTCCACTCTCTGCACCTCACTTCATACACATGCACACACACACACGCACACACACACACACAGTATGATAACAAAAGACACAAAAATGTCCTCTAGCTGCAGTTTCAGGAAAGAAAAGACTTTGTTTTCACCTCCATGAGCTTTAGAGTTTATCTGGGAATCTGTTTTTCTCAGAGAATTTGGCAAATGTATGGAAATGAAACCTTGAAACTGTCACTGGATGGTTCGTACACAACGGCAGCAATATGGTGGCGTGCAGTGAAATGATGCGGGGGGTAATCATGATGTCATATGGCTGTCTCACAGAGCGACAAAAGGGAATTAGCTGATGGATCAAGTTCCATCAAATGTTGGTGCAGAGGGATCACGCCACGCTGCTTAAATAATCTGGTTCCACTTTTGATTCGCCTGCAGGGAAACAGATTGCGGCTCAGCTCGCTGCGAGCTCTGAAAAGTGTCAGAGGGAGAAAAAAAATGAAGAGGATGTTCTTGGAATAATTGGAACGATTCCAAAAGCACGTCAATACACAAAGACGGGACGCAGCATCTGACTAGCAATTAAATATGAATTCTTATATCTGATTAGCCAGAGGACAATGGCTGGTTTGCGCCGTGTGTCAGTTATCTGTGCCATTGTTCTGTGCTGATCCATAACAGATGGTGCCGTCCCCCAGGAGGCTGTGACATGTCCAGTCTCCTATGTCATCTGCTGGCAACACATGACAGGCTATAGGTTTCTATATGACCTCACAGTGTCCTCTTACCTGCTCTGTCTTTGCTCCGGTCTGAGTTAAAGTGAAAAGATAACAAATCAAGCAAAGCGAAACAAGAACGCCCCCCACCCTTTCAAGGAAGATGTTACTGTGTGTTAGCGACATGCTAACCATGGAGATGTTTATGCAAAGACATGTTTGGAAACTCATCCTTGCAGAGAAATCTCTTGGTCTAACCCTTGCGTTCTAACATCTTAAATATTAAACACTGTGGTTAACGCCGATGGATCAACACCTTGTAGTTGCTTCAGTGTTATATCAGATCACGGATCGCAGAAAACAGGGTTTGTTTTTGATCAACTTGCTCAAACAGGTCTCGATATGTTGGTGCCACTGCTGCCCAACTGAAGCCTATCAAAGGGGGAAATGCAGTGAAGTCTGACTCAACGGAAGAAATCCTCTTAGTCTTGCAGCTCTGACGACAAAATATAAAAGCAAACAAGCTTGAACAGAGGGAGAGGCACTTCCAGAAAGAGTATAATATCTGAGTAGTTGCTCAGACACAGAGTCAGTATTACATCAATTGAATAATAGACGAGGGCGGCCGGGTTGAGAACCATTCCCCGACGTCCTAATGTGGAAAAAAGAATGCAGAGAGACGCAGAGAAGTGACGCGTCGTTCTTGTAGCCATTATAACAACGGGAGGTGTCGGACATCTTCAACGCTACTTGGCTACATGATGTAATTCTTCAATGTGTCCTCGCTATTCTGTTTATGTTTTTCGTGATTAATGAATAACGTACATATAGGGAGCCAGAAAGCACCGCACTGCCTTGTGGGATTGTAAGATCTTTTTCAGACCTGACCCACTTCACCATCTTCACCATACAGTAGACGCTCTCTCTCTCTCCCTCTCTCTATCTCCCTCTATCTGTATCTCTCTATCTCTATCCCTCTCTCTCTATCCCTCTCTCTCGCAAGGCACCTCAGACTCTTGAGTGGGCGCCAGCGACAGCGACTCAGGAGGGGTTGTGTGTTTTCTGGAGCTCCTGGAGCGCGGGCCTCCTCTCCTACATCTGCTTAAGCACAGGCGGCTGCGTTCTCGCTGACTTAGCAGCCTCTCCTGCGGATGCTTTGGAAGCTGCACCAGAAAAATGTAAAATATAAATAAATAAATTGATAAATAAAGACAGGGCTCAGGGAAAGTGTGTCAGGGAAACAGAGCACATAGCTTCCAGTTCATACTCTTGGAATAGAGGGATGAAATAGAAGGTTAAGGGAGATAAAGGAGAGCAAAGTGCTTAAAAGTTCACAGCCGGTTCATTAGAAAGCTGAAGGTCCGGTGAGGCTGAAGGTCCAGTGAAGCCTTCGTCACCTAAACGCGTCTCTATCATTTCCTTCGTCTGCTCCAGTTCCTGCCATCGCCGTGCCGTTCTGCCAACTTCAGCTTTTGTCTGCGGCGCTTCTCTGTAATCTGATTTGCATAGATGTGGGAATCACCGAGGCTTAAACAACGTTTTATTGCCCATAAGGCACTTTGGCGTAGTGTTTTGAAGTGCAATGCAAACGTAATTTGATACGTTTCATTTTCTGGCAGGACGAGTCGAAAGCCCACGCAGGTTGTGTGCACGCAGATTCCCAACATTAAGGGCGTTTTTTGTTGGCACGGCGTTCATTCGTCTGGGGAGGAAGCGACAAAATCAAAAGGAAGGAAATTTACGATGCTGGGATAAGAAAATGGCCAAGGAATGATGAAAGCACTGCAATATGTTCACAGCCGCAGCCATGATTTGGGTTATAAACCTCACAAATCTATACTGACTGAATACAAACGCTCCCAACCATCTCTGTTTGAAAACGCCCTAAATTAAATAGACATTAATATAAAAACAATAAAGAATGTACTGTGTGTGTGTTTATTCTAAGAAATATCAAAGGATGAAGTGCAAATGTAGCGTTTTCCTGCTGCACATGTCAGCAGTATGAGCTGAGTGGCTGGAAATCAGATTCACTGTTGTAACTTCCAGCCTGTCTGTTCCTCCCTCAGCCCCCAGCTGGGGCCAATCTGCTGGTCAGGTGCAGCGCCGTGGAAACAGCCGCGGCCTCGCCAACAACGCTGAGGGGACGACAAGGCAACACACTCTACACAAAGAGGACACTCACACACACACCACACACACACACACATAAGAGTATTCCTGTAGTCTGATATCTTAACATGTTTCAGATCGTTCAGATGGAGAAAAACAAAATGATTCATGGACACAAATCTATAAATAATAACACCAGCATGTTGTTCTCCACTTTAGACATTATATTTTGAAAACGATTAGTTATATCTATGGATCTGTGATTGTGCTGATTAGCAGACATTGATCCTGTTGTGGGTCCCTGACTCTACGGACTAAAGCAAAGCAGTATCGCGTTATCTGACGTGTGAGATGCAACGGCAAGGAAATTCAAATCTGTGTGTCGGATGGCGATCTGGCTGGTTTCTGTTACGTATCAGATTTATGTCCACATTTCCCAAAATAGATGTGAGTGTATCTGATTCCTGGTGTTTTGTTTTTAATGGTTACATGTTCCTTTGTACCTGCTGGGGTAAACGTCCTCTGTAACAGTTCCATCTTTGCTTAAATTGAATCGCTACAATCTCATCGCCTCTATAACCAAAATTGCCTTTTCCAGCCATTTCGTCGAATGAACACACTGGTGTGGAAACTATAATGCAAACGCAGCATCCAAGGAAAGTGCGTCAAGAAAAGTGGTATCATTTGCTGTGTGTGTGCGGTGTTGTTCTTGATGTCTTGACCCCCTCCATCAAGGAGCAGCCAATCAGATCGGCCAGAGCTAATGCATCAAACCCCGGCGGAGGGACTTTCCCTGTGGTCAACAGCATGTGACATTACAAAGCCTCGCTCCATACAGGAGCCGGGGAGCCAGGACTCTACGCCGGGTGGATTATGTCTAAATAAAGCCGGCGTGTATCACTGTGTCACTGATCCCTTGTGCTTTCGCAGACAACAGGTTTGCCTTCTGCAATCTGTCAGTGCCTTTCCGCTCTTTCAAACGGGGAATAAAGAAGACAGAGAAAGAGCGAGGGAGAAATTGAGAGTGTATGAGGGAGAAAAGTGAGCTGACGTTCATCAGTAGAGCGGCGTGGCTTAGCCTAAGAGGCTTGAATAATCAGTATGTTAAGCTGTCAGGGTGTGCGCTCGCACCTACCGCACGCTTACAAACTCCTGGGTGCTTTTTAATCAAGCAAAAACGCTGAGAGGCCGCGTTGACTGCCAAGAGCCGCAGCTAAGAGATGAGCTTTAGAATATCTCTTACACTTTCTACTGACCTCACAGTCCACAGACCTGCAATTTCACAGAGCAAGGACACACTGGATTCTCTACATGATGTGGTGTGAATCATCATATTGAGTGTGACCGCCTCATACTACAACGATCTGCTGAAGCCAGGGAGACGCCACCAGGCAGAAGCTCATTTAAACACTCTCTTGTTTTCTGTCACACTGTCAGTGCTGTTAATGGTGCGCACAACTTTACACTGTGTTTCTGCATTCAGCGTATTTGTAAACAAAACACATTACCATCGATGAACCCCTGAACATGAAGCATGACACTGAAGGTGCAGTCAGCGAGGTGTGTGTGTGTGTGTGTGTGTGTGACAAGTGTGCACATTAGACGAGCCTCTGAGATGATGACACAACCCTAGTTAGCAGATTTAAACATTGAGCCTCTGTATTGTTGCCTGACCTTTGCTCAACAGGGATTCATTGCAGCCCTACAAGCCACAACTGTGAACACACACAGATACGTCAGTTATCAGAGGTCTTCTTCTAAATGCTTGAGTTGTTTTTCTGTTGTTAAGATCAAATGTATGCAGGTCCTTTTTTCACCACAGCACCTCTGGACAGACAGCGTTACTAACAGAGGTGATTAGAAACTGCAACAAAACACACATGTTGTGTTGTGGACACAAATCAAATGGGCCTGACATTCCTCCACAAATTGGGTTTCAGTTTGTGACAGACTGTCACATGGAGAGGGGGATAATTGGTAAACATGTGAGCAAGTACATCAACCATCATCAAAAATCTCTAAAATGGGTGACAATCTAATCCAGAACACGCAGACGAGAGGATGTACCTGCCTGTCGCCCTTTCATTTCATCCCTCCATCAAAGGACAAATACTATGTGTTACTTCACACAGTGGAGGATTGAAGGGACCGACGCTGCAATCCTGACCTGACATTCATCAATTCTCAATCCACAAATACTAAAAATCTTCGGGTGACATCATTGCAGCTTTGAAATGGATTCAGTACACAAAACAAAAAATGGAAAACTGCACCGCACATCAGCTGGAATCCAATCCAGAGAGAAAAACAAACACATTTAATCTTTAATGTCTTCTCTGCTTTTCTTTTCTAACCAAACGCTTTCCTCCTCCTGCCTTCTGATCACTGCAGTGATCTTAATAACTCCATGCCAACAATATGTTCATGCCACTTTCCCACTTGACCTGTTTCTCCGACCCCCCTCCTGTATTAGTGAGGATATAAATAGCGTGCACACAGGGGGCGGGGGGGGCAGGGGGGCCGCCTATTTATGACCACACTGTACCACCCTGAGTGATGCTCGCAAAGCAGCGGGGAAGGTAAAAAGCTCCTTCCTGTTCCCGCTGTACCTTTCCATTCCCAGTCCCTCTGCCTCTCCCTCTTTCCCTCTCCTCTTCCTCTCCTCTTCATCCTTTTCTGATTGATCTGGCAACCCGTCGCCGGCTTAAATTACATCGGCCGGTGGCTTTGCACCAAGACAAAAAAAAAGGGCCCTCAGATTTCATAGCTCATAATTCTCCGCAATAGCCTCAACTTTCAAAAGGTGCCGTGTTCAATTTCAGCCGCCGGCGATGTCTCCCGTCCCCCAACACGCATTCTCTTATGAGTTATGACACGGGATAGATGGTTTTTTAAGTTTACAGCCCGGCCCGGTGACAGAGGGCTGTTTACCAGTCAAGCAAGCGTGAAGGAGGGAGTGAGAGGTGAAGAACCGACAGTGGCCTCAGGAGTGGCCGTTAGCTTGTTTGTGCTAGCTGGAAGCCAGATCAGCTAGCTAGCATTTGTGATTTTGCTAACTGCCAACGACAACATTAGCTAGCGGGAACAGGCAGAACTTACTTTCATCTACATTTCACCTCTCTGAGACTCAGGAGCAAGTGAAGGAACTCTGTCAGTGGTTGGTAGAGCAACATAGAGCAGCTCTGCAATGAATCATAGCTGTGCAGTTGAATTAACTTAATGACACGATAGAAAGCATGCCAGAGGAAGAGTAGCAGGGGTTCATGAAAAATGACTGGACTCAAAGAAACACTCCAGACTCAACCATGTGTAAAATATGATATAATTATTAATACTATTTCAGCAAAGGTTAAAAAAGATGGTGATAAAACTGCTAATGCTAAATAACCTACAGTCTCTCTCTCTCTCTCTCTCTCTCTCTCTCTCTCTCTCTCTCTTTCTCTCTCTCTCTCTCTCTCTCTCTTTCTCTCTCTTGACTTGTATAACTGTGACAGAAACCAGGATTAAACTCAGTTAAAAACTCTAGCAGTTCTCAAAGTCCCGCTGAATCAGAAACACAGTGTCCAGTAACATCAGTATACTAACTCATCATTTCTTCTACATCCTTCTCGTCTGTATCATTTGCTCTCCATCTCTTCTTTGACAGATACCAAGACCACAGCCGGTCTTGTGCCAGCGTCTTCCCAGGCAACTCCCGGCCCACTCTGTGCCCCGAGCCAGGCCAGCATGAGATCCGGAATGGCTCGAATGGGCCAAAGCACAAAGGAGCCAGCTGCTAGCAGAGCGAGGAGGAAGCAGAGCTGACTGAATGTACTGGATACATGTGATCCATCTTTTTATAGTGCGGCTATTCCAAATGGAAGCGAAACACACTGACAACACGCCTGGAGAACGCACATGTATAATTAGCTAGAATTTACTTGTCTACACGTACGTTGCCGATAATCAATGAACACCACAACGTCCTCAGCATTGACCGGACTTTTGTGCTGCACCTTAACGCTTCAATTGACTTCTTTAGTTCCAATTAATTCCCAAACCTTCATGACGTGGCTTCATCCAACACCACCTGACATCTAAGGCGTTATGTGATGTATAGGTGTAAGACTTTCTTACACCATCTCAACCAATAACTTAGGACAAGTAGAGAATGTAGTAGTTAAGTAAGTCCATTTGTGTTTCAGCAGGATTGCAATTACTCGTCCTGAACGACCAAAGCCTGCGATCTCTAAGCTCATACCTTAATTAAAACACTCCTACTGAACAAACCTGTTGAGATTTTACCAATTATTTTTATTTCAGATGGCCTCGTCCACGCACTAGACACTAAAATTTGACAGAAATCTGATTATGTCTTCAAGAGGTTGACTAATGAGACTTCTATCATTCTATTCCCACCTCCAAATCCGGTGAGGCCAATTTCTGGGCTCTTGCAGTCGTTGTCACTGCTTGTCCAGTCGGGAGGGGTGTAGACAGACGTGTGATGTTGCCACCCGCCTCTTTTCACATCCTGGAGGAGTTGCCGGCGTACATTCAGATCACAAATTGCACCTCTAATAGAGTCCGAAGCGCGCAAAGATGAAAGGCGGCTGCAAATTCGAGCTGACTTTGATTTGATGAGGATGAGCCATTTGAGACTTTCTCTATTGGTGGTTGGCAGAAAGCCGGATCAGCTTTTGGGGGCCACAGTGTAGACAAACACAATTCACACCTTCCTAACTTACTCACACTACAGCACTTGAACGACGTGTGAAGACGCTCAGCGACGCAACAAAACGGGTGAAAGGAAGAACTGATCACAGCCAAGCCTGTGTTGTTAATTACACAGTACCAAAATAAAACAATCCAGCCAGAGGCCCATCTCCTCTTTGTCACAGATGCTCTTTTTGTCTAAATTATACAATGATTATCTCAGAGACGAAGGGCAGACTGAGAAAATTACACTTATACAAGCCAAAATTCACAATTATCAGCAGAAGTATTTCTCGGGGTGTTGATGTTGTTGTCAGGTCCTATTTTCAGACATTATAGAGTGGCTTTAAAAACTCTGGGCTAGCAGTATTGATGTCGAAAGCACTTTAGCAGCATCTCTGTCTCACTCACTCACTCACAAACACACACTCCCCCACACATACACACATACATACACTACACTTCCCCTTCCTGGTAAAGTACAGGATGTGCGGATGGAGAACGAAGCAGTTTTTCCCCCTCTGCTCTTGCCAGGAATGCTTTATGGGCCATGTTAATATTGGAGTTCTCCCGGAGAGATTGCTTGATTCAATCAAGCAAGTCACTGCCTTGTAAAGTCATTACACTTTGTGCAATGTCATGCGTCCTGGAGCCCGTGGACAGTCCTGTGTTGTGTCCCAGCATTAGGGAAGTGGCCACGTGCGTCTGGCACGTCAGTGTCTATAAATAGCCATCACAAAGCCAACAGAAACACTTTAAAAATCAATTAGAGATGCATTTTCCATAACCAAAACACAGCCTGATGTCCCTGGCAACTTGGGTTCCAGGCTGCTGTAGAAATAAAAGATTAGATTCGCTTTTGTACTGAATTTGTTTCTGCTGAAGCCCTGCAGGGTATGAGACTGCAAAACATATGGGGAGCGAAGATGAGATGGTGGGTTAGAGAGGAAGGGAGGGGGAAGTTTATCAAAGGAAGAGTGACCCTGCTGATACCATCTCATCTCAGCTCAGCCAGCCTACTTTTACAAGAGCGGCACAAGTGCTGCAGGGGGGAAACTAGAAAGAATAAAGAGAGGAAGACAACAGAGAACAGAGGAGTGAAAGGAGGAGAAGAAGAGGAGCAGGAGGAGAGGAGGAGCGACCCACAGGACTTTCTAAAGCAGTCAGCAAAGAGATCTTACCTGGCCGGCGGTCACACAGGTTGGTGGGATGGAGAAGTGAGGAGAGTCAAAGGGTCCTGGGGCGGTCTGGGTGGTTGGGGTCCTGGTGCGGCTCAGATCGGGGCTGCAGGGTGGTCCAGGGTCCAGGAGAGGGAAAGAAGGATGGAGTGACAAGGAGCAGGGAGACGGGGAGGCTAAAGGGGAAGAAGAAACGCTGCTTGCTCTTTCGCTCCCTCTCTCTATTTATCTCTTCTCCAACCTCCCCCCCACCCCTCCAACATACACACACACACACAGAGACGCGCGCACACACACGCAACCTCGGAGGCAGACACCAAAAGCTCAGAGTCACTCCGGTAATAGGCAGAGAAAGAGTCTTTACATTTACACACTGTGCCACAGGGGGGAGGATGGGTAGAGAGCTCCTCCCAATCCCCCCCCAGGCAGCCAATGGGAGGCAGCAGAGAGGCGTGCAGGGAGCCAATCCCAGCGCAGGCAGCCGGTGCTTTGCCACAGCCAATAAATGCAATAGCTCATATCCAATTGGAATAATTACAATATGGAAGGAGTCATGAAAATCTTCCCCCTTTTGAAGGACAGACCATTGCACTCAGTAAGTGTGACTGGAGGCTGCAGACATTAGACTGATTAGATTCTGGACCACTTAACCCAGCACGCCATGACTGCACGCTCCCCTGCAGACCTGGCAGGAAGAGGTTTTAGTCAGCTTTAGTGCTCAAACAAGGCACGCATGCTGTCTCTCCCCCTCTCCCTCTCTCTCTCTCACACACACAGACAGGCAGTAACGCGTGATGACACAGGCAGGCGTGTGTTCACATTCACAAGCTCTCACACACACTCACACACCCACATAACTCATTCCCCTTCTTCCACATTCAGTACATTTGACTCAGCACAGTCTGAGCGGGGAGTGAAGAGCGGGCTTCATCAGAGTCTTCATCAGAGTCTTCATCAGAGTCTTCCTCAGACTCTGACCATCTCGTGGCTCAGTCAGGAGCACACCTCGCTTCCACAAGTCTTATTTTATTCCCTCCTCACCAATCGATGGCTCCTGCGAGAGCCCGGCTTGATAAATGATCAATGGCAAACTGTCAGGTTGAGGAATGAAAAGCACATCACAATCACTGCCCCCCCCCCCCCCCCCTCCCTCTTCCCCCCCGACACACACACCCCAACTCCTCATTTTGCAAAGTGCAGTGAAAGAGGCTCAGGTTATAATGGAGCAGAAGCAGCCAAAGCGTTGTTACTTCCTGCTTGTTCTTTTTTGTCAGCAAACAGCTCAGTGACTTGCTGAAAGGTAGATTTTCTTTGGAGAGGAGAGAATTCTCTAGGGCTGCCAGCTGTAGAGAAGCAGGGGGGGAGGGGAGGAGTGTATTATTGTTGTGAACTGGTGTTGGTTTTCTAAGATCTTGACAGGATTCTTCTTCTTGTTTTTCTTTTTTTTACTCCGCTGTGACCACACAAGAAAAGAAAGAGTCCCAGAGGGAAACTAGTGGCACAGAAAGTGGTTCAGAGGAAAGTTAAGTTCAGAGACTTCCTCTCTCCCTTATCCCCTTTCACAATTAATTGTATTTCTTTATTTTTTTATTATTTATCATTCATTCTCTCCAAATGGTCGATCATTCTGAAATCTTGAACAAAAGATTAAAGACCGGACCAGCACAACATGGCGTCTGGTGATAAACTGTTGCATGTCTTCTTATTGTTCCTCTTTGAAGCACAGGAGGAAGCAGCCGTCATGAAAATCAATGAGGCTGTCAACACCTGAGTGTGTTCGAAGTTTTGTCCTCCTCTCAAAATCGATGTGAAATGCATGAAAGAATGTTGAAACTGGTCTGTGTGACAGCGTCGCCTGCATAAATGATCCAGGATGGGACCGACTGGCATGTGTACCAATCAGAAAATTAATTTCACGCATATTTATTTTGTTGACTGGCAATGTTTGACCTCATTTCTCCATCGCCCTGTTTCCTGGGTTTGAGTCAAAACAATGCAACAATTAAATGATGGCGCTGATTCTCTCAGTGGATCCGGTCCATAAGACAACAACAAGGATCCATTTAATATTAAAAAAAGAAGAAGAAATAAGAGCCAGGGATCCCGAGAGCAAACACTGTGGTTTACAGCTGTGCGGTCTATAGAATAGGACCCACACCAGCGCCTTCAGACTGTGAGCACGCAGAGGAAGAGACGTAAAAAATTCATAAAAAGATGGAAGGAGATGTCACATTGAATATGTAGCCGGCTGCGGTGATGACCACGGGTAGTGAGCTGTGTAAGCTCTGTGAGGGGGACCTGACCTGATGAATTCTAAATGACATCACTGTGCTCGGGTCTCACCAACATGGAGACGCATAGAAGGAAGCACCACAACCAATCAAGAGGGGACGGTTCCATCCAGAATCACAAATATAATGAGGAGAAGGACACAGATTGTAATATTCAGCGACATCTAAAACACATTTTGAGAAGTTTTTCAATGTATGGGGTTCTTTTGAGCTCTAAGCACAGGGGAATCATTTCAATTTACAGATTCACACAGGGTGCAAAGTAAAAGTTCCACCACAAATTAACAACCATGCACCTCAGTAATCAGCATCATGAGAGCTATTTGGAAGATCAACCAGGTAGAAGGCCGAAAGAAATCTCTCTCTCTGAATATGTCTGTGTCTTCCTACAAGCTGGACATGTGGGAGCGTTTAGGATTTGATCTCTTAAAATCAAACACAGACTTTGTTTTACTCCCGCACATTTGCAGGGGATAAATAGACATCTAGGGCTTATTTCTTATAATCACACAAGGCTCCAAGAATATCCACACTAGATAACAGCCACCTCATCAAATATTTAAAGGAGAAGGGGAAAAAGGCTTAAATGCCATAAGATTCACAGGGGGGGTAGAGGTCTGTGATTGTTATTCATTTATCCCGTGAAAATGTGAACGACTCAGACACAAATGTTGCTTTAGACCTTCTTATTAATCACTTATTATAAAGCAGGTTCCACAGGATTTTTTTCCTCTCATATCACCTCCATCTTGTGTCTTACATCCAGATTCTGTGTGTGAAACAGGAATGAACCCTCTGTTAAGTCGGTGTTAGATTTGGGTTAATGTGACGGTGAGTCACCGTATAAACATAGAGCAGAGATCTGACAGCCGTGGCTTTCTGCTTCCGCCCCAAACGTAATTAAGTCCTCCCCAATATCTGGTTGTCGCTTCTCTGTGCTGTTACTTGGGCTGGATCATTTCAGTGTACTTAGTTATTACTTAGCACCCACTAAATATAGCCTTCCCCCTGCAGACAGCTCCTCACAGCAGAGCCAGCTGTGTGTTATTACACCACCACTGTAACTGCTCTGTCAGAAACACAACAACACTCCAAGCATTTTGAGAAAGACCTTGAGGAATTGGACACGTGCGTTGATGCTAGTTATTTTTCTTTCAACCAGGGACGCTGCTGTGACACTGAGCCCCCTCAGTCAATTAATATAAGCCTGATAACTCCAGCAGAGGCTGCCCGCAAAGCTGAGATGCTTAAGTTAAGAGGCAGGCGTTGATTTGATGGAGCCGAGTGGGAAGCGACTGTATTTACTGATTATTTTTGGGAATTTTCGCTGTTTATTTTGAGTCGGGGGGTGAAGATAAATTGTGGCCTTCGTCCTCTCAGCTGATTTACAAGTGACATGCCTGTGTGGCTGCTGCTAAAAATGTCTAAAACCTACTTAATATCAGCATAAGGGTGTGGAAATGAGAAACCGGAAAGAAATGGACTTTAGTCAAACTGTAACTGTGTTTGATGTCCTCAGTATTCAAGTCTAGCTTTAGGTGAGGGTTACAATATGTTTCACCTGATTGGTTTGTCCTTCGTCCTTCCTTTGTCTAGCAGTAGCAATAATGGAAAATACACAGCATGAACCAGTTTTCAAGAAACATGGTGAGCAGGGTCGTGTTCAATCGTGTAATTAACATTAACCTCTACTGCACAGAAGCTCTTCATTTACCCCTCCAGTGGAATGATCCAAGCAGACATGAGCATTGTCAATAATACTGGATTCTAGTAACACAGACAGAGAAGACAATGAGAAGAGCTATTGATCATTTGACCAAACAATTTAACCCCCTATTAGCCTGGATGCATGGCGACTGCAACAGTATAAGCTTTGATCAGAGATGTTGCAGAAACTATAGCATGACATAACAACCTATATGTGTGCTCTTTTGTCCTTAGAAAACCGAATACAGGACACAAATGTGTGTAAGAAGAAATGCTGCAGGCTAGAAGACTCATTTTGAAAGACTGGAAATTGCCCACACCTCATTCTTTTCAAAGGTAGATGTCTGAATGATGTCGTACATACAGATGGAAAGATGATTCTCGAGGACTAAGAATTTTGCAGCGATTTGGACCCCATTCTCTGACCACTTAAATGAGTCTGACATATGAGTAATGGACAATTCTCCATCTGTACTGCACAGTGGCCTTTCACACATTTGACAGCCTTTTCCCCCTCTTTACTCTTTATTCTTATGAAGCTTTTGTGTTTGCTCCTGAAAAAGTCTCCAAATAAAATACTGCAGAGAAACGCCACAATGCTGCTCTTTTCTGTGACATCAGCGTCGGGTCGATGGGTTTTTGACAGTCAACCAGTGTCTAACACAGATGTTGGGTGGAGAAACAGGAAACAGTTTAGACCGCCAGAGAGGATTGTCAGGAAACATGGAGAGAGAATTTAACATTCAGGTGAAGCAGATACACACATTATACTTGTCTATACTACTACATGTCTCAAAACACATTTTACTGAAGTTTTGTGAGAGACACCTTCAGTAAAAAGGTATCGGAGGTGAAAAGGTAAAGGAATAATTCACTGTGGTTCCTTTAAAGCTTCCAATTTAATCAGGGCAATTTAGAATAATTCAAATTAATCTTAATCTCTCTCTCTCTTAATCAAATATCTTGAAACGCCTCCCAACTTTAAAGCAGAGATTTAAGGGGATTTCTTAAGGCTGACTGGTGACCTAATTCAGTTCGCTTTAAAAAGCTACTTTACCAGCCTGGGAGATTAAATAAGAAGAAGTCCTTTGCGTAATTTCATTTGTAAGAGTTAAATCTTAACATATGCATGACTTTTTGCACTAATGTCAGTTGGGAATCGTGAACCACAGCCGCTGAGTGATGCAGCCGATCGCCCAAAACACTAAAGAGATGTTGCTGCCACGTTTGAAACTCAAAAACTTAAAAATGGCAGGTATTATTATTATAATCAGAAATTGTTGCATCACGGTGCAAAGTCACTTAATTAACCTTCTTGGGAAGCAAATATGAGAGAAAGATTCACTCCACTCCAGATGCTGATGATGTATTTATGGCTGGAGTGAACCAAATTAATTCCCAGGCACAGATGGACTCTGCAGATACACCAAATCCCGCCCTGAGGTCCACCCAGGTTAATGCATTGTCTTTTATTGTCACTGTGCACCCGTGATTTGTGTGGAGGTGAAACAGTCAAGGCCACCAGTAACACCCCATTGACGGGGCCATAAACCAGTCAGCACCGCAGAGTGGAATGTGGAAAGTTGACGCGCCTGTCAGAGCTCTTCATGGGATCGGCCTTATCGGTGGCAGGTCACTGGTTTTCCACTGTGGCTCACTTCTGGTGCCGCCGGTGGAGACTGCACTGCCCCCTGGTGGCTCACAACAGTCTGGACATTTCTGAATCAGAACAATTAAAATCTGTGGAATTCATTCACATTAACAATACAAAACAACGGGTTTCATTATTATCCTCTTGTAAAAAAGGAGTTATATTTTTTGAGACAACTTGTGGATAAAATGTACGTGTGTCTACTTAAATTTCTGTTCCTTTAGGTCTCATTAAGGTTTACATGACATTTGAACAAGCAGATCTATTGACTAATCACAGTATAATCAAAGCTTTCTCAAAGTCACTTTATATCATAAGAATTAAAGGTAAATTGACCAACCGTGTGCAGGAAATATCCACGTTTCTATCTTCTTGACGGCTGTTGCTGCCATTGTCAGTCACATGACTCACACCACATGCTTTGGAGTCGCCGATAGCTCCAGATGGTAAACATACAAGATATCTCCCAAATATCTGCGATGCCTTGGCAAAGCTCTCAAATCAGGTCAACCAATTTACATGAGGATCATGGGAGCGCCCCCCCGACATGCCTCTGATCAGGGGCCTCTTTCTGTGATCACACTAAATTTGTAAAATCCAAGCCAAAATCCGGGTTGTGTGAATTTGACGTTAGATCCAAAATGTGTTAGATCAAGAAACACGGTGGTAAATAAACTCAGACACATCTCTAAAAAATTCACTGATGTACAGTTTATTATCAGTCGTGGTTGAAGACTTTTAATTCAGTGCCTAGGAGAAATGGTACAGCACATGTTGTAATAAAAATGATCCACAGGTTCAGTCAGTCGGACCCAGTTAGTTTAGGAAATTGAATGCAAATTACTGCAAAATCGACATTTGAACACACTGCTTCTGTCTGATTAGCAGCAAACTGACCTTTATCAGCTTACTGACTTATAGGTTATTTCATTAAATCACTTGGTCAAAGGCTCAATTTCAGCTCAAAGGAATGTTGACGAATGGCATCTGGATGTGAGATTATTCAGCACAGTGTTGTCTGTAAATCTGTTAAAATACGATGAGATGTAAAAGCACATCCCAGACATGAATGCACTCAAAATCGTAGGCATGTAGAATAATACTTACAAAAGTAGTTGTTGGTAATTATAGGATCTGATTTAGTAAAGCAGTCCCCTCAGGTTGTCGGATCAAAGCCCTTTATGTGTGAAACGTTCAGTGCTTCCATGTACAAAGATTCAGGATGGGTTTTATCAATGTCTTCTTTTTTTTTCTTCTTTTCCAAATCAAATCCTATGTCCTTATGTCATTTCATTTAAAAATAAATATCTTTAAATTTTAAAATATTCTTTCAAAGTTTGCTGTTCCCCATAGTAACCCACCGTTTTTAAATGAAATTGAAACAAATGTGGAAATCAATCAAATACCTAAACAACAATAACAGGATGGATATAGTCATTTCAAAATAAAAACTGTTCAGAAAGGTAATAACATTGATATTGTCATAAAAGAAACAAAATGAACACAAACAACAAACATATAATATACAAAAGAAATTAAAAAAATGGATACAAATTTGAGAGCTCCCTCTGCTTCTCTGCTCTTGTTCCACCCATTGAAGGAAATATGTGCCAATGCCCCCGAGAAAAAGGCCCAACACCCTTCTGTTCGACCCATCTCTTTGGCATTAATGGAAGGGAGGAGCAGACACCGCAAATCGTCTCTGCCAGGCAAAGAGCCACAGGGCCAGTTCATTGGACACCAGGCGTTTCACAAGGTGTGTAATCGGAGGATTAAAAACATGTCTGCTAGCATTTCACCAGGGCTCAAAAAACAATGTGGGGAAAAAAATAAAAAGGGGCAGAAGAGTGGACGGGATTTATTTCTTGGTGTGTGTTAAGTAGCTGTTCTCGATGCACAGGACGATGTAGGAGCCAGAGCAGCTGCTGGAGGTCTGCTGCAGGAGGCGTCCGCTCTGCAGCGACGATGCCAGACCGGTCACGGCGCGGTCGCCTGCCCGCCATGTCTCGCAGTAGTTGTCTGTCTGCCGGTGGCCTAGGCCGCTCGAGCCGTGCCACACCATTTTCTCCGGCCTGCACCCGAACAAACAAGCAGAGGAGTCAGAGGATTACAACACACTGGAGGCTGAACTGCATTGTAAATAAGTCACGGTTTGATTTTGGAAAATTCGAATAAAAAAAGATCCTCGATTTTTTTCTTTGTTCTCCACCTGGAGGGCTCGTCTAAGTTTAACCCCCTGTAGATTCATTTGCATGTTTATTCTTGAGGTTAAACAAACATAACCTGATGTATGAACAATGGAATCTATACACACACACACACACACACACACACACCCCAAAGGCAACAGAAGACTGATTAGGCAAAATAAATAGAACAGCGGAACAGAGCTGATACGCTAAAATCCAACAGCAACTCACCATGCGCTGTCCCTGAGGATATCTCTGCCATCAAAGGAGTAGATCGGTGCATTATCCCTCATTTTACCTCCATTCTCACTAAATAAAGACTCCCAGCTGCTGTACAACACTTGGTCCTGCATGGAGAAGACATATAATGTTAAAGCAAAGGCATCCCTCTTGGTGCAGGAGGGAGGTATGTTAGCGGCTCCTCACCTTGAGGTTCACAATAGGGAGGCTGTCCCTGTCCGACTTGCGGACAATGCTGTAGAGGTCTTGTAGTTTGGAGGACAGGAAGGCTCTGAAGGTTCCTTTCAGGCCCACGGCCCGGGCCTGCTGGAAGCACAGGAAGTCGGCCCCACGGATCCCCCGCATGTTTCCACTTTGCGGTGCGTTCAGGGCCATGAGGTGCAGCTGGTGAGGGAGACACAGGCTTGCATTAACGCTCGCATTAACATTAATGTATTCATGAGGGAGTTAAGTAAAGGACAACATATTATCAGCAGGTGGTTGTTGAGGAATGAAAACCCTCCAGTGCCACGGGAGACCTGATTTCCCCCCCCCTCCCCTCAGCAAAGACATCAATAATTTCACACACTATATCAATTTTAAATGAATTTATTACTAATTAAAGGCTTCTGCTGAGATAAACATTCCTGGTGCCGTTACTCTGGGCTAGCCTAGCATATAAGCTGCTCCACCAACAACGGCAGCAGAGGCAAGACTGCTAGCTAGCTACATAGCAGCAGATGTCGATGTTTCCCAGGGGATAAATAAAGTTTGTAGTTTGTAAACCAGACACACTCTTGTCAGGTAACAGTAAAGAAAGCAAGGCTAGTTTGTACCCGCAGTGCTAGTTTGTAGCTAGCTAGGAATGCTGGCAGGCTGCTAGTAAGTCTTAGCGTAGCTATATAAAGTAGCTCGGCTGAATGAAGCAGTCTCAAACACTTGATCATAGAATACAACGATTGACCGGATTGATCATGTGTTATCAAACTCACCCCTGGTCCTGAGACGTGCTCGTGCTCTGCAGGCTGCACTATAGGTGGAAGGGGTCTCGGGACACTGATGGGTTGCCGGTTCTCAGGCTGTAGGCCGCCTGTCCTTCCATCTGTCTGACCCGTGTATCTTGGGTCTGGGAATCTGGGATCATAATGGGGGGGATACCTGGGCTCTGGATTGACCGGCTCCCTCTTGGGGGGCTCTACAGGCGCGTGTGAAGGGGGCTCATAGGGCCCAACGGCAGGACCCCCCTGGGAGTAATGTCCAGCACCATTGTTGTGAGACTGATCCTGGGACTGAGGGTAATTAATCACGGGCGGGGGCTGAACCTCTGCAACCTCGTTGTCCTTTAAAGGGAAAAATGATTCAGCTTAAGAAATAATACTTAAGTGAACGTCTAAACACAAACAAAAGACCAAATAATATGAATACAAGTCAGCTTTCATTGTGTCACACATACCTGGTCTCCGTAGAAGGGACTGTACTGTCCAAGCTGTGTGAGGAAGAACAAGTATATGAAAGTCTGTAATAAACTCCACAGAAACCTTCCTGTTTGAAGGCCTTATGTGTGTGTGTGTGTGTGTGTGTGTGTAGCTCACTGTACCATGACTTGTCGTAGTCCATCGCGGACTCGTAGATAGAGGTCTGCTTTGTCTATGATGTAGATGAGGCTGCCCTCTGCTTGTCGTCTGGCAGTTGCGATCATGACGTCATACGACCTCAGAACTGTGACCTGCAGGAAAACAGATGCTTTGGGTTTAATGGGTGCCAAAACATAAGAAATATTTGAGGTCCGTCATGGAGACATGGAGACTCCAGGCCTGTTAGAAAACCAGTGAGAAATTCTCAGACAATGACTTACCCCAGAGGAGGAACCAGGAGTGCCAGGTGTGCCAGGAGGACCTGGAGGTCCTGGTACACTGACAGCTTTGAAATGAAATAAACACGTCAGATATTTTCTCCAGCAGTAGTTGTAGGAGGGAGTGTGAATGAAATATGATAGATTCACTCGAACAGCACTCACGGTGATTGGGCCTATAAGGTCCAGGCAGTGAGGGAGAACCTGGGGGTCCTGGTGGCCCTGGAGGCCCCGGGCGACCATCATAACCAATCCCTGGTGATCCTGGTGGTCCCTGGGGTCCAGGAGGGCCCATTATGGAGTCTCCCTTTGGACCCTTAACATAAATAGAAACTTGTTTTCAATCAGGGGACTGTTGGAATCCTTCAGCAAGACAATGGGACCATTTAAATCTCTAGTTTAATGGGAATGACAGAGTTGTAAGCTTTACACCAACCTAGGGTCTTACAACAATTTCTGTGTCAAATGGAATCTGTGCTCTTCACCCCAAGCATGTCATCAATCACCACTATGATCACGATCATCATATCTTTTCATTATCTCCCTGCTCGCTGTGTGTCCTCCGAACTGATCCACATATAAAAGACATTTGTCTCTACTGTAGTGGAACTCACCGGTAGGCCTGGTTTGCCAGTTGTGCCTTGTACTCCTCCGAATCGTGGGTCATAATATCCACCAGCAGGCTCTCCCTTCTCACCCTTCACACCCGAATCTCCACGCTCTCCCTTCAGTTCATTCTGTTGGAGACAAGCAGGTTTGAGAGAGTTTAAAGATAAATTATAATGATAATAGAATGTGAGCAGAATCAAAGAACCACGTTGCCTCTAAATGATTCTGTGTTTCATCATAATTTCTCTGTTAATGAAGCATGAAGCTGCTGTTTTTCCAATGACAATCACTAACTTTCTAATGGGAATGCAGAATTCCTCTAAATTCCATCACAGACACAGACACATTTGATTTAAGATCTTATGTCTGAGGCTCTTGAAACAATGACATGTTTGACAGCTTTATGCTCAGAACTTCAGTTAACAATGGAGGTCTGTGGATTATTTGGCATTTAAACATGAAGTCCTTTGGCAGATCTGTCAAATGTCAGAATCAGAGTTGTAACTTTACCTTGAATGCGTAGAAATCGATATTAGAGGCCGTTCCTGCAAAGAACAAAAGGGGTTTTAGAATGAATGTTGTTGATGAGGGTCAAATTAAAGATGATGATTGTGCTTTACTGCAAAATGAACTGAAACTGTCTGATTTACCTGGCACTCCTTGATGTCCACGTTCACCTTTCTCCCCTTTAGCTGCTACAACAGAGTACAGATATTTTCCATAAACACAGTATCATATTAGTAACTGACTGCACAGCAAAGCAGTGAGCAGACAGTTTTGACAGTGACGTCCCCTCCGTTTTATGAATACATTCATCAGCTCTAGTTAGGTTTGACAGCCTAATCTCTGGGCGATGCGATGGTCCGCCCCTCTCACACTGAAGCTGATGGATCAAACTGAAATTACCGCTGAACTCAGTTCATCTCCCCAGACACTTTAATCCCTCTAATTCTCCCTTACTTTAACTTTTCCATTTTGATCTCTCTCTCTCTCTCTTGATATCTCTGAGGAGTTCTATTTAAGCGGTGAGTCCAGTTCCTCCATAAAAGACCAAACCTCACCCATCAGCATTCAACCAATCAGATGTGTTTGTAAGTAGGTAAGTGGCTGAGAGAAATGCAGCTGTTGCCAACACTTTTTTGGCTTTGGTGTGTGTGTGTGTGTGTGTGTGTGTGTGTGTGTGTGTGTGTGTTGGAATGTCATACCTGGGTAATTCCTTGATGTGTCGTCATAGCGCTGAGAAAACAAGAATGACAAAATGTTAAGAGTGTGATGATCGGGGGGGGGGGGGAGGGGCTTATTAAAGAGGCGGGATCGAGGATTCTGTGTACTCACGTTGAATCGATCTGAGGGACTCGCTGGCCCGGGGGGTCCAGGCGGTCCAGGAGGCCCAGGTAGGCCGGGGGTTGCCTGGTGAAAAGAAAATGGTTGTCCCTTTGTCACTGTTTGATCTGTGGCAGCATAGATTCAAGACTCAATGTTGTTATTGTTAAAGAGATGAAGGGTTTCAAACAATTCAGATCCGCTCTGAAAGTACAAATGGCAGCTTTGATCTGCAATAGCAACAACAACAACAGCACAGTCATGTTTACTAGGAGAAGAAGAAATTGCAGTTCGGAGGCAAATTGCTCCGACTCACATCTGAATATATACTGGAGGTTAAAATGTGGAAAAATCTTGCAACGTTAAAATGTCACTAAAAAGCTTCCAGGAAACACCCCTGGATCTGGATCTGGATCTGGATCATGCAGCACTTACTGGATATCCAAAGCCAGTACCGCTTCCAGGGTCTCCTTTCTCCCCCTTGTATCCATTAACCCCGGGGCGACCCTGAAGGGACACAAGTCACTTGTTCATACAGTTCTGAATGGGGTTATAAAACCTACAACATATTTCTGCTTGAAATTAATCATTACAGTATTCAAGATAGAGTATTTGAGGAAACAAAGTGCTTACAGGTCTTCCAGGCATTCCGATCTCCCCCTTGTATCCAGGAGCTCCATACTGGCCCTACACACACCAGGACATGAAGTGAGCACGCTGGTTCATCTTGGTACATTTGTTCTGGATGCTGTGCTATGACCTAATATTTCCATCATAAAATACTTTAGCATGTAACCACTCAAAACACTCACAGTGGGTCCGACGGGTCCAGCAGGTCCTCTGTCTCCCTGCAATCAGGAAGGAACAGAGATGACACACTATAGAACACACACTACAGAACACACACTACATCCACCATGGCAACAGAATAGCAATACGCTCTGGAGGGAGGTGTGTGTGTGTGTGTGTGTGTGTGTGTGTGTGTGTGTGTGTGTGTGTGTGTAACTCTTACCTTTGGACCGCTCAGTCCTCCTTGATACAGAGGATCCCCATCAGGTCCGATGATCAGACCTGGCTCTCCCTTGGCACCCTGAGCAGAGAATGAGCTTTAACACGCAGCAGTAACTACACTCACATTGTAAAAGGCTGACAGCAATAAGTGTGTGTGTCTTAATGAGTGATTAAATTAATGATGGAACAAATCCACCTTAAGGTAAATCAATATGTAAACTGCGGCCTTTACCTTCACTCCATAGCCTGTGGGACCTGAATCTCCTCGGTCACCTTTAGGCCCAATCGGCCCCTGGCAGGAAGTTAAAAATGAATATGAGACAACGGACTTCAGGTGTGAATAAGTTATTTTAGTCGTCTTTGCCCTTGTAGATAAAGCCAAGCCAGCGTGATCAATCATCCTGTTCCTGGCCTTTGTTACGCACAGAGAGGAAACCATTGCACAGGAAGCGGCTTTATAAGCAAACAGATGCAATTTGATGTGGAGTGAGATTGCTTCAGTAATT
Source organism: Genypterus blacodes (assembly GCF_046128005.1). Taxonomy (NCBI): domain Eukaryota; kingdom Metazoa; phylum Chordata; class Actinopteri; order Ophidiiformes; family Ophidiidae; genus Genypterus; species Genypterus blacodes. The sequence goes on along the minus strand of NW_027466910.1, from coordinate 473,446 downwards.
AAAGCACAAATTAGAGCTTGACAGACTTGTAAAATAAGGATTCATATCATTCACAAGGTTGTAAGAAGGGTAAAGGTGTTAGATGTGCAAGCAGACTTACAGGGAAACCAGCCTGACCCGGTAAACCAGGTCCTCCCTGCCACACAGAACGCAATCATTAATGAAGTTAAGACCAAGCAGTGTGGGATTATAGCAGCAGCATCACAACGTAAACAAACACCGATCATACCTGAGGGCCCGCGCTTCCAACGAATCCATCATGCTGCAAGAAAATCAGAGGAAGAATTCATTCATTCATTCATTCATTCATGCTCCCAGTGGAAACAGAGAAACAGCTGATTAGATTGTGTGTGTGTGTCTATGAGATCTCAGCTTGTTCACGGTGGAAATTAACAGTGAAAGTCATTAACAACTCACCATGGCATCGAGTGAAAAGTGCACGTATTTTGTAATTGGTTTAGAATAACATGTGAATCACAGGCAGAGAGCAGAGGCTGCGTGTTCGTCCCGCCAGGAGCTCAAAATATGAACGGTGCATGATGGGTAAGTCGATGCAAACAGAGCTGCAGAGAACCTGAGAGCAGTGTCTTATGTGTGTGTTGTGTGTGTGACTTACATTGCCAGAGATAATTTGTCCCGGTGGTCCCGGTGGGCCTGGAGGTCCCGGGAGTCCGGTTCCATCTCGGCCTTGTTGACCCTAAAACCACAAGGAAATGAATACTTCAATCACACACCGTTGAACTAAAATACTAATAGTACTTGTAGCGATATAAAGAATTTCATCTGATTTGTTTTTCAGTGTAACTTTGGCTCATAAGCAGATAATCAGTGTTGACCCACCTGCTCTCCTTTGTCACCTGCACCTCCCCTTTGTCCCTGTGAAATGACACCAAAGAGTGACGTTAAACACCAAAAGAATTCAACTCTTCTTCCCAGTGAGCATTCAAACCTACACCGTCTCACTTTCAGCCTTTAATTCAGAACTGAAGAAGAGGGTGAACACACTGCAAACTTATGGCTTCTCTCATCTTCTGCAGTCTGATGGATTAAAGAATGTAAAAACATTTTTATGTAGACTAACCTTTAAAATTCATCATTAATAAAGAAAGAAATAATAATCCGTCTACCGGCAAACTTTATTCCCCTGTTAGGACCTGCAGCCTCTCAGGGAGACGTTTCTTCCTCAATTATGTTTTTTTCTTTTGTACAAAATTCATTTCATTTCTGTTGATGCAGTGGTTTGTGAGCGCCCTGTATTCTTCTCTGCTGCTGGCTGCTCCATGCCGAGTGTGTGTGTGTGTGTGCACGTGTGTGTGTGTGTGTGTGTGCGTGACTTCAAGCTGCACACTCGGCTGTTTTCTCTTATTAGCAAATAAGAGCGCGTGTCGTTTTTCATCCAGAGCGAGCGAGCGAGGTAGCGGCTCCACGTGCCGCCTGCTGCTCACGAGGATCACAGGCAGCACGTTAACATGTCAACCGCTGACAACTATCAATCATGTCACGTGTTCAATCTGCTCAGTCATAATACAATTAGAATGATTTGTTCTCTAGAGGAGATGATGTTTGCAGCTGCAGCTCTCAGAAGGTTCTGATGGAGCTCAATGAAACTTGTTGGACAGGTTGGACAGGATCCAGGGAAGAATTGATTAAATGTTTTTACCAATCAGCCTGATGGTTTTTATAATATCCACATCTGCCTATTTGGCCTTTTTTGCACATTTCCTCCTAGAATTCTGAGTGGATTGTCACAAACCTTTCCCTGTAGATCATCTGAAACAATCCTCACTTATTCCTCACTGTTTTGCTACGATTGGCTGCTAAAGTTGAGTGGGCGTGGCTCACTCTGCACAAACTGCAACCAAACTTAGTGGACATTGATTGACCTGATGGTAGAGCTGATGGAATGAAAAGTAACAACAAATGAACATAACATAATGAGCCTGATGTTTCTATGATTTGCCTGTCTGTCTGTGAGCTTTAACAGCAATCACAGAGCTGGAAAAGCAGCTTTAGGACATTTTCCCGTCCATCTGAGAGGCTGAATCAGTGTGGGAGGAGGGTTGAGACGCCGCTGTCTCGTCTGCTGTTCACACGCTGCGCCGTGGGAGACGTGCAGGCTCACCTACGTCAGCATCTGACAGTGGGAGTATCTGTCCCTGTGATGGACGGGTCTGCCAGGCGGGGAATAAATACCGCTACCTTTCCCCGCTGACTTAGATGAGCCTTCACACACACACATAAACCAAAGCCTCTCACACACTACAACAACTCAACCAGCTGAGGAGTTCCACTCATAATTCAGTCTGACAGAGCGACCAAAGTAGAAGAAGAAGGATTTTACCGGAGGTCCAGGGAATCCGTCCAATCCTGGCTGTCCGTCTCTTCCTTGAGGACCTTCACCTCCCTTCTGACCCGGAATACCAGGCAACCCAGATTTACCCTGCAGAGGTCAACGCATTGGAATTACATAAGTGAAGAAGTGAGCAATTTCAGCTCTTGTGATGACATAATTGTTCAACTAAATGTCAACAATGTCACATCAGCGAGTTAACAAGCGGGACTTTGTCGACTCAAATCCCCCGGAATGAGCGACGCCGAGCTGACATGTGCAGGCGGGAGATGAAATTCTCTCCCCTACATTGACGAGTTTCTTTAAATTGCTGTGGAACGAGACGTTTAATCCATGGCGCGCTGCTGTGGAGCCTCTCGGTAATTACAACTGTATGGCAGCGCGGTAACGACTCGTCAAAATGCTGAGGCGCTCCTGGTCCGCCAGCAGATAATCCATATGTGGGATGTGCGGGGACAGGTGGAAGTACAGCCTGATCGGTCTTATTTCCATAATCCATCCTTCAGTGTGTTTATGCTGTGTGTATTTTGGATTGACTTAATAGGATTCTGTGGTGTGCAGAGCAGACTTGACTCATTGATTAACTGGGTTTACAAAAGGAAATACGCCAAGTGACAAAATGCTTAGAGTCGATACACAGAAACATGACAGATTACTCAGAATGTTCCTCATTTACTTACAGGAAGTCCAGGAACACCAGAGGGACCCTGAAAGAACAAAACACAATGAATAAAGCAAGTTCCCATGATGCACTTCTGTTACTGAGCCCTGACTTCCTCCTGCGTGATGATGAGTCTGTCATGATGAAGATACAGCTGTGACTTCCTCTGGGGTTTATAACGTGAAGCAGCACTAACCTGTCTTCCTTCAGGTCCTCTGACACCAGGAAGTCCGTTGGAGAAGACTCCCCCCGAGCCCTCCATGTCATCCTTCACAACACAGACAGAGATTTGATTTCAGAAAGGTTTTGCAGCGTTTCAGTCTGCTTGATCTATTTAAGCTGATTGAACACTTACAAATCCAACGGAACCACGGAAACCTGGTCCAGGGGGTCCAGGAGGCCCGGGTCGCCCAACTGGTCCCATGGGTCCAGGCAGACCTGCCAGTCCGGTCTCTCCTGTGCGGCCTGGAAGACCCGATTCTCCTGCAGCTCCCTGTGAGGTGAGATCAACTTCAGAGTTTAGATTCTAATGGATCGGCACATAATCCACACACATGTACAGAGAGATCATCAAACCAAAGCCAGCACACAGATTAAGATCCAGTTTAGTGTATTTCTGTTTCTTTAGGAGCCTCTCGTCCTTTTTGCGTGACCTGAGTTACCTGCAGATAGTAAGGCTGAGAAGAAGAGGAGGAAGATGAAGAGTGAGGCAGCAGATTGTTGAGAAAAGAAAAGAAGGAGCTTGACTGGAGAAATGAAAGGGAAACGCTTCAGAAATCAAGTGGGAGTAGTGTGTGTGTGTGTGTGTGTGTGTGTGTGTGTGTCTGAAGCCTTAAACATGAAGCTCTAGTGTCTTAAAGCAAACAGACATCACACACTTTGTTTCAAAATGAGGAGATTTGTCATTGTTGTTCTTTTCTGTCATGTTATGGTGGAAATACAAACCTTCTGTCCCACGGCTCCGGGCAGGCCTAGCACTCCTGAATCACCCTGAGGAAGAAGAGACGACGTTAACACAAACACACAGGAAAGTCTCATTGATGATCATGAGGTTTGTGATTTGAGTTCTACAGATGTTTTTCTCACCTTTTCTCCCTGGGGTCCTGGAGCTCCTTGGACGCCATCAGTACCCGGCAAACCAGTCAAACCCTACAGATCAGATTAGGTTCAGTTAAGTAAAGATGAACAAGTTTCTAGTTTGCAGGTTGGCTGTTCAGAGACGAACACATGGACACTTACAGGTTGACCAGCTGCTCCGTCCTTTCCTGGTGGTCCAAACGCCCCAGAGCTCACAGCTGAGCCTCCTGTAGAGGGTCCAGGAAGACCAGGAAGACCTGGAGGACCCGGTGGTCCAGGCAGTCCCTACATCAAAGACAAAAACAGTCCTGTCAGCAAACGGTCATGTTCTCCCTGGTTTGAAGCTGAATTCAGTTCACTTCCTGCTCTCACCCGCATAGATTCCAGGTCGGAGAACCCTGAACCCTCCATGTCCACAAAGGTCTGAAATATTAAGATATAGAATCATTGGTATGTACACTTTAAGCTGACATACGTTTGTTATCATGCAATGGAAGCTCAGGTTGACTCACAGATCTGAGTGCTGGTCCTGGGGGTCCAGGAAGGCCTGGGGGTCCCCTGGGGCCAGGCTGGCCCTCTCCATGGTCTCCCTGTGTACAACACACACTTGATTGACATTTCTATGCTCACATTATTGATCTTTGATGCATTAAATCACATATCTTTAGAGAAATGTTGTCATTCCATCAGTGAAATGTGAGTTTAACCTTATCTCCTTTGAGTCCAGAGTCTCCTGGGATTCCTGGGAAGCCAGGAGGTCCAGCTGGGCCCTGAGTGGCAGAGATCACATTGTTAGGGGCAAAAGAGGCATAAGGCTGCTACCTACAAACACACAGCTGTTAGTTGAGCTTGAGTTGGTTTGTGTGGTGCTGAGAGGAAGCTCACCATCTTTCCATCTTCACCAGGATCTCCCTGGACAGAAGGAGACGAGAAGAAAGAGTAAGAAAAACTATCTTATGAAGAGTCATGGTAGTTAACATTGCATATCTTTCATTATTCTACTCATGTCTACGAACCGGCTCTCCATCAGTTCCTGCTGGTCCCTGGGGGCCTGCAGAACCCTGCGGTCCAGCTGGTCCTCGTGGTCCGGAGACGCTCTGGACCAACGCGCCATCGCTGCCCACCGAATACTCAGGTGCAGCACCTGGAGGGCCAGCAGGACCGGAGGGCCCAGAGGGACCAGGCTCTCCCTTCTTTCCTGGGTACCCAAACCCTGCGTTGCCCTGTGGAGAAACAACCAACAGAGAGGATGAGGAAGGAGGACATTTACACTCCATACCACTGGATCTATGTTTCACTCTGCCTTTAAGGCTCAAATCAAAGAGTTCAGCTGTAATTTGAAGCTCAGAGAAGAGGATCAACTCTCACCTTTGACCCTTTTTCACCTGGCTCGCCCTGAAAACAGAATGAAATAGAGTCAAGTCAGTTTAGAAGAGAAACACACACAGGTTTACCTTTTTTCACTCCTAATGTGACTTTGAGGACACTGAAGTAGGCATTTAATAAATAAATATATATAGTTCCCAATACTGCAGCGCCCTCTAGTGGTTCATAACATGTTGGTGTTGTTTTGTTTGAGCAGCTGGATGAGTTCGTGAAGTTCAAACTCCTGCTTGTTCCCAAAGGACAAACTGGGTAGAAACCATTCAGGCTTCATCAGCTCCACCTGCACCACACACACACACACACACACGTCTCACACGCTCATACATACAACAAACCCTCCTCACCTTCTCTCCTCGGGCTCCACCCCGCGAGCTGGAGTCGGTGCCCCGGTCTCCCTTGGACCCGATAGGACCTCTGTCTCCTTTCTCTCCCATGTCCCCTCGTTCACCCTTTTCTCCTTTAGCGCCCGTTGGTCCTGGAGACAAACAAAGAAACAAGGACAGAGTTATTGTTACCCTGGTGAAAAGACATTCAGGAATGATTAACGACCGAATCCCACATCCCAAACAAAATGCAGGTCATTTCCTGCTCCCAGAGGAGAGAGGAGGACTTTTGTTTGGAGGGGTTTTTGCGTCCCAGAGTGCAAAGCTGAAACGTGGAAGCCATGTGAAGGTTTTGTGGTCAAATAATAACTGAAGACACACACACACACACACACACACACACACACACACACACACACACACACACACACACACACTTGACCTTCATCTCTTCACCCTGGATGCTGCACTTTAAGCAGAGCCTGCATGAAAGCAACCCAGCAGTTTAGGAGTCAAACACCTGGAATGTAAACTTCTTCAGAATATGAACTCTTATGTCCTGTAAACCAAGAGAGAACCAAGATCTAATGAAAGGTAAGGGAAGCATTGGAGGAACAGCTCTCCTGTCCTCAGTTGAACTCCCAGCTTCAGTGAGTTTGTTCTGTTTTGGGTATGGAGGTCTGAGTTTTCCTCTTTCTGCCTGATGTGCAAAAATGGTCAACATCCCAAAAGGATTCCAAAGCTTACAGCAGACGCATGCAGGCTTGTAAATGTGCTCAGTGCATGTGAGGCAGGTGAGCAGGAAGAAGAGAGACCACAAAGCACAGCTGATCTTCATCACACGTGTCAAACTAATGTCCCATGGAGGAGCGAGCAGCTGCAGGTTTTCTGTCCAACCCCCTTAAAAAAAATAGGGCCTGGATCAGAGAGCTGGAGGGAATCAGCCAGGGGTTTGGTTTGGTTTGGACTGGAAACCTGCAGCACCTCTGACCTTCATGGAACCGTTCTGACACCCGTGATGAAGACCCTCCCTGGTCTCTGGACCTGTTGGCTGCCCTGGACCCACCTGCTGGCCCGGGGGGCGGGGGCCTGGACTCCACAAAAACTGAAACCTGATGGGAGTCACTTGCTGAACACAGTGCAGAATTAAAGACAGAATTAAATGGAGTCATTCAGCCGCATAATAAATTAGGCTGATGTCATTTCTCTGTTAGATATTATAATAGACTGGGCTCATCTCACTCTAACTCGAACATGACAACAATATCTGCAGCTACAAACCACAATTTGAAACATGTGAAGCATAAAATGGAAACTAAACTTAATTAAAAAGAGAAATACTTTGAATCGAAATGTAAAAAATACTGTAAATCTCAGCTGAACTACAAATCCAAACCCCTAATGCAGAAGATGCAGTACTCCTTGTGGACACTAGATGGCGCTACGTGTCTAGGAAACTCTCTTTACAAGCTCTGACATTTCAACATAAAGCACATAAGCCTCATATATCAGGTTGAGGTCTTATACGTCAGCATGTGGATCTGCTTCCATGTTTGAGAGGCAAAATTGTCACACAGGAGATGAAACATGTGTTACAAACATTACTAAGGGTTGTCTGTGTATCCAGATAAACTCACCGATCTCTTTCTTAATCATCACCTCTCCTGTCCTGGAGAGAGGCGGCTGCTGAATGGGCCGAGAGGGTTGAGGAGGCGTCTGCAGAAAGGGGGGGAAAGATGAGGGGCAACTTTACAGGAAGCTTTCATCACAAAGTGACTCACATAGAGAGGCAAAATGCTGGAAAACACAAATCCCAAACAAGCAACAAAGGCTCATGTTTCCTTCACTTTATTATCGTTACGCAACCCTGCAAATGTGCTAAACTTCATACAGTTTGCAGGCTCAGCACTTTGTGTGTTTGTGTTCTTATTTGGCATGTTATTGTTTTTGGTTTGGAATTAGAATTGTAATCATTGTCATGATCTCCTGTTTGGCGCCTGAACACACAAAAGCCTCAGCAAGCACATCCATCAAGAGCAAAGCTGCAGATAGAGAGCTCTGACATCAGGAAAGTGCAAACTAATAATAAATATCCAGAACCTGATCATGAAGAATCCGGCTCAAAACGAGGAGGAAGGGAGCAAAGTTAAGCAACAGCTGTCAACCTGAGCCTCAGCAGGTCATGAATGAAAAAAGTGTGTGTGTGTGTGTGTGTGTGTGTGTGTGTGTGTGTGTGTGTGTGTCCAAAGGAAAGATGGATTGTTCCCTGTCTTGCCTATGATTCTTTTACTGTCAGCAGAAAAAATGCAACCAAGGCAACTGAAGGTGGTGGGGAGGGGGGGGGGGGAGAGAGGAGGAGAGGAGGAGGGGGGGAGAGGAGGAGAGGAGGGGAGGAGGAGGGGGGGTGGATGAAAGGGGGTCACTCCTCTGCTCTCTGTATAAGCAGGGGGGGGGGACAGCTCTTTAGCTCATTCTTCACCGGGGGGACACACCTCAAATTGTCACCTGTGGAATTTGAGAGGAGTGGGATGGAGAATGAGGAGGAGGAGGAGGAGGAGGAGGAGGAGGAGGGGCGGTGTGTTGATGATTAACCCGTTTCCTCTCTGTGAAACTCTTCCCCCACTGTGTTGCTTGGTACCGACTATGCCAAGAATCCAGAGTGAGCCGACTCCTGGCTGCTCTGAGATGGTGTATGATGTATGTACCCCCCCCCCTCTCCCGCTCCTGCAACTCTTTCACCTCTTCATCATAGCTGGGGACTGATAAGTGGGAGGCGCTCATCTTTAAGCGTTGATGGATTTGAACCACACAACCCCGTGAGTGTGAGATCAGGTATGCAGCTTCCTCAGCACACAGCAGTCAAAACCTCACAGAGGGGGACAGGTAGGAACAAAGATGGATCCCTGACGTCTCTGACTCTGGTAGAGAAGAAACACGCCGTCTTTACATTCACTGCTCCGCTTCATTAGGGTTGTGTATTTTTAAACTTTAACACCTCGGCTCATTTGATTATAAGCATCACTTACTGACTGACCTGGTGACAGAAGCAGTCAGTCTGAAGCTTCACGGTTCATTAAGAAGCTTATTACAGTCGGCAACTCTCCTATTAGTTGCTATGGTTACCTGCAGGTTAACATGGCCTGCACACTGTTCGGAGAGGCAAATAGGATTTCTTTATCTTTCTGCCACATGTTATGACGACATCATCATTCAAAGCACGAGCCTTCTGTAAACAAACCACCAAACAGATTTGCTTGTGTGACCTCTGACCTTCGTGATATTGGCTAATACACTGCAAGACCTTTATAAAATAAGAACTGGAGCTCATTTTGTTGGAGCGTGGAAGGATCACGTGCTTCTCATCAAGTCAGAGGAAGACTCGTGCATGAGAATCACTTCCTCCTGCTGGGGCCGCCGGCTGCTGAGGGACTCGACTCCAGCAGTGACGCCACTGTTCAGACTGACTGACTGGCTGACTGACTGACTGGCTCTACCATCTATCACTGCGAATTCCGGCGTGACAAAATGGAAAGTCTACTCGCTACACAACCCGCCTCTGCCCAGACTTGCCTGGGCTGCAGGGATCAGCGTCGGCGTGTATCCATCAGAAGGGTAAATAATAGGTGAGCGAGCTCATCGGCTGCCAGCTGTCGTCCTCTATCCTGCGTTACATACGACGTGATGAACGCCTGCTGGACGTTTGGGGAAAGCCCCCTCGTAAAAGAGGCATGAAAGTGAGTAACGCAGTAATTAGGACGGCGAGGAGGAAAAACTTCCGATTGGAGCCGTGACATGAACTCGCCCTCTTCTGCCTCCTCACTCTCTTTCCACCGCCTCTTCAATTCCTGCTCACAGCAGATTGAGAAACCAGTCAGAATAACAAAGCCAAGCCCCAAGGCAGAGGGGGGGGATCAAATCCAGTCCAATTGACATCTGGTTTCTCCACTGTAATTGTGAGTGTGTGTGTGAGTGTGTGTGTGTGTGTGTGGAGTGATGGTACATGTTGCGTTAGGTTTTACTGCTTTTCATGGCTATGAAGGAGTGAGTGGGCACGGATCAGGGTGCGATTGTGCGAGCGTGACAGAGACACGATGCAGAGGAGAGAATGAGGAGGACGAAGAGACGCAAAGTGGAGGGAGAGACGGAGGAAGAGACGGAGAGAGACGATAGGATTAACAGACGCAGAGAGAGAAAGAGAGGGAAAGATCAGAATGTGCAGAAAGAGAGCGGGAAAGATCGCATAAGCATGTGTGTGTGTGTGTGTGTGTGTGTGTGTGTGTGTGTGTGTGCTGAGGAGAATGCGTGACTTGTCTGTCAGCCTGCGAGCACATCTGTTGGTTTAGGCCTTCATCCAAGTTTACAGTGAGTCCAGAGCACACAAACACATCATCATCATCATCATCATCGTCATCATCATTTGACAGCAGGTAATTCCCCACATCATCTGAATAATCTGACGTTTGAGGGATGTGTTTATCTAAAAACAATGACTGGCTGCATATTTGCATGTTCGCTGAATGAGGTGTGTGTATATATGTGTGTGTGTGTGTGTGTGTGTGTGTGTGTGTGTGTGTAATGATAAATATTCTCCAGACAACAAACGCAGCCATGACAGGAGCAGGATTGTGTAACGTGAAACATTGTTTTTCACACCGTGTTTGTGGTTTACACTGTTGCATTTCTCACATTTTCTATTTGGACGTTGAAACATCGATCACAATCTTTACTCTGAGCTCATTTCTAGTCTGACTCTTAAAGCGTCTCTGTCCTCATGTTTGAGTCGAACATGTCGGACAGAAGCAGCTGAATTTTCCAACATCTGCAGTTTGTAATCTCACCAGAGGGGGCGAGCTGTTCATTACTGAGTAACCTGAGCATCCAAGTAGACACAAGATTCAGTTTCCATGAAGCTCGACTGCTGATGATCAACCATCTGTATTAGATATTATCATGACCAACTAAAGGAAGCTGAACATCTGTAACTGTGACTTTGTTTGTTTCGTACCGTCCAGGTGTTTTTCTCCTGAGCTGGTTTCAGGGGTCGTCTCTCCACGTCTCCACTTCCTTCCCCTGAGGCCTGAGGAGACAAAAACACAAATGATATAATCTTGTTAGATGTGTGTGTGATGTGGATTGTGGCTTTCACATGGTGAAACATCTGTGTGAGAGTTTATCAGTTCTCTGCCTTTCCTTCCCTCTCAGGATGAGATTTCCCCTTTTAATCCAAACAGCATCTAAAGATCCGATGACGAAGAAGTAAAGCGTAAAACACTTCATCACACCTCCAGATTTGTGGTCGGGCTCATGAGTGAGACAAACAGCTGAGTGCAGTCTGATGGTAAATAAGAGTTTGGCTGCCGGCTGCACTGAGGCACCTGTGTTTGTGTGTGGGTGGTCATGGTTGGGTGGTTAACAGGCCACTCACACACACACACACACACACACACACACACACAGATCAGCAGGGGGCCCCAGCATCACGGAGGCCCAGACCAAACACCCCAAACCCAGCAAAGACTAACTCCTTTCTCGTCTTGTCTGTATTTCTAAATGTCATTTCTGTTCCTAATCTAAACCATCTGACACAAACACATTTCCATTCCCCTGCAATCAGATTACAGCAATGTGATCACACGTGGTGGCTTACTTCCACAAACCTTTGACTGGATCTTCATCAAGGCAGTCACTCACCATGTCTGAGTCGTCCTCGTCGTCCTCACAGTGCCTCTCCGCAGCACGAGGGTTTCCCACCACCCGCAGCTCTCCGATCTCGCCCTGTCATTACACAAACACAGAGCCAAGCAGCTGCAAAATGAGGACACGCCATTTGATGTTTGCTGGTGTTGGGTATCATAACAGAGCAGTGTGTGTTCTCACATACACACAAACTGATTGAGTTGAAAAACACAGAAGTATGGATGCCTATCTCTGAACTCGCTGGTGAGGTTTGATAATCATTCTGAGGGGAGTTTCCATCTTTTTAATAAATCAGAGGGACTATTGATGTCTCCTCCTTTTGGCCTCTGCCGCGTCGAATCTGATACTCACAGATATGAATGCAATCTGTCAGTTGAAGGGTCATTAGTTTGGTATGAAGAGGTGGTTGCTCTGCTCATGTGTTTGTGACGTTGACACCACAGGAGGAGGACAAACAGCAGAGGAGGACAAACAGCCATAGAAGCTTCCACCTTCCCTCCGCTCTGGTGTTTACTGACGTACACAGGCTAACTCGTACATTGTGTTATTGTGGTAATCTAAAAACCCCACGTTCTCACGATAAATCTTAGCCCCAATTCACAACAAAGACTAAACTATCGTGCGGGATAAAAAAAGAAAATCCCTTCAATAAATCCTATCCCAGACTGGAATGTCTCTTCTATAAATACATATTGTAAATATTTAGATGCAGTAGAAGCTTGATTAGATGAGGAGGATTAAGATTCACGAGACATCGCAACAAGTTGCACATGGACTCCGAGCCATCTGCGTCCTGAGAGAAGAACAATGGTTAAATAGCCTCAGACGGCACTTAGGACAAAGCTGAGAGAGGAAAGGAAGGATGAGAGTCCCAGCTGAGCAAACTCTGCAAAGCTTCAAGAGCAGAACTTACAGAACTGACAAACATCAAAATGCTATCAGTTAAAGGTCTTAAGGAGGCGTATTGAGTGGTATAAACACCACTTCAAGTGTGCATTTTTGTGACATTATCATAATCATTATCAAGACACAGCGGCTCAAGTGTCCATCCACAGGAATACATTAAAGTTTTGACAGTCATTAAAGATTAAATACGTACAAACAGCACGATTCCCAAATTCCCAAAGTAATGAGCTTGTGTGTGTGTTTACGGGCGATATCAGCATTGATTGGCCGTATAATTAAAACTGATTGAGCTTCCATGGCAGCCTATAAAGATAGTAAACGTCTCATTACTCCGCCGTCGTCTGTATGACTGAAAGAGCTCAGTGCCTGAAAAGGACCCCTGCTGTGCACTAATCTCATCTTTAAAAACCAGCAGAGTAATTAAGTCACATCTGAGACGAGGACTGTAATCGTCAAAGGGCACAAACAGGTTTTTATCCCTCTCAGATTCTGAGTGAATTAGCAGAATGTAAAACAATCAGCAGTGTCTGGAGTTTGGCAAATCGTCTCTTGCTCATGTCAGTCACTCAAGCAGTAAAGGGAGTCGAATATTACTGCCAACAAACGCAGAACTACCGTCTACTGTACTACTAAACATGTCTAAAGTGACTGACTACAGGTTTTCTAGGTCTTTTGTTGTCTTTTACAGATACTGACTTCTGACTTAAAATGTCCAGTTCTGGAATCAGTATCAGTATCCATGGAAACGAGGTGCTGCCTAGAGGACCCAGCCATCATTTCCACAAATTTGTTACAGGACCATGGCAAAGATTATATGAAACACTTTTGATTCATATGCCCTGAAAGCTCCAACATGAGGCTCTGTGTTGGTGGAAACAAGGTTTCCTTTAACTCTGGGTTATGTGTTGTCTTTGTGCATGCACCCAAGGGTGACCTCCAACTGTTTTACAGCTGAGGTCAACAGTTGTCGGGGTCAACTCCCAGGATTTACAGCAGCAAAGCAAGAGGAGTTAATTACATCTCCAACTGTGAGTCCTTCCAATTAACTGCAGACCGCTGCGGAGACGGCAGAAAGGTGCTGTAGATGTTTCTGCTGCGGTTCAGACGTGAGCCAATTTGAGCAATGAAATCATGTGTGAGTTATTCAGGTGAGATGGATCTCGTTTCGCGTGCTTGAATATGAAAAAGCAAAACATTTTTTGAGGTTGACACAGCAGGAATCTTGTCTCATCAAAGTCAATGTTGGCTCTAGAACTACTTGACTGATTCTAAGCGCTTTCAAAATAAACATACCCTCATTTCTTCCCCTGATTTCAATCATGAATCCCCAAATATCAAGTCATGATACACACCATAAACTTCTCAGGATCTGCTCCTCCAGCTTGCCCAACGAAGATCCCTGCGCCGGCCTCCAGCTCCATCTCATCTGGGGACCTTTCCATCCGCATCACCTGAGGCTCAGTGTCACAGTTGAGGTAGAAGGTCACCTTGTCGTCCTTGACAGCGATGGAGAAACGAGTCCATGTGTCCTTCAAAGAGGGCACGAGGAACTTGGCTGCCTCATAGGACTGCTCCGAGTCGGGCTCTGTGTAGTACAGGATGACGTACTGGTTGCCACCTTGCACGGCTGACAGCTTCACAGCCACATACATGATCTCCTGCAAGGAATCGGTCACAGAGAAGATGACGCCGCCCCTGTCTGTGGTGGGCTGCAGGTTGAAGATGAGGGCGAAGTCTCTATAGAACGGGTTGGGCAGGTGGGCACGGGCCAGTTGCCCTGTGTTAGTGTCCGGGCCGAAGACATAAGCGGCCGTGTTGTCTGGCGCCGTGACCCTGACGATTTCATTTGGAGGAGGATCACCGATCAGCTGCAGCAGGGTGACTCCATTGACATCTAGGAAGGCAGAGACAGGAAGTGAGTTCAAGTGAGGTTGACATATAGGTCATGTTGGTTCAAAGGGAGGGCAGCATGGCAGGGTGTGGTGTTAGACCAGGGTCTATTAGTCTGAGGGTGGGCAACATTCTGAATGGATTCTGTGTCTGATGGATGCAAGAACAACAGTGTTGCTACAATAGTATGGAGGGAAGAAGAGGACACAGTACTTGTAAAGAAACCAATACCGGCATTGATCAGTCACTGCCTTTGTTGTCAGTGAACACAGGGAAAGTTATCACAAGGGCCTTGGCACAAATGGCCAGCATTCTTGAAATCAAGCCATTTTCTCTCTTGGGTTGTTAAACCTACCAGAAAAATTGACATCCCCAAAAAAGGCAAAAGACAGGCTCCTGAGACAAAAACAGATCACTTTAGCAGACACAGCTAAATCTCTAGACCCCCCAAACCTGCTCCTTACAGGTCCCAAACTGAAACAACGGCGATCGGTTCAGAGTGTGGAGACGGAGAACTACAAGGTTAACGCTCACTGATGGAGGCTTTGGCAATACGTTTGTGTGAAGTTCACTGTTCCGGTTCTCAAGTTTGATGAAGATGAGCCAAGTTGTGATTTATTTATTGATGCAGCTCGGAGCAATAATATACCAAGAAACCATCTGTTCTTCATGATTTAAGAGCACACACATGCACACACACACACACACACACACACGCTAAAGCAAATGTGCCAGAAGAGACAAAAACTGAATGTTGGTCACTGACTTTTCTTTAAATTTCCTAAAGTAGTACCTGAAGTTTCAATAACAATTCAAATAACTGAATCATCTTTTCAAAAGCCACAGTGGAGTAGAGAGGAGATAAGGACACGGATACGTGCGCGCCACATTCCCACGGAAACTTGAAAGAAAAGCAAAACACTGTGACGCCTGTGTCATCTGCTAAATGCCAAGGCTCCAGGACACACAAGCACCAACAGCTGGGCCTCTGGATGGCTTAGCTCATCCCTCCATCACCCCGGGAGACTGTACGGAGGTCAGGGCACAATCATTGGAGGCATTTTTGGCAGTACAAAGAACACTCAGGGCAGTGAGGTCTACTGAGTCAGACTCAGAGTCGGACATGTTGAACATCAAAACTAAACATTTCTCCATTTTTCAACACTAATAATTGGGCCTTCTCACGATAAAAGGAAAAGAAATGACCAAAATCACTGTTTTGGGAGAGTTCTTTACACACTGTCTTGGCCTTTGATGAAACGCCTTGGGTTACCACCTGATGACTAATGTGCAGAGCCGTTGCAGGGTTCAAAGCCTCCCCACTGCCCTGAGTGCTGGAGATCTGTGGGGTCAAGCAGCTGGCTTTGTTGAGAACTAAAACACACGAGGTGTTCAGCTGAACCAACGATCCCATTACCTGCTGTCGGATCATAAACGACAGTCTCAATATTTTGTACGCAGCCTGGGAACTTCGGATGCTTTCTTTGCAATTCAAGCAGCAGCGGGGAAGCAATAAAAATAGTTTCCACTATTAATTACGCCGACCCAACTGTGCCAACTGGGAGACATCAAGAGGAGTCATCACTAAATGAGCCGTAACTAACCAAGATGTTCTGAATTACACACACACACACCACAAGAAGACACACTAAAAAAAGTACATATATTGGATGTATATTGGACGCTTGTTGACTGGATTGGAAATTAATGGAAAGTTGAGGCCCAGGGAACATTGGGAGAGAGTTTCTTGAATCAAATGTAACACAAAGAAACGGTTATACTCAACCTACGATATCAAAATGTGAAATCTAACCCAAGATAAACAAGAGCCAAGCTTCAAACAGAGAGTTTCTAACTGATCAAATGTTAAGCTGTGTTCTTTGGCTTCAGAGTAGTTAACGTTCACAGTCCCTGACAGTTCTAAATAAATTGTCATTTGCAGCAGGTTGACCAGATGTTTACTCAGATAAATTCAGACTGACAAACCTCCCGGGTCTCTTCCCAAGTCTGAACTAGACCGCAAGTCTGAACAAGCAAACCCTTCCCCCGTCTCCCTCCCTCCCTCCCTCCCTCCCTCCCTCATGATTCCAAACACAAAGAGTTGAAAAAATTATAATTTCTAAATCACATGCCACTGGTGCAACAACATGAGATATTAATAAAGTTGAGTTTGTCCTTATTTGAGCAAGAATGTCAACTGCTTCTTGAGGAACATGAGGTCATATTCTGCTTTGGATGACTTTACTTGTACAAGACCTATTTGTACAAACTGCAATTCAAGAACCGTAAATAACATCATCACCTCCTTCTTATCTCATGATTCCAGCATGGGATTTTGCAACACTTTCCCCTTCACAACAGCGTCAATCCCACCTTCCTAATACAGAAGTCATTGTGTTTTATGTGTGTGTGTGTGTGTGTGGGTGTGTGCATGTCGCGAGCTTTCCAAACCCTCATTACTGCAGCATCGTACTTATTACTCATCCCATCCATACCAACCAGATGTGCATTGTGCCTGTGTGCTCAGCTTGCACCCAAAGACCGGATCATGGAAAATAAATCAGGTGGTAGTTGAATTTTTCAAGCTGTATTCGTACTTCCTTGCTTTTGTGCTTAACTTAAAAATAAATCACTTAAAAAGAGGAAAGCTTGAACGGTTTCATTGACTTCCAAAGCTGCTGAAAGGCTCTGACCTGCCAGAGGAATGCTTTTGCTGCTGCCAGTTGATTATCAGCATTGTCAGCGAGGGGTCACCCAGTCACTCATTCCCACTGATCAAAAATAGTTGAGGCGTACAAAGGTTTGACCATTAGCATTTTAAGTGCAATCTCAATTCAGGTTTCTCCAAGTAGCCTTTGTCAACCCTGCGGCGGCTTCCAAGGCCGGTCGGGTGTAGAAAAGAGCCGGTGATAAATGGAGCGGTGTTGGGTTTATGGGGCGAGTTTGTCATGTCAAAATGACCGCTTACTGACCAGGAATGCAAACACAGCTCCCCTCCGTGTCCTAACACTCGCATTCCACCACCGTGCACCCCTGTTGATAAATCTCTATATACAGTAAGAGAGCATGTTTTACGATTATCCTCCGAGATTCACCCACCGGGGAGGTCTCTTTGTGAAGATAAGTGGGGGGAAAGTGTCAGCGAGGGGATTAGTTTATAGCAACCCCTCCCCAACACACACATAGACACACACACACACACAGGAGGACTCTACATGGGAAAACATGTGAACATCTGGACAGCCACAGAAAAGTTTGTCATTCCACTGACTGTGCAATGTCACCATTTAAAAAAACCCTGAGGCGGTGAACAAGGGCCACGATCCCCCATTCTGAGGGTCAGAGTTCACTTCAGCAGACGAGGAAATGACTAACTTGAGATTGTAAAAACGTCTACAATCTGCACTCATCTGCAGCGATAGGATGTAACTCGCCTGCAGCTGAACTGAAACTGACATAAATTCAATGCGGACACACGCTGAACTGGCTGTGAGGTTGCTTTGTTGCCTGTTGAAGGTTTGTTTGAACCTTATGCGTCTGGCTTCACTCGGTCAAGAGGTGCATAGTACACTGTTTGTGTAAATCTTATCTAACTCTTTGGGAAGAACTGGCCCCGCCGTTTCGAAGAACTGAAAACCACATCACAGTCCAGGAAGAGTTTTGGTTGGTTCACCCTGAAGACTGAGCTGTAACTTTGAAGAGCACAAAAAGGGAGACGGAATACCGTTCAGCAACCTGCAAGCAACAAACATCTGAGACGAGGAGCAATCTGTGAATCTAAATAAATGACTTACATGGGGAGAAAATGTTACGTTTAGGACTTATAAATGCACAATGGAAATGCCTCTAACTGGGTTTGGAGCTCTTGAGTGCTACGATCTGGCCAGGATCCATCTTGAAACACCTCAGTGCTTCTGTGTTTCTGCAACAGTGCCTCACCGGTTCTTGTTTTGTTTGAGTGAGTGCAACACAAACCAATGGGGGAATGCGTTTTTGGCAGCAAAGAAGTCAGACTTCGCTGTGCCCATAATTGGAACCCTACTGAGAGCAAACTCAAAATGATCCCTTGGCAAGAGGTAAACAGGACAGATGGTGCCAGCTTTCGGCCCTTCTGAGACACGTGATCGGTCTCCAGCATGGCACATCACTCAGCAGATTTAAAAAGAGTTGATTCTGCTCCAATAAAGGAGATAAGTCCTTTTAAACCTTGACGAAAGATATAATCAGACCAATATCTGCGTATATCGGCAGGAAAATGTCTTTTTTGTTTTTTGGACGACCACAGAGGGACAAGCTAACTGAAATAAATTGCAGTTGACCTCTGGACCCTGATATCAATGACCGCTCATCTTTCAGGAGAAGAGGCCGGTAACCATGGAAATACATAATTAAAAGGGCTATTGTGCGCTGACAATCCTCTGGTGTGCCACAGGGGTGCCTCTGCTCTTACAAAGGGGAGCATCTGACAGATTTCATACGAGTTTACACGGGCATACCGAGACGCGCGTTCCCACAAGACAAAATCCTCCCACAAGACAGCCACGCGAGTGTGACAAAGGAGATGGATAGATAAATAGATTTAATGAAAGGAATATATACATATACAATCTAAAGGTTCTTCTGGATCGTATACAGGAGAGTGACGGTGTCAAGCCAGTGCTAAGGGAAAGTAAGAGTGTGTGAGACCATCAAGCCTCAAGTGTCTGAAGTTTCCCAGACACTGCATAGTAGGGGTTCTGATCAGTGAATCTGAGAGGTCAAAGGACTGGTGAGGGGCAGAGGGAGTAGAAAATAGCCTCAGATAAGGTTACTGGGCTAATAAACAGGGAAATAAAGCATTGTGGCCTTTGGGTGCACATTTACAGAGCTTTGTGACACATTACCTTGGCTATTCATGCTTGACCTCTTTCTGCTGAAAGTCAAAGCCCACCGACCTGTTAGGGACTCGACTATTTACAAGTTTTAGCCCAAACTGCTGCAGTGAGACATGAAGGCACTCGGTTTGGAAGCCGGTTGGATTGGAAGACAAAATGCTAAAGAGACATTTCAATTTCAAATCTATGTCTGACCTCTGGATTATAAGGTTCTGACTACATCTGGCTGAAGTCTTACATCTTTTGAATTTTTTTAAAATCCCCCCAGAACATAAAGCAAACCTTCATCTCATTTTTCAAACAAAATGTCAGATAGAACCTGAAAATACTGCGGCCATCATTTAGTCATTTTCATGGTTCTGAGGGTCTATTTCCTCTTCCAACCATCAATCTATAGACCAGCATACATCTGTAGATCTTTAACAGAGTTGGTTTGAATGAGCGATCGCAGATGGTTTGGCTGTGGTGCATGACTTTCTATCCCACAATGATTCACAGTGATGCACACACACCATACCTTGAGGCCACGCTAACAGGCAATACCCAAATGAGAGGTCTTGGTGGTGAACCAGCCATTGCCCTGTCTATACATTCTGCTTCAGGGTACAAAGATGGAAACAGGATCAGAGAGAGAGAGTGATTTGCCTGCGGTTTATATTTAATGTCAAAGTCTCATGGAGCCGTTTGAGAATCACATCACTTACACCTGCATCAAAGAATGTGGGAGATGTGTGACATTTGCTACAGAAACCAAAGGCAGAAAATCTAAAGAATCAAACAAGCTAACAAATCGCAGTTTAACCGCTTGCAAATGTGAAGCTATTTGGGCTCCAGGTCTGTCACTTAATCCTGAAACCAGAGACATGTTGTCCACTCGAGTCTGTCAGTGGAGCAAGCTGTCAGGAAGATAGCAACGCTGTAAAAAGACATTCTGTGATATGACCTGGGAGTGGGAGGGGGGGGCGGGGGGACAGGGCAGAGACCCGGGGACAGGGATGAGACTTCTGCTATAGAGACTGACTTCCTATAAGATCAGCAAACATCCCAGTTATTCTCATTTTGTTTAGTCTCCAAGGACATTTACAGACATCCTGGGGATGATCCTCAAACCCAGACAGGTCCAACAAATTCTTTAGGATTATACAAATACATTGAGATTTACACTTCTGGTGGATGTTTACCTTTTTGATTTAAGGAGCACTGCTTTATAGGATGTGTTCTCTCTCAGGTTATCTTTCACTTTAAGTGGCAGCTACAGTGCATTTTCTCTTTTAGTCCAACAATTCATCTTTATTTTATATATGCCATGCTGGAATTTACAGTATGGAGCCCAGCGGCTCTCACACAGCAACTCAAAGGATCTGTTTCAAACCAAAAACACAAGCAACTAAAAGCATCAGTCAAACAGAAATCACAAGTAAATGAGATTGTGGAGTTCCACAGTCACTTAACTGTAATAAACTGGAACATGCAGTTCAAAACAAGGCCACCATCTCAAATCAAGAATTAATTACAATCCGTCCCTTTAGTGCAGACGCTCAATTCACAAATACTTTCAACAAGCACGGAAATGCAGATTGATGCCTCACTGAAAACCGGTTAATGCAAACACGACTGCTCCTCATGCACTCAGTACACCATGACCACCTCATCTATTCATTCTGACAAGACGACTGCACGTCTAACCTGCCCATCAGCCACTCGCTGTCAAAGTAGACGTGCGATTCTGCATGCCAAATTATCCATTTCATGCACAAATATTTTACAACGTCTGGGTTTTCATCTTGTGTAAACAGAGATGAAGTGAGGCCAACAGAAACACGAAACCTTGCTTAAATGTTCCCAGTACTACAAATAGTGCATGCCATGGCAGAGGAGATACATGGGAAATCAAACCATATATCACACCTGCATTCAAGAACTCCCATTTGCTTAAAAGAGCAGATGGAAACATATCCCCAGTTCACATTTTATTCAATCTGAGATGCAAGAAATGTGTTTGGTACAAATGTAGGTAGGAACATGACCTGCTGCAAAAGATCTGCAGGCTGGAGTGTATGAGATGTTTGAGCAATGTCTGTTTGAGCAAGAATGCAGTTGGCCTGACAATGGAGCATGAAATCAAGTGTGTGTGTATGTGAGAGGATGTGTGTGTCTGTGTGTGTGTGCGTTACAATGACCTCCTAGTAGTAGGTCCCAAGCAATGTAAGGAATTGGGGGGGGAACACATCCATGCAACAGGTTAAATGCTTTAAGGAATGCTGGCACCATGCTTGTTAGTCTGCAGCCAGTAATTCCCCTCAAGAACAGGACCTCCAAACCCGAGCATGCGTTCTTCCAAATCCGTTTACTGTGCAGGGGAAACAGGATGTTGCTGTTAAAATCACCAACACTGTGCTGACTGGGATAAACAACAAAGGTATTGGGTGTGAAGCGAGACACACGGGAGAGTGGAGATTTTTAAAACTGGTCATGAATGAATCCCAGAACTAGGATTCATTTCTAACCAGCGATTACCTTCATGGTCACTAACTGACAAGCACTGATACCCATCATCCTCCTCGTTGGGGAGAGTGTGGCACTCCACGGGGAGATGTCCCTCATCCAGGAGCGTCCAGCAACTGTCACGCAAGATCTCGCAGAAACCCCGGCAAGGTGGCACTGCTGGCAGCTGGCCCGGAGAGTCGCACTTTGGCAATAAGAGAAGGCTGAAAAACCACTCCAAGCTAAGGTGGCAATGAGACCGCAGCAGCCATCCCCACTTGCTCAAGAGCACCCGGACCTCCTCCACGCTGCTCTGGTTGAGGTAATTGGGTACGACAAAGCTTCCACCGACCATGGAGGAGCAAAAAGGGAGAGCAGTATCTAGCGACAAACAGCGTGGAGATTCTAGGACCATTGCTGATATCGCTACCTCTGTGTGGTTCTCACCTGGAGCCTGGCTACCTGCAACTGTATGATTAGTCAGTGTTGCTTGGTGACGTTCTCCATCTGTTACACTTACAGTTTGGTTGGTTGACAGTGGCTGGCTAGTTGGAAATGCTAGACCGGGTGTTGGAGGTTGCCTGGGTGTGGGCTTTAAGGAATTGGTATCTGGGGGAAGTGGTATCTCAAAAGCGGATTGAGGTTGGCCATGGAACATTTTTGGGGTAATAACAGGTATTTGGCTCATGGTAAGGACCTGACTAGGTGGTGATTCATCTTCTGGTAATTCAATATTTCTCGCTGTTTGGTTTTCTTTTGTCATCTCAGATTTGTTGATGTATGTTGCAGAATTAAATTCACTGGCATTCCAACTAGAGCTGCTGTTAACCTGTTCACTTACTTCTACACTGATGCCATTTTCAAGAGAACCATTAAGAATTTGCTTTGATCGACCCTCTACAGAATTACCTGAGTCACGCCCCGCCTCTGTTTTGTTGGAAATGATCGTAGCGTTACTTTTGAATGACCCATCTGTTTGAAATCCAGATCCCAAGCTCAAACTATCAGATCCTCTAGAACCCATACCCTCTAGTGAGAATGTGCCATTACCCTGTTGACCTGCTGTGTCCTTTTCTGATGTTGGCTCATTCTCCAATTGTGGCGTCGGCCTTACAGCGGTCAGCTCTGGTGTGGGCCTTAAGGTGGTCAGCTCCGTTGACTGATCCCAAGTCTGCCCAATCTTTTGGACCACATTCACAGCATCAGTGGTCTCTGACCCTGAGGACCGCTCCCCACTACCTTCTGGACTTCCAGACCCCTCATGGTCCACCGTTGGGGGCGAAGTCGTTGTTTCACTCCAAGTGTTCCAGAACCAAGCATCAGAACAGCTTACCAACAAAAACAAAATTCCAAACTGGGTCTTCATCTTAAATATCCTCTCAGATCAGGCAGAGTGGGCTATGACATATCCACACTGTGACTCTCACTCACACACACACACACACACGTACACACACACATACACTTTCCTCCAGCTCCGCTCAAGTGCTGGCACACACTCCACCAGGCTGAGGAGGAAAAGTGAAGAGGAGTGTCCCATTCAAACGGGTGTAGGAGGAGAGAGGAGGAGGTGTGGTCGGCATCGGCTGCCCTGGCCATATTTCTTCCTCATGGCTCCTCCCCCTCCTTTTGTCACAGCAGTGAAAAGCAGCCTCTCCTGCTGACTGATACCTTAGAAATACTGCAGCTTTGCCTTTCACTTTAAAACACGGATGCTTTCAGTGTTTTACAATAAAAGTCTGTTTGTTCTCCCTCACTTGGTGGCCTTTGTCTCAACGAGATAATGAGACAAGACAGATCTGCCTTAGAAATCCACAAACTGTGCGAAACTGTAGTGGGAGAAATACAGACAAAAGTTGTAGTGATGTGATTTGTGAAACATGAGGACTCAAATGCTGCACTGGAGAGGAGGTCTGGAATGTGAGGAGCTGTGTGCCCCCCCTCCCATTACCCTGCAATACTGTAAATGTCTTCTACGTGCAGGAAAGAGGCGAGACACAATAAAGCCACAATCAATAATGTAACCACTGTAATAACTGCAGGTGCATTCATCCATTCAAGTTAGAGATCGACTTAATGGATCGAAACAAACTACATAAAGGTTCCAATGCTGATGTTTCTTTAAAATGAAGGCGCCATAATGCTCTTTCAAGTGAATATGCACAGACATCAGAAGGAGACCCCCCAGCCTTCAACTGGCCCCAGAATGACCTGAAATATTACAAAGTATGTAATATTTGTGATATACTCCACAGAGGATTCTCCCCACAGTGCCTCTATAATGTATGTTGGGTCAAATGTATATATAAACAAGAAGGAAATTCAATTAAGTCTGGTAATAAATTCCTCATCATATTTTCTTTGGCTGTAGCCTCAGCCTGTCTCTGCATAAATCCCCCTCCCTGCCCCGCACGGTGCCGTTCACTTCTCCATCCACCTCAGACCCCCTCTCTTTTCACCACTATGCAGTTACACAGTAATCCAGACCTGCCTTTCTTGTCCAGACTGGTTTTTCTATACCGCCTATAGGATCGGTTGACAGAGACCCTCGACATCTGCTAATGGGAGCTTAGTGATTAAAGGAGCAGGAGTTTTGAGAGAGCGCTCCTCCAATAAAGGCTGGAATTCTGCGGCGTATCCTTCTCTATCGTTGAGAGAATGAAACTTGAACTCGTCGGATGCAGGCCGAGATGTCCTGACACTAGTTTGAAGACTTTATCCCCTAGCCTAAAGGGGGTCGGGGTCTTTGCTCGGGGGGTCACAGATGATCCGACTGACCCCATTTTGTAGGATCACGCTTGTTTGGTTTAACACACAGACAGAGAGACGAAACACTCTGTGACTTATGAAGCAGAAAGACGGGGTTTTCTGCCCAAACCCGGGGATGTTTGGGTGCTTTTCCATGACTGCAAAAATATTTGATATAATAAAAAGGGAATACTGTTGTAAGTCACAAGAGAGGCTGTAAATCCTTCAGGGCAGAACATGACTGTGCTACTTGAGATCCTCCTCTCTGCTTGTGTCTGTCTGGGTTTTATTTTAAAGAACACTGGAGTCCTGCGCAGAGTTAACAACCTCATAAAACACTTTTTTACCTTTCAGGATCATAAAGCAAAGGTGTGTTTGCCACTGGGAAATAACGTAAACATCACTAGGTTAAAGATTCATCCTAAAACTGTCATATAGAGACAGTTTAACTACAGGGAAAGAAGAGGAGCAAACTTCCTGCGCCAAAGCTGCAATTTAGCTTCATCGGATAAGAACAGAAATGATAGAATGTGTTTGGCAAGACATTAAACTGAGGTAACAAAGGGACAAAACATAGATAAGCAACTGGGCTTATGAGTTTGTGATCTTCATCTCTTCATTCTTGTTTAGGTTCTGAGTTTTGAACATCATATCTAAAGCATACAAGGTTCCAGGTCCTGCTCAAAAATGGCAAATACATGGATTTGACTTCCCCTTCCCTTTTAAAAAGTGAACCTTGAGTTTCCCGCCCACATCAGTGATTCCTGCTGTCCAGGCCATCATTCAGCCTCCATCTACTGTCGGAAGTCCCTCCAGTGTGATCTCTGTTGTTTTTGTTCTCCAGTCTTTCCGTTCTATTAAGTGCGAATGATTCCAAATCCTTATGAGTCACAAGAGGAGAAAATATCTGCAGAAGTCATAAGGCCTATCATCAGGAGAACAGAAGAAGTGTGTCTAACTCGAGTTAGAGTGAAGAATTAGAGAAACGCCTGCAGTCAGAAATCCCTGAGTCACTGAGTTCAGATGTTTGGAAAGCTTTGCTGCAAGTGTCGCGTGTGTGGCCGAGATAACAACTTGTCACCTTGTCAAGAGTTCCCTCACATCCTGAGAAAGGGAGTGTTTCCTTACGGAGACACCTGACGAGGGACGGACAACATCCAGTGACAGTGTTTGACTTTTTTCCAAAAAAAGGAAGTCTGCAGAGAACATACCAGGAGCTTAGAGCCCCGCTAAATAAATAAATACTTCTGCTTCTTCTTCCACTTCTTTCATGTCTGCCACCGCCTTAAATGCACAAACCGGGCATAGTCGTAAAGACAACACACACACACACACACACACACAGCAGACGCTTCCTGTTTTTTCCAGAGTGACGTTCGTCTCTGGAACAGATAATTACAGTGATGTGCTTGGATGCTGAAGACAGAAGAAGGCAAGAAGGGAATCACATTTTGAGATGACAGACGGGAGCACATAAAACTGATTTACACACACACACACACACACACATACACACACACACACGCACAGCTAATTTTGCAACCATGCCACCCTTTCCCCTCTCCTCTCTGAATGATGTCACTATCCACCTTCAGGTATCCATTCAGAACACCTGGCAGCTCTCATTCAAAATAACTTTATCAGTGGCAGACGAGAGGGGCAGGAGAAGAGGAGACGCACTGAGGCTCTCGACCTGGGAGATCTCATCACTGAGCCTTCTGGGGGGCTGGAGATGCTGAAGATCGAGCATATCTGCATTTTTCCGTTCTGGTACAAAGGCTCTGTTGTGTGTTCTTTCCCCTCACCTGTCAGTGCGTCATGTGTTAAAGTGTAATTTGTTCACATCTGTGCCACCGCCAGAACAAGTTCCTGCATATCGCTTTGACTTAGGGACTTGCAGGAGTTTCACAACTGCATGTTACAGCAGTTTACAAGTAGTTTGATGCTTAAAGTTCTGCTTGTATCTCACATACGTTTCATTCTATAATGACCCGTGCAGTCTTGAGAAGTTCAGACGGGGCATTAAGTGGAATTCCAGGCCCTCTCAGAGCCACAACGCACGGACAAAAGCACGAAACCTAAAACCGGGATTGAGTTGGAGAGCTGAAACCATCAATGGGAGGATGGATGACCCGACTAATTACAACACCAACAAAACCTGCCGAACATAATCCATCAGAGGCTGGAGGCGTCCAATTATCTGTCAGGACGTCCTGACTCGCATTCAGAGATCCAGTTTCATGAGCCGGCTGCCAATCATACGCCTGGGATAAATATAGCTCTGGCTTTTGTGAATGATTGAAGAATACAAGCAGCCGTATTCATGCATTAGAAGTGTGATTCTGAACGTCACTCCTCACGTCAATCACCTGGGATTCTGCTTTTTATAGACGCAGCCTCCAAACGTCCATGTGATTGAGTCAGACAGAGAGTAAGAACCTGCCTGTGCTCATCTCCAAGTTCTCTTTCTGACCTCAGCGGAGTGTAACTGCTGCACAAACAGAACAGGCATGAAAATAGAGGCACGTAAAAACACAGAGTGACAACCTACAAACACGACTCGCTCGTCTTTGACCCCCGCACCGACCTGCTGTTGTTTCAGTGAGCGAGGGTCGCCGACCTCTCGCTGTGAGTCACCGTCTCACTGGATACACAAGCGTTAAGCCCCGAGCAACAATACACACACACACTGCCAAGCTCCCATATAGCTGAAACGCATGTACACACACACACACACACACACACACACATAAACAAGCAAACTGGGCTGCCGTCACACAGCTGAGCAGCAGTATAAACAGCAAGATACAAACAGATCGAACTCTAGAGAACATATGGTTGAAAGCCATGCAAACACACAAGCACACACACACACACACACACACACACACAGCAACGCCCGAGCTGCAGCCAGGCAGCGCGTTGCAGTTGAGCAGCAATGTAAACACGCCTCAATCCAAATCAATGGCGGGACAGCGACGCATGAGGAAATGCTTGGAGTGCCATCATCAGATAAGGCCCCACTCTGAGCCGCAAACAAATGCTGACCTGTAACCCTGGGCAACAGGCGGCAGCAGAATGATGAATCGCCGTACAGTTACACAGAGGATTCACAGGCTGTCAGGCTCAACTGAGGGGAGTCGTGAATCTTTGCAAACTCCATTCACCTCCCAATGCTTTGGTTTAATGAGTAACTTCACTCTGCCCCAGAATGTGAGCCGACTCGGGGTCTGCAGTGATTGATTGATGGACGACTGACTGAGCAATGATCTGGTTACAAGACTGACAACAACATTTCTCAGTCATATATGGATCATTAAAGAAGCGAGGGTTTGTTTCCCAAATCAGACTCATCAGATTCTGCGTTAAACCAAAATGAAAAGGCTGCAGTTCAACCTGGCACCAGCAGAGGGACAACTGTGTTCTGAAACATGGACCAGGTTAATGTAGGACCAAACCACACCAGAACCAAATCCCTTACATCTCTAAGACCTGCAAACTGTGACTGTGTGTGTGTGTGTGTGTGTGTGTGTGTGTGTGTGTGTGTGTGTGTGTGTGTGTGGCGGGGGTTGGTGAACAGCATGGAGGTCAAGAGGTCACAACTATCAGATTAAAGGCGATTGGGGTCTTTGCTCTCAAAAACACTTCAGGTTGCAGAGGTTCTTCAGATAAAAAAGACAAATTTGTACACGAAAACAAAGAAGAAGGAACATTTGTATTTGTTTTGTTCTATACGGACTTAAACTTAACCCATTAAAGGGCTCTGGTATGGAGACACATGGTTACGTCAGAGTAAAAGGCCTCCATTATGCGTCTGTAAACTGATTTATTCAGGCATGTAAACGTTTTACTGTGCAGCTTCACAACTCCATTCTATTGATTCTGTGCTTAAATGAGGCTTAATCACATGTTTGCCTTTAATTGAGTACTGAGTGTATATAAACATACCAACAGTTACTCAGTGGTGCTGTGGAATTCCACTAAAAAAAACGTCTGTCTCTAGCTGTCTGTCTCTAGCTGTCTGTCTCTCGCACCGGCTATTGTCTCCTATTGTCTTCTACAACCAAAGCAGAGTCTCAGACAGAAAGAGACTAAAAACCAGAAAGAGTCAACAGTCCAATCAAAACACTGCGTGCACTCCTGAGATCAAACTTTCTCGTTGGCACTTCAGAGACGATCGCCCTGCTCTGCGTCTGCGTCTGTCAGGCATTCACACCGAACAGCCCTGTATCCAGTGGAGACAGACAGTCAGACGGAGCCCTGCAGCGATCCTCACACTCCTGCTCAGGCAAGCAGAAACAGCTTGGCTCTGACTCCCGAGTAAGACGCATTCCATAACAACGGGAGAGAAAACGTCGCCCGCAGTGCCTAAATGATAGATACAGTACAGGGAGAGGCCCCGGAGCTTCTTTACACAGCGTATACGGGATTAGAGCATCAAACAAGCGCTCCTTTTCTACAGCAGGACACCTTCACATCTCCAACAGACGCTGGATTAATAAGAGAACGTATGCAAACTTACAAACACCAAGGAAACCCAGATTCACTCATTCATGTTTGGGGACTTTACATTGATTGAAGGGAGTTCAGGGAGACTTTGCAGAGTTAAGCTGCGACAGGGAGAAACCCCCATGATGTCATGAGAGTCAGATTCACTTATCTGGCACAGCGCCCTCTACAGCCACAAGAGCCTTTATGCATGTCCAATAAAACCTGATTTGATGTGGGAAACCAGTGGAGCCTCCTTTAATGTGAACAAAGTGCATGTTTGGACTTATTTGGGACGGTGTTTGGGCATTTCCTGTCTCCTGGGGACTGAATTGGACATTTTATGATTATGTCACGTGGCAGACAAGCATCAAGAAGCCTCGCTCACCTTTTAAAAACATCTCCACACCAAAGCATCAAGCTTCTACCTGTAATCACTCCACTAATTAGTACAGTGTGGAGTAAAAAGCATCCGGAAGCCTCTGTGAAGCTGTAATTGATTCCTGTGAGGTGTTAGAGTAACTAATGACAGACACAGGAAGCTAAAGTTCCCCCCTGAAGAGGAGCGTGGACGCACAGAGACCTTTACCTTGTTAAACCGTGTGCTGAGCCGTAGCAGAACATTAAAAGCTTGTTTACAGAAGCATGATGTTGTTGTGTAATGGCTGGAGATGTGTGTTTACTCATCCAGGCGTTAAGGTGAAATGTTTCCACTGAGGCCTCTGGGAGAATAACCTTCACCCACAGCTTAAACACATTTCATCCATTTATGTGTTGTTTTTAGTGTGTGTGTGTGTGTGTGAGTGAGTGAGTGAGTGAGTGAGTGAGTGAGTGAGTGAGTGAGTGAGTGAGTGAGTGAGTGAGAGAGAGAGAGTGTGTGTGTGCGTGTGTGTAGTAAAGAGGAAACATGCTGCAGAGGAAACTAAACTGATAAAAGATAAACGAGGCTGGGGCAGGTTGACAAAACTGTGTAATCAGTGCAGCAGTGTAAACTACACACCCTGGAGTGGAGGTGAAGCTGTGTGAGAGTAGCTCCCCCTACTGTCCAGGAAGTGTACCTGTCTCTCTCTCTGTCTCTCTCTCTCTCACTCTTACACACACACAAAGATTTGTTTTGAGTTCACAGTGATCAATGAGATGAAGTGTGTGTGACGTGCTCCCTTTATGTGACGTAGGACATAAAGCATACAGGTGGCGTCCTCCTCCTGATAACAAACACACCTGTGGAAAACCAAACACACACAAACACAAATGTTGTCGACAGCTCCCGACACCTCCTGCCAGCTGGTGGAGATGGCGAGGGTTAAAGACCGGACAGTGACATCACCACAACCACCGCCGCCATCACATCATGTAAACACTCTACAACACACCGTGAAGTGTGTTTGTATTTATGGGTGTGGACATTCACAACAGTGAACAATGGAGCTCTGTAAGATCATCAAATCATCACACAGAGTTTATTTTCACCAGCAGTGCCAACGCTGCAGCAGCAGTCAGCCAGGCAGTCAGGCAGTCAGGCAGGCAGTCAGGCCTCCAGCCAAACCTGAAACACACCTGTGCTGTTGACGCCACGGCACAAAGAAAACCACAAACATGTGTTTGCAGCGGTTATGCTTCCTGAATGATGGGACGACGCTATCAAGACCTTGAAGATCTCGTCTCTGGCATTTAAAGGAGCATGAGGAGACCTGCCAAGAATAATACCAATAGATTATAGAACCATCACTGCCAAGATCTGAAGACACCGAGAGAATCATAACACATCTCCACCCAATCCTGTCAGAGAAGTCAGATAAGAAGCCAGAAACACAAACGATCCTGCTGCCTTAATCCTGCTGTTCCCTGTTCTCACCTGCAGAGGGAAACACAATCACAGCGCCACTCAAGGGGACTCTGATCTCATTACAGTTCAAAGCACTTCTTGGGTCACAGGGATGTGACTTGTGTGTACGCACAGATGCAGAAAAACACAAACACACACACACCCACACAGCCACACACCCACACACACAATCACACACATGGACAAACAGGATAGCAAAGTATATTTACGTCTTTGCAGGAACCAGAACCTAAATATTTAGTTACACTGCTGGACACACTGAGCCAAAACACAACTTTCTCAATTCTTTCTTCTTTTCTAACTGGAAGCAACGTTTTTTTTTTTAACAGATTCATCCAATTATCGTTCCACCACATTTCCCCATGTAGTCACTATATATGGTCATTTTACATGGGAAAGGTTCCAGATAAGCAGGAGAGTTAGAGAATATACATGACATCTACTTTCATTTGATTAATAAGGCCAATTTCTAACACAACGTGGTTTAAATTAAAGTTGACTCCCAACTTCCAATTAAAGCCAGACCTGGGTTCAGGACCTGTAAAAGGTCAATAAATGATTCGTTTTCTACTAAACAACAAAGAACTTCTGGACATCACAAAGTCCAGGAAATCGATTTCAGAAAGCCAAACTTATTTTTCCTTAATGAACTGGAGGGGAAAGTTTTAGGGTCATTTGAAACAAGTGACCTACATGAAAGAAGCACAGAGGAAGAAGAAGCACGGCGGCACAGGAACACGATTTAATGAGGAGAGAAACCGCCTCCATTAAAATGCCTTCACCGCAAAGGACAAACACGGGGGCCGGCTTGTGAGCGCAGCACATGGCATGAATGGCCGACTGCCAGAGCTGCACCGAGCTTTCCCATGGCTTCAACCACTGGATAACATCAACCAATTATGTGTGGTTTATACTCTGCCTTTTCTCTCCCCCCCCTCCTCCTCCTGTGATTGTCGTGTCAAAGGACGGCCTGGCAGCTCCGGGTGAACTTCAGCTAAGGGTCATCTTGGTCTTACAAATCATTTACCTGCTTTCTAGACCTGAAAGGAGCAAAGCGGGACTCTCCCACACCTGGAATCCAGACAGTCTCTGGAGGGTCACAGAGTTAAAAATGTCCCCGTGCATTCAGTTTAGCCTCATATTTACTGAGGTATCTCCAGCTGGAGCGTACAGGCGTGTGAAGGTCCATTGTACGAGCGCAGGAGACAAGAAAAGACATGAGGCGCTGCTTTATTAGTGATCAGGTCCTGAAAAATGAAGCGTTCTTCGTCTTCTCCTTCTGGCAGAGATTGCAGTTATTAGCAGGAACCAGGTGACTACAGGTCAGAGCGCCGGGCCTTTTGACTGGGAGGTCGACACTTTGACACCCAGGATGAGCCGGGAAAAGATCTGAATAGAGGGAAAACCAAAGGAGGGACTTTCTCCTCTGTGGGAAAGTGCCCTTGAGCAAAATGCCGGCCTGATGCAAATGTCTAACAGGAGTGGATCAGTCCCAGGTTGCGAATGGGAGCATGTTCTGTTCTGGATGTTTTTGTAGAGTAATATTGAAGCTTTTAACTTCTTTCCTCCTAAGTAAAGACATGTGGCCCCAGCCTCTAGGGGCCGGTAGCTGCACCACATGTGCTTCTTCAGCTACAATGCTAAATTATTCATTCTTCTTCTTCTACTGTAGGTTATTGAGCACGAATTTGCTGCATCTGTTGAAAGCTACATCTGTTTGTTATGAATGTGATGTTGAAGGCTTTCCCCCCCTTCCTGAGCTAGAGACACATCTAAGTTAAGGTTTTGATGAGTCACCGGAGGAGGAAACAGGTCACAGCTCTTCTGTTTTCCATTGATAAACAGCGGGCTGAGGTGAGTCTGGAGGGGGGAGAGGTTAGCACAGGTATTGCACATACCAGCTGTTCTGCTGTGATGCACCAGGAGCCTAACAGCCTAACAGCAGAGTCCGGAGCAAGTCTCAACCTTTCCTTCTTCAGACATCTGACACACATCAAAGAGGCCAAGGGTCCCATTAGGGGCCAAATGCCAAGTCATATTTTGTCACCTCATAAAAAAATGTCAAGATTCCAACCAAAGCCGTGATTAAGCTAATCAACTGGACACATTCTCCACAAAACAACACGTAGGCGGCTGCCAGAGACTGTCAGAACTGAGAGAGAGAGATTGATCACCTTCCTGCGCCAACAGGAAATAATGTCTGTAAGCCAAAAATGCTCTTTAATTGTAGTTAAATAACAGGTTTGCAGTATTGGTTGATCACAGCTCAGAGCCACGTCTGACGGTCCGACCCCGGTGCTGACAGTGCTGTCACGCTCACTTCCCACCGAGATGAAACGACGGGAGATCGGAAGTCCGGCATTAGGAGTGTTGACTTTTGGGATTAGTATCCACGGCCAGATGGGCAAAAAAAAAAAAGGAGAAATTATTCAGACGGTTCTTTGAGAGACATCTGCAAACAACTTCACAGGAAGACAAAACACAACTGACATCTTTCAAACAATCCCCTTGACCCTTCGTGTTTTCTTTCAAAAATGCCAAATCAGTGAGTGTGTGTGAGTGTGTGACTGGCTGAGCCGACAGCGCAGCACTCCTGTTCCCCCCGAGGACTCTTTCCTGTACTTATTTATTTTTGCTTGGGCGCTTGTTGTTTCTAAACTGTCCTTTCCCAGATGAGCACAAGCACCAAGAATGTAGGATTATGAGACAGCTGCTCTGTAGGGTAATCTAAAGAAAGTGGTAACCATGGAGAGGCTGTCAGGAGGGAACGCCAAATACACGTCAATAAAACAGAATGAGAATGCGGGCAAAGTTTCAAGTCAATCAAAAAGTGGTGCTACACACAAAACATGTAGAGAATGATGGAAGCCGTTTGTTTGATTGGTCCTTTAGTAACACGATGACATCAGCAGGTCTCACATCTGCATTTCCCTGCCTTAACACATGGTTAGACACGCCCACAAAGTGCCATTCGCGTGATTGGTAGATCATCATCGGCTAATCGGAACGGAGCAGGCTTATAGAAAGGGGTCCGTTTTCACTCAGACTGCACATCTGTGCTGCAGTAAGCGAGATTATCAGTGGTTGAGTGTTTACTTTTGGAGCTTTCAAGCACAGCAAAGCTTTCAAAATGAACTCTCAACTCTGTAATAAAGCAAAACTCTGACAATAATAATAATTCAACACTGCATTGGATAATTCAACAGTACTTCATTTAGACATGTTCATGATTGTGAATGAGGTCATTGAGGTGTAGAATATGAGGCTCTTTATGTTGAGTGTGAAGTGGTTCAGGTGTGTGTTGCCTTTAATCAGCAGTGTATCGCTTCAGGGCCGTCTGATTCTTTAAAGGTGCTGCGTTAGACGTACAAGTGAAAACACAGCCCCCATGCTGACAGAGCAACCCGCGTGTGTGTGTGAGAATAGCGGGAACAGTGTGTTTGTACGGTCCCCTCTTTGTTCACAGCCCCATGAATGGCACCGCTAACATGATCACAGAACATGTTGGTGCTGTGGTCCAGCTCAGCTTTCATGTGGCCTCAAACTTCATGTTTAACTTTTGTAATGATTCCGCGTAAACCGGGGTAATTGTGCCGTCCGCCCACATGAGCTCAGCCTCTTCTTTCACGCAGCAGTCTCAAACACTAAGAGTCCCCACAGTGCTGGTAGACTTGGCTGAGGTACAAACCAGCACCTTCACCCAGACAGGAACGGACCCAGACGCTGATGTGCAGAGACACGAATCTGCAGCAGCCGCTCGGCTATTATTGATTGAAAGCATCTTTGCTGTCGTGTATTTGTCCTGTGGTTTGTGCATCAAAGCAAGAGCCAAAACACACACACACACACGCACTGGCCGCTTATCTGATTCCATTAAGATTAAAATAGAGATTTAAGCATCAGACAATGCAGATCAATCGCACACAAAGCCGCCCGGTTTCATTTAAGTTCAAATCTCCGTCTCAGAGTCTCAGACGGTGTTTGTTTCCGTTCGGGTGACTCATGAGTCAGAATGAGTAAAAACTGTGCTCTGCGGTTGAAGATCCTGAGTCAGGCCGAGGGTGGGGTAAAGGGGAATGTTGTCTTACTCGCTAACAGATGGAGGGGAAACCCACACACGTCCGTTTGCAGACAGCCGATAACACCAGGGATGAGCCAGGAGAACTTTACAAACATTTATACCTTTGCAAACATTTACACCATCATCAGCCGTGTGTTTACCCCCGATGCTTCATCTTCTAACTCATTTGTTCAACTTCTGGGATGGAGCACAATGACGCTTTATGTGGAGAGAAACTCTCACCCTGTCGAGGAAGACGCTCCTCAAATCGACCTATAATGAGGTCTCAACTGTGCAGAGGAGCACAGTACACGCCTGCCTTTGCCTTTAACACGTATGTGCCGTGTTTCATGCATAGGTGTTTGAGTCAAGCCAGCGACTTTGACACCAACGCGAATGCAGCTTTGGACTTTACAAATGGTTGGATAGGTTCAGCATTGTCCTCCCGACTCTTAATCCCAAAATGAGACTCAAAGCATGTGTCTGAACATCAAAAGGTCCCTGTGAACGTTGGTGGAGCATTCTTCTGTAGCCACGCCGATGAAAGGGAGTCCTTTTCCCCAAAAAGCTTTGCTAAACCTGCCGGGGACAAAGAGCGCTGAAACGGTCAATTATGAAACACTAAGACACACTAAGATCCACTGTGAACGCCAAGAGCTTTCTTCACTTTCTTTCTTTCGGGGAACATTAATGTTGAATTGTAAGAGAAGTGGGACTTAAGAGAAGATTTAAGAGTATTTCTCTGTTGTGTCAAACACTTACATAAACACTCGGCTGATGTTATCTGTGTTATCCTGCTAATCACACATGAAAAGGCTCCTAAATCACGTGTGTGTGTTCCCTTAATCATGTGTGATCTGCCTACAAAGACCAAACTTAGAACCTGAATTAATACCTTATACCTGACTTCCTGTGGCTGTCACAATAAAAGCCACATGCAAAGAGATCTTAGGTGGTCCACATTTACTCTGGAAAGCCTTAACAGAGGCAGAAGGCTCAGCAGACTGTGACACACGATGATCTAAACCCCCGCTGGAACTCAGTGTCTTACATTTCACCTGTCATGAGGCAAAGTAACTAAGAGGCAAACAAATGAATTCAATCAAAGTGTGTTTTCACCGCTTAATCCAGTGTGGCGGCCCAGACTTGCACCACACTGGAGGAAGAGTATGTTTCTAATAAGCAGCAGGGGAGATCGCTGCTTCTCTTCCAGATTTACAAACACACAACCAATGTGTGCAAACCGCAGCAGAACACAGAAGAGGCTGTGTCTCATCATCTCATAAAGGGAGATGATATTGTCCCTAAGTAGGTGTATTTAGAGATAGAACTCTCTAGAACATTACTGTCAGTGTTACGGATCACTATTAGGCCCACTGCTATTGAGGAAAGTTGATATTTGTGAGTAAAAATAGCGTGGGTGATGCACAAAAGATGCATCAGGGACTTGATGTGGGGGCTTTAGAAGAATTAAGACAAAGAACAAGTCAAATCAGATCAATGTAATGTTGTTGGAGTGATCAGGTCGTCCCTGGTATAAATAAATGCAATTCCCTGGCTTTGTCCCGGAAGCAGCGGGCGCCTGCAGGCTCGGCTTTCTCTCTGAACTCAGCTTGACTCCCTTATTTGGGGGTAAAATAGAAAGTAGAATCACACGCAATGGCAAGAGGTCCAGCCTGGAGCCCCGGGGTTCCACAAACGATTCTCCATGCATATTCCGGCGGACGGCCTTCCCACACAGCAGACGGAAATTCAAAAGAGGAAAGTTTCCCCTCAGTTCAGACGACCTGTTCTGAAGAGAGTCGCTGAGGAAGGACTGGGATAAAAAAGAGGAAATTCTGCGGCTTTGCACTCCCTGTGGAACCTCATCTCCATAATCCACCCTAAGCAAAGCAAAGCGAGTGTTTGCAGGCGAAAGCTGTCATGCAAGACGAGACAATGCATGCATGCGGAGGCGGCGGTTAGAAAACGCCTCCATACTGAGGATTCATAATCAGACTAGGGTCGACGATGTCAGCCCACAGAAACTGAGCTAGAGGAGGAGGACAAGGGCTGAATGTCCTCAAACCACCTTCCAGAAGGGTTCTCCAACGTCTGGAAGCTCTGACATGAGGAGAGACGCCAGGATCCCGTAAAGTAGCATTAGAGGATCATTCCCCCGTGATTTGTGTTTACATTTTCCACGGCTTTAATCTTCAACGTGTCACCATCTGAGCTATTTTCTAATTAGGTTCCCCGTACCTCAAGGGCTCATCTGCTCCCACAACAACCTTTTAATAAAGAACTCTTAACTTCTAATGGAGTCATATGGACGCAATTCATTACTGGGAACAAGAAGCTGTGGAAAGGACGCACGTTCACGACAGACGTTCTCACGTTCCATGGCAGGAAACCCACATGTGTAGCTCTGTTAAGTTCAGCCCTGCCAGCAAGCTGTGCCACGAAACCAGTACACACAGGCACACACACAACACAACACTCCTACATGGAACACAGCCATTGTTGATGTAATTAGGTATAACGCTGTGTTTCTAGATATGACATGTCAAAATAGCTTTGGCAAGACGGCACTAGAACCATCATTCCAGGCTACTTATAGATAAATATATACATTTTGATTAAATTATTTCTCAGAGTTGCGTGTTATTGCAAACATCTGCATGCCAGGAGGAAGTGAGAGACTTCTGCTCCTGATTTCTCTCCTTTCAAATATTAACTTCACTCCCTTTGAACATTAGAACCTCACACTGCTGTCAACTTCAGTTAATAATACTCAATGTTTATGATTAATGGCTTCAGGGGGACATTTTTTCCAAGG
The DNA here is from genome assembly GCF_046128005.1 of Genypterus blacodes. Taxonomy (NCBI): domain Eukaryota; kingdom Metazoa; phylum Chordata; class Actinopteri; order Ophidiiformes; family Ophidiidae; genus Genypterus; species Genypterus blacodes. The sequence continues at coordinate 435,838 of NW_027466910.1, read as the reverse complement.
TCGTCTGTACTTTAGGTGGGGCCTTAAAGAGGCGGTACCTAAAGCTGTCTGTTTTCACTCAGTTTGCACAGTTTTCCTGCAGGAAGAGGAAGGAAGGAACAAGTGCATCACTGCCCCAACAGATGCCTAGATGAAAGCATGAACATAGAGATCTGTACAATATGGTCCTCTTTAAAAGGATTTATGAAGAATCATTTGTAGAATCTGGATTGTGATTCAGTGATAATTTAGCAAAAACTAACTTTGGACCAGGATTCTTTGGTTGTCAAGTAAAAGTTACGATCCATGCTATGATCCCATTGCTTTAAAACTAAGATGCACGCAGCCAGGCCTCATCACCATCTCAACACCACCAACAAAGCTCTGCAAACTCTCCATTCTGAGCTGAACCCCCCCACTGCACCCCCCCACCCCCCCCTGCCCAAAGCCCCAAAGGGAAATTTCACATTAAAACAAAAAAAAGCCTCTCGACAAAAAACCCCAAAGGGAACAAAGGAGGAAAAAACATTCCAATCATGTTGCTTCAGGGCTGAACAATACGGAGATGCATGTGAAAGACGACAGGCAGGCAGACGCACCAAAGCGCCGCCCCGAGGCCGTGGCTTTGTGTGGTCACTCTGAGGGGGGGCCGACTCGATTCTCTGCAAGAACCGCTACACATGTGTTTGTCTTTCCACTGTAACAAACAACTGACTCAGAGCGCTTGGGAGTAAACGCCACTTAGGCAAACAGTGGCACAGCAACAGTTCCATTCAGTCTCTCCAGCTTCTATACCCAACTCTACCTCTGACTTTGTCTTGGATGTCAGCCACTAAGCACAGAATGAATGCGTAAGGAGATTTAAAAACACTAAGGCCCCCGGGAATGAGATTAGAATATCAGAAAGCAACATTAGTCACCACAAACGCCCACACCTTCCTCCGGTGCACTAAGAACCAATCTTACACGCGATGAATCTCGATTCCGCTGCTCAGACCTATAAAGAGCGGGGGAGCGAGGGAATGAAACGGCAGTAATTGGTAAAGCATGCCGGAGATGATAGGAGGGGGATTTGAGAGGGAGCGAGGAGACGGGGGTGTTTCTCAGACACACACATGTGATTTAGTTCACAACACAAGCACTTTCACAAGGGGGGGGGGGGGAGAGAGAGAGGTTGTCATCTTCCACACACACACTCCGCCACATCCCACTCGCTGTGGGCCGGGATCGGTTTTACAGACGCCGGGGTTTCCTCCACCTTTTCCCTGCATTAGTGACGTCAGCTGAAGGACTACAGACGGATCAGATTCAACCTGTGTGTGCTTTGACTGTAACACTGTCAAACTGTAACATCTCCTCACAATATCATCCCTATAAACACACTGAGTTGCGCCCCCATATGGTTCCTTGTGTAAATAACATCATCACTGCCATAACAGCTGAGTTTGTTTCCGTTTCTTCGGACAGAATTGAAGCATCTTTGAGGAGAAAGCAGCTCAGCAGACGATCTTCCTCTCGGCTCACCGTCATGCATCACACTGACTGTGTTCATCCAGGACTTGGCGTCTTTGTGCTTTGAGCTGTCATTACGCTGCAGCTCCACATGTTTAGCCTCACGTGTAATTAACTAAAGACCTGCTTCATTTGTGTTGCTATGCTGATGTCGCTGGTTCCTTACCTCAGAGGAGCAGCACAGTAAAGTCTTTACTACTGAGTGAAGGAAAACAACAACTTCAGGCTTTTGAGCATTTGATGGGTATTGGTCTAACTTCATAAGACGACTGTAAAACAACAGGAAGCGTCCGAAAACAATTGCGTCATCCGGACACAATGCTGGCCTTTAAAGTTAGGGTGGGGCTTACGTGTCTGGCCATCTGAATACCAGCTCTCTTTACTCGTCCCTCTTTCTGTCCTTGCGAGCTTTTACGGCCCGGTCTTTAGAGCAAATGCAAGGTTCAAGGGGCGTGGAGGAGTGAGGACACTTAGGCCTGCACAGGATGTTCTTGTTGAGGAAAAGATGGGAAGACCGCAAGCTTTCATCATCAAACATCAAAGATTCCTGATATCTGAGGGCAGAGCGGAGCACAGATCGGTACTCCAGCGAGGTGGAGCAGTCAGAGTTGGCCTGCGGAGCGAGGAGAGAGCCAGCACTGTTACAAAACCAAAACCAATGTGTGCAATATAAACTGGGCTGCTGATGTTGGATGAAGAGGAGCTTTTAACTGTTCCAAACCTTACACAACAATGTCTTCTTCAACACTTAACACCTGCTTCTCCCCCATTTCTCTTATGTGTTGGCCAACATGGACGCCATTCCAAAGACCAAATGAAGGTGATTTCCATGACAACAGCGCAGTGTTGAACTTGGGCTGACAGATGAAGATGGCATGTGTGTGTGTTATTGTCACAGCCCTGCCTTACAGATGCATCACACACACTCATTCCATTCATAATTGACTGATTTAGTGTTTTGAAACCAGTCCCAGCTGCTTTAGGTGTTCATGCAGACTAGATATTGTGCTGTGCAGGCAGTTTTAGTCCGGTTTGTGCCAAATAAGGGAAAGTAATCATAACCAGGATGCTTTCAGGTGAGTGTGAACATCCATGAGCTCCAGACTCACTAAAGGTTTGTGTTATTACAGTTGGAAGAAGTAAAAACACACGCTTACTGTCAGAAATCTGACATTCCTAAATCCTCTGGCTTCTCACTTTAGAGACTGTTATGTGCGTGTGTGTGTGTGTGTACTGTATGAATGCGCATGAAAGTGTGAACCAGACGAGCACTGTGCTGAGAGGGAGCAGGACGGAGGGATGGGGTGAGAGAGAGCGAGAGAGAGAGAGAGAGAGAGAGCGAGAGAGAGAGAGAGAGAGAGAGAGTCAGGGGGCTTTAAGTCACCGTTCCATTGTGAGAGGAGAGTGAGGAAAATCTTATCTTCACACAAACACACACTTCAAGCAGAGCTCGTAGCCACACACACACACAGCGAAACGGCATGTCATGTTGGCAGAGGAGGAAGGTGAAGTGCAGTCAGCAGGAGGAGGAGGAGGAAGAGGAGGAAGAGGAGGGCGTGCATGGCCTCTTTTTCTTCTTTGGGGTGAACAATGCACCATTCAATGGGGGAATAAACACAACAAAAACTACAAAAAGTGTGCCGACGCGGCAGCAGCTTGTTACAGGAAGGACATTCAGAGGCTGAATTTCATTATGACACACACACACACACACACACACACACACAAACACACTGAAATACTGTGAGTGTGTTTAATACACACAACTCACCCTGCTGCTGTGGTAGAAAAGAACAAAACTACACTAAATAAATAAATAATCTATCTTTCTTCTTCTTCTTTTCATGCCTCCAGCTGAACACAAACCAAAGCTCCTCCCACTTTCTTCTATTCAGATTGATGTCATTTTATAGGAGCTTTGGAGTGTAAACATGCCAGTAGTTTATGGTTGATTCACTCAGCAGAGAATGAGAAACGGCGCCCACACTGAGACACAGGAAGCTATCAGTTATGGTTTGATAGTTTGCGATGAAGATTCACAAGCCCTTCATTTTACTGGGACGGTTTGGGCCTCTGGGTTTGCACTCAATTGCGCAATGTCTGGTACCTTCAGTGTATCGGCAAAGGGAAATCAAACTGACTCTGGTTTAAGCGTTTCATTTCCATAGAGGTATGAGCAGCGACAGGTCACTCTCCAGCCTCTGCTGTCCCTTTAATAAGGAAGCCCATGTTGCTCCACGCCAGTTTGTGATCCCAGATCAGACTTATTAGGTAACGCCGCTGTAACCCGGCGCTACGGGCTGACCGGCAGAATGCACGGCGGGAATGCGTCCAAATACCTGAGCGGTGGCGAGAGGAGGTATCAGGAGAATGGAGGGTGAAGGTGGAGCCAAACATGATCGCTTCCTTCGCTTTTACCACAGTTTAAACACACACACACTTTCCTCCGAGTCACAATAGACTGAACCCGGTTGACGCCTCGGAGATTCACCTCCAGCAAATCATCAACAAACATTCCACTGAGTTTATAAAGGAGCGATACGTTGTCTGTGCACTTTTTACCCCATTGTGCATTTCCAGTGATGTATTAAGCTGCTGGAACGCCGCCAGCCTCTCTTAGCAGCCCCAAAGACCCCTGGCCCCACCTAATCTCTCTCTCTCACACACAGACCCAGAGACACACTGGGAGACACACACACCTCTCCACCCGACTTTGTCATGGCCTGAGACGCAGTCAGGAGCCCCCGAGGCAAAGTTGAGGTTTGGTTTTGAGGGGGATGGGGAAGTGAAACGTTGGACTCGCCCTCAGGTTAGACATTCTGGGTTTGGCGTGAGGGGGGGGGAAGAGCTCATCCATCAGAAGGGAGCACATTCTGTAGATACAGTAGATACAGAGAGAGAGAGGATAGAGAGAGGAGAGAGAGAGAGAGAGAGAGAGAGAGAGAGAGAGAGAGAGAGCGTGTTCGCCTGAGCTGAAGCCCCCTCGGTGGTTTACTGTGGAGGCTCAATCCGTCTTCACCATCAACAACAAAGTAGAGTCTCAGCTGTGTGTCCTGCCATTAAAATACCTTTACACACACACACTTATCAAAACAACGGAAAACAGCAGAAACAGCAAGAAAGCTCTTAAAAGGAGGCGTCTTTGGGCAGTACGGTGCGACTCTGAGGACTTAAAAGAGAAGCAGGCCACATCCAGCAGAGCAGTCAGAGGGGTTTGCTCTTATTAAAGCGCCGGACGAGTTGAAGCCTGTGAAAATGACTGAGGTGGGGACTTGAGCCTCCACACGGCGCCGCCACGGCACCGCCAGCTCCTGCCGCCGCGCTGAGCTCGACTTGTGTGTGTGTGTGTGTGGTTGACCTGGGTCACTTCCAATATTGGCAGTCACAGTTGTACCTTGTGAGGTTAATCAAGCACAACCGCAAGAAATCACAAGCTCTGGACATTTTTACTTCTATAAAGTGGCTTTAACTGGCAGGGAGGCGTCGATTAATAAGCTACCAACAAAAGCTCCTCTCATGCCGTCAACTCTACATGGAAAGTTTGACCCTTCAGCAAATAGGATTCAGTAAATTACTTAACACAATTGTTGGCATACTTTGCCCAGATTGGACCTTTAGTTGTTTCATAGGGCTTAAAAGGATTTTTCTGAAATCATAGACAAAATTGCCGTTAAGTCAAGATCTGGGTTTGATTCACCCCAACATGGTAGTGCATCTTGTCTTCAGACCACACTGGACTCCCCAACTGTTCAGAGAGGAGAGGTTGTTAACAGTGTTTGTGTGCCTTTGTTACTTCAACGCGATCAATCACACAAACCGGGGATAACGGCACACACTTTCACTAATCACCTGGAAGGCTCTCTTGATGTTGTAAGCCTGGAAACAGTAAGGGATGAAATGAGTGTAAGGATGGGATGAAGCACGCTGAAGCCAGATTACAATGTGTTTCATTATCTAGATTTGATGTCTCCTCTCAAAAGCATCTTGCACACTTTGACCTCAAGCTAAAGCCTCTGTCTATCCCCTATCAAATATCAAAGGAAGGAGAATTACCCGCTTCCAGACTGAAAAACAAGGGTTTTGTTCTGACTGCATTCGATACCGCAGAGTCTTAATAATCTGACATCAGCACAAACTTGCAAGGGCACGCCAGAGTTCATCCATTAAAAGAACAACCACCACAGCTGAAACAAAGAACTCCAGACACCCTTTTTAATAAAAGCAGCTTAAATGAGTCATGCATGAGCGGTGACACATTACAAAACACACAAAAACAAAAAGGCCAGAAACTGCTGCAAGGGAGGGAGAAAGTGCTTCAGCTCGCTCAGCTTCACACTTGACGCATTTGCACTGAAGCATCTTAGCTCATTCTTGCTCAAACAGAAAACCACCAAGAGCACAATGATGATGATGATGATGATGAGGGACTAGTGGAAGAAAGGTTCCAAGCTGACACTGTCTGAGCAACAGAAACAAGACTCAACAGAGTTTATAAATTCATATTTTAAACAACGCTATACTTACACAACTCAAATTATGGGGAGAATTTAGCATAACTGTACTCTGGAGACAACACGTCATTCTCCCAACAACTTCAAAGAAAAATTGTTATTTATTTGAGCAGGCAGGCTTTGGATGAGTTCCAGTTCTATTATTGTCAGAATCCACACGTCAGCATCTCTGCTCTGTTCCCAGCTCGCTGAATGTTTCATCTTCCAATTGCTTTGGAATTTTCACGATGAGACTTTGCTGCTTGTGTCACTCTGGCCTAGATTGGCACAGTGTGTGTCACCAGTGCCTCAGATCTGATCGGATCTGTGATTTGTAATGAATCTCAGTCCAAAGACGATCAGGAATGTACATTTTGAAGATATGGTGGAGTGTAGAAGATTAGCTTTCCCATGTTACGCCATCGACTTTCACCATCCGGAAACAATGCTGGAACCGATACATGCATACTTTTACAGCAATAATGTGCAGCCATGTGCAAACTGTACAAGTGTGTAGACCAACGGCATGGCCAGTCAGCCAGAGGGCAGATGATTGATGAAGATCACAATCATACCGTGAATCGCCTCAGGTGGTATTTCGATCCATCATTTTGGAATGTGCTGCCTTGTATTGTTGCCTCATCTGTCAACAGTCATGAAGTTCAGTTAAACAGCAGAGGCATCTAGAACTTTCTGTCTTGCCAGTGAACCCACATTGAAACAATCTGTTTGATAGAGAAGCAATGAATAAAGTCCAATTTAGCTGCGATCCCAGCTCCTTTAATGCCCTGCTGAGATTTAGATACAACTGAATATGGAACCAACAATAAAGGGAATATTGTCATAATCCTGCTGCTTTCAATCTTATTAAGAAACCATTAAATTTTTTTATTTTTGAGCTTATCGTTGATATATAGCTGTCAAACTCTCAGGGCGTCAAAGCTCCAGCAGGCATTATGGGCTGTATGAGTCAGAAGGTACATCACGGTCACATTCCAAGAAGTGCTCATATCTAATAAAATAGAGGCCCAGCTCTTTGGCCTTCAGACCGTCCACTGACAAACTTCCCAGGCTATCAGCATTCTTCACATTCTCCTGCCACTCACACGGGACAATTTATTGACTGACCATCTAACAACCTTGAGGCAAAGATGTCCATAGTCCCTTTGTCACATAATTAAGTACTACATCAAAAAAGGTGAGTACACTGTAATACTGTTGGATATGACCTTGTATGGGCAGGAAAGGGAGAGGAAAGGGAGTTTTGAAGGTGAAGTCTTGAGAGTCTCTGGTTCATAAGCTTTGATAAGTGAAAGGTTACGAAACAGTGAGGTCTCTTTCTGTCTTACAAGTCCTACAAAACCGCTGAATTCTGTGTTTTGGTGATAACAACAAATGACAATAATTTCCTCTCTGACTTTGGTAATTATGTCTAAGTGCCAAATCTTCATTTAACTTTTAAACCACTTACATGTTTAATAGAGCACTGCGAGATGGAGTACAGTATTCCAGAGCGGCTGGAGGAGGACTTTAACGGAGTCGACATTAAAACTGAACTCAGTCGTCATTGCTGTGCTGCTCCTTTTCCTCATCCTCGGTCTAAGATTAGAGTTTATCTCTGCTACAAACTCTGGTCTCCTCTAATTATGTTAACAGCAAAACTGCACTCGAGACTCTACAGCAGAAAAGCCATGAACCTTTGAAAACCTCTTGAGTTATACGGACAAGGACAATTCATGCAAACTAAATATAAGTCTACATTTCAGAAAATCTATTTCTCTCAGTGTTTTCTTTGCACGACACAGATACGGAATTAAACACACTGAGATCAATCCTCACATTCATCTCGAGTGCTCGAATTCTACCTGTCTACACAAGTCTGCCATTTACCGGGAAGCTCATAAAAGCTGGCCGAGGTGCAAATGCAAATGTACATCCACTCACTCTCCAGCAAATGCCAAGACCAAATTTCCCTCCATTCCTGTTGTCGCTCCTGAATGCATAAGTAAATAATATCCTGGAGAGAAGAGGCAGGATTCATGTGGAAAGAATGTGCGTGCAGATCTCATTTCTGTGCTACCAAGGTCACGCAAGAAGCAGAATGTTTGATCACCTTTGATGGCTAGTCCAGACTCTTTGTCCTTTGCTGGGTCTTTGAACCTACAAGGCCTCACTGAAGTGTTGAGTTTCAGCTTTGCACAGCACTTCAAGAACATGTCAATGCAGATTAGCACTTTGACAGTAAATCTGACTGTGAAAGGGGAGTTGCACTTTTCTCAAATACTTTCCATAGAATCAAATCAAACTTCCACAGTCAACAAAAATGCCTCCACACTCTTATCCACCCTCCATTGGTCAGTTGTATGTAAATGCATTCTAAGTGGACATAGACAGTTAAAGTTGGCACCGTATACGCCAAAGAGGCCCACAGTTCAATGCCACTACAGTTTCTTCAGTCCTAATCCTAGTTGCTTGGCTACTGAATACCAAACACTTCTAATTCACATAGATTAATGAGAAGAATAGATTTTGACCTTTCCCTCTGACCCCCTTCAGTTCCCCAAAAGGCACAGTCTCATCCTCTAGCATGTGTGCAAAGGTTCAGCCTTTTAGCTGAAGAGAGGTAACTGTTTAACACCCCTTGGCTAGGTTATACTCTACCTTCAGCGCTTTAATCCCCTGTAATTAATGGAGAAAATGACTGGGAGGCAATGACGTTACGCCTATCAGAGGCCCTGGGGATACAGTACATGAGGAGAGGTAAGTGGGACAAAGAGGGCTTTCATCCACAAGACAATATCAGGGACCTCAATTAGTACAGGCCAGACTATGGAGGGTGCCAGCGTCCATATAGCCCCCCACCCCCGACCCCCACCAGCCGACCCCCACTGTGCAGTTTAGCACGAAAAGCCCACAGGTCATGCTCTTCCTCCTTTTTTGAGCTTAAACCACGCAAAGGCATGTTCTAATCCATGTGATGGGGCTTTGAGGAACCGGAGCACCAACATGATCCGGAACTAGGAAACACGACAAACTAGCTGAAGATAACAAATAGGTTGAGATTTAGTCTGACATCTATCAAATATGGCTGTGATCCCCAATACAAGAGCAAAACATGAAGCATTAAACTATCTGTGACAGAATTGGTTCAAAGACAACCTGGAGCTCACCAGGGGAGAGATACCTTACGTTTCAGAGCAGAATGCAAATAAAAGGAAAGATATAATCACACAGATTAAGATCAAAACATCAACCTGAGGTTTGGGAATTTGCACAAAAACCCAACCTCTCTCTCTAATCTACGCTTGCACACACAAACACACTGTGAGTCCCACCCGAGGGCAAACCTGAGCAGGGACATTATCAAGCTGTCAAACAGTGCCACAGAGAGAAATAGGAAACAGAAAGGATCGCGGGTAAAAAAAAAAGCAGCAAAAGGCAAAGAAAAGCAAAGCCTTAATACCAGCTGAAGAATGTGAGCGAGCGGCCATTGAGCGCCGGGCCCATCAATCTGTACGCCACTTAGCTGGAAGGCATATCTGAAGAACAAACAATGCTGGTTCATGGACTTTGAAATAGGCATTCTGAAAAGCAGTGGACAATAAGAGGTCGACATAAATTAAACGCTCATCTGTTCAACTTATCAATAAAAGCGTTTGAATAAGGTGTCGACGCAGAGCTCACTCTTTAGATTCCAATAAAATGATTTAATGGACAGAGGACAGTTAATGTTCTTCTTCCCGATTACACATTTAGCTGAGAGAATCCATTTGCTTCTTCACTTTGGATCGACACATCTGAAGACAGGAAGCACACAAAACATTTACACCAGCAGCGGTGTTGGTCAGAGAGCTGTGGGAGAGCAGAGAGACACATCTCATTGTCCCGGCTCTTTCTCTAAGCACAGATAATAAGGTTGTAAAGCAGAGTTGTGAAACCGCGGGGTTCTAGAGAACACGTTTAGCCGGGGAACAAACAGAGATTCATGGGATTGTTCAGCCGGTTAAATGGCCGGCGTGACAGCAGACCTTCCACTCGTCTCCCTCACAGATAATGCCTCTGTCTGGGCAGACGAATGGCCTGGCAAATCTTTCACTAGACTTCTAAATATTTTACCATCTCCACGGCTGGCCGGCGCTCTTTATTCCCCTCCAAACCTCTCAATGGATGGCACAGTGCCACCTGGCTCATAACAGCCATGGAGTGAATAGAGGGCACCCTTCATTGTCTGCATACTCATGATTCACATAACAATTAGAAGCTTTCAACTTATAAAGCAGCTCAGGCATTCACTTTGTAAAAATCCAGGCTCAGCACTCCAGGATGAAGGTTCACCAGAGCAATCATTTTATTGTGGTATGTTTCCTTATTTCTATAGTGTAACATAGTAAAAGGTTTATGCTGAACACTGTCAAATTGAGCTTCATGCCTCGACAGGCTGTAAGTCAAATTTGTCCTGAACTGCCCTTAAAGCTTCATTTTGGCATAGTGCTTCACTTCCTAAACATGTTTAAATCCTCGTGTATCACAGCTGCTTTGGCCAGTATCCAAACTTTGGAGTCAGACTCAGCTGGCCAATGGGAACCGTACAGGCATTTTGGGAGGAGATTTCAAAAATAAAGCCCCTATATGAAAATAAGAAAATGGAATCTAAGTGTGCAGAGGTAAAACAGCCCCACGTCGGGCTTGGTCCTGTGTTCTTGTGTGTTCGAGGTTGCGAAGCTGTGACTGTTTACTGTTAAGTCCATGCCCTTGGTTCAGTGTACCACAGTTGCTTTTGCAGTCATTTTGTCTCAATATCTCAAAAACAAAATCCAATACCGAGCACACCTGGAAAACATTTCTGAAAATCCATTTCTCAATTTCTGACAGCTCATAGACGGGGCATGTCCCTGGATACCATGGATACCATGGATACCATACCTCACCAAAGGCCCTACTTCCGGCAACACCTTTGAAGAGCTGAGGGCCGAGGTGCAGGACTCAGCAAATCCCTCTTTTGTCAGAGGAGCTCCAGGCTTGATGGTAATCTCTCCGTCCCAGGGGATTCTCCTCAATTCACACCCCCATGGTGTGAGATTTGTGAGGGGGTAAAAAGAGAAGTGTCTACAGACATGGCAGCTCTTGAAGGACGGGTGAATGAGCGGAATTCAAGGATGCCTTCAAAAGCGGTCTACACATCACGAGAGTCAATCAGAAGATAAGAGGACGTAGGGAAGAGAAAGAGGGATATAACGGCAAGAGAGGTTCGGAACTCACAATGGCATTCCTGAGAGGGGCCTCATCAAATCCTGAATGGTCTATTCATTCATAAGGAACACATTGGGTGGTAGGTAGTGCTGGTATTAGCGGCGATCGCATCTGACAGTTCACATATTCTGCTCATTTCAGAATCCCTAGAATCCTTTACAGTAATGTAACAACTGTAAAGCAGCTGTTAAGCCTTTCAATGGCGGCCACTCTGAATCAGTCTTAATTCATGAAGACTAAAAAGCTCATGGTATAGATTTCGTAGGACAAGAGCATGTAAATGGGTGTGTGTACAGTGTCCAGTTTCATGCCTGCCTGTGTTCAGCAGGCCGGCAGTGAGGACATGTGAACACTCCCTGGAGCTGGAGACAGGGACAAAGTGCCAGGCGCATAGATCTGGTTTCCTTTGCTGCAGCCAAATGGGGCTTTGTGGTGGAAGAATCTGCACCTGGTGGCCATGGAAACCAGCATTCAACCAGGTTACAGCCTGCATGGCTGATAGACAGCTGACCACAATGAGTACAGGTGGGCTTGGAGGGAAATGCAACAGTTGGCAAAGTGGCTTAATGCCTTTTGCCAGGATAGAACTGGATCCTTGTGCACCTATTAGAGATTTAGCTGAGGTGCCTTTTCATCATCTCAGATCTCTAGAGGAGCATCTTCAATCACACTATACCTATAAGATAAAATGAACATTGTTTCAAGTTTCGAAAGTGTATTCATATTTCATAGCTGGTGTGAAAGCTTGGTGTTAAGCTGCTGGAAGCATTGGAAACATTTCAGCCCCATCACATTCTGCTCTGTGTTCAGATCTTTAAGATAAACCCCCCCCCCACACACATATACAATCCTGTTATTTGTTTAACCACTTCTACTAACTGTTACTTGGATTTGGGATCAGAAAGACAAGCAAATAAGTGAGGGTTTGACCACAAACAGGAAGGAGGCGCTGAGAGGTAAGAGGGCACTCAGTGTACCATTAGTGCTGGAGATAGCTGGGTGTACAGAACAAGCTGCCCTACAAATCCTCTTCTCTTAGAACATAAGCAGTCATTATGGTGTCCCTCTGTATTTTGCTGCCGTCAACCCGGCATTTTGACATCAGGGACAGCGAGCTGAGCGCACCTGAAACGGCGAGCAGTGGGAACGCGTAAAAATACAAAAAACAGCTGTCAACGGCATTCAAATGGATACTTTGCGCTGAAAAGGAAGAGGACGGAGGACGGCAAACACGGGACGAGTGCTGCACAAAGCCCTGTGGCTGCATCTGTTTACACAAGGCTCACAAAGCTATTGAAGTAATAAGTTATTGGTACTTTTTCGAGTGCATTTTGTCCCAAACAAAGCACCTACTACACCTCCAGCAGTGCGTCCAGTGGTGATACATCCACTGCAAACAGGCAAGGTTCAGGTTTCTCGTCGACTGTGACCTGCCAGCTAAACCTTCTCCCAGAAACCTCGCCAAGTGTTCACTTCCTCCATCCCTCACCACATAACTAAACAACCACGCGGGCCTCTGGCAGCCATGACCGCAGCATGATCTGCTGGTTTAGGATCAAATGGAGAGACGCTCTTTCTCTGGCCGACATTCAAATGTAAATGTGAAGGACGGAGAAGATGGTTTAGGTTTCGTCAGAGGCCACAGCTCTTTGTTAGATTTGGGTCAAACCTGACACATCTAGGTGGGTTTATCTGGGCTGTGCATAGGGTCACCACAAAGCCTTTGGAATGTTATTGTGCACGTATGTGTGTGTATATATATATGTGTGTGTGTGTGTTTGTAATGGTGGGGGAGTCTGAAGGAGAACGCAAACGTTACTGTACCCAAGAATGATGATAAGTCAAGACAATAAATACCTGATAGCCTCTCAGGTGCTGCATATGTTCATGAAATAAACCAGATTTAGAGTTTATTTATGTTCACATTCTCATGTTTCAACTAAATGAAACATTCAGCAGTTTTCATACCCCCCTGATCTTTGACTGCTATGAAGGTAACAATGTGGCGTTAGCTGTATACACAGAGGGAATGAATGAGATTCCATTCGTTCTGCAGAATTTATGCAGCCGTTATAAGAGGATAGAACAGATTACAGTGTTTACACCATGTCTGAAAACAAGAATTAGTGGCCTTAGAATCAGAGTTTCCCCGTGTCTGTGAATGTGATGAGTGCGTCTGGGGTGGCAGAGGTGATTCTGAAACGGGTCCGTGTTTCTCTAACTCCAGCATGGATACACAAATCTTAAGAATCACAGATGGGTTGAGTTAACAAGTCAAAGCAGGATGTGACCACTGCGGTTTTCTAACAAAAACACACGTCCTTGTTAACGTAAACTACACCAGGTCTAGATTTCCTCTTCAGCCTCTTAGCGCGTTTCTCACAGAATCCTCGTTTTGTCTTGTGCATTTGACAGACAGCAGTGTGTTCCAGTGTGGTCCCGTTACGCTGTACCGAGTTTGAAGACGCAGACAGGTCCTTCTGGGTTGAAAGGACCTTGTAAACGTTGTTGTGAGCGTCCCTATGATTCAATTAGACAGGTACACACGGAATGTCCAATGCTTTTAAAGCAAGGCAGCAAATGGGGGGGTCTGAGCTCTGCCCGTTAAAGAAGCGTCTGTGACTTCTATCCACATTGTCTGCAGCCAGCTTGTAGCCGATGCTTCACTTCTTGGTGAGTGACGGACCAAAGACGAGCGGACACAGCGGCGCGAGTAAAAGCACAGACGCATTAAGGAAGTGTCAATCTGTGGCGACGGGTGTTTGAAACAGCAGAAAAGAGGGGAGCCAGAATTGGGAGGTCCAGACCATCCACTTGACAGCCTGAATGAACAGCACAGCACCACCCACAGCCTCTCTCACACACACACACACACAAACATGAAAGCCTACACTCACAAGTCACAAATCCAGCTTTTTTCACTGTCACAGAACTGAACCGACGTCCTCGCCGCAGCTTAATGATGTTTCATGCCGGTTGGCTGACACAATTTAGACACAGGTATGTAGGACAACAAACGGCGGAGGGAACTTCTAAGCCCGGCTGTGACACACCTCCAGAGCTGCTGATGGTGAATAAATAGGTTTATTGACTGGAAAATCCAAGGATTAGACATCACAAGGTCCACTGAGTCAACAGAATCGGCTCACAGTCGCTTCATTTATTGCATTTCAGAGTTACAATGATCCTAACCGAGGCGCCAACTTGTTTGGCCCAGGATTCTTGACTTTGATGGGGAAAGAAACACAATACAAAGGACAAAGGGTGAAGAAAATCTTGTGCAAATTGTTTGTTTTTAGCTGTTCAGAGCTCCTTTACGTCTCACACATGAAGAACGGTGTGTAAGCTACTGAAGCAGGTTTCATACGCTGATTTAAATTCAACCCCATAGTGTTGATTTACTCATTACAGCTACAGATGATGAAAAGATCCATTGTAATAATTCATTTGAACTTGGACAGTTTGCACTTCATCTGATCTGATGATCTAGTTTCAGTTCTCTCTTTCTTGTTTGGCACTGTTCAGCATTACATCATTTATTATTGCTGTGTGAGCCTCAACACTGTGGGTTAAGATGGAGGGAGAAGCAGCAAAGTCGATCCAACACCTGAAGGCAAACACTGTAGAGAAACACAACAATCTGTGGTTTTGTCATTCTAATTCAGTTTGTTCTCATTTCCTGAACCAATTCTTCAAACTGTTTCAGTAGCTTCTCAGCCTCTCTGGCCATCATGCCTCTGCTGTGAAAAGCAGAAAGCCCCATGCCAGCTGTGATTCTTAATGTGCCATCTAATTCAGCCTTCAAACGGCCCGGTGGGGAGTCCCCCCATCTCCAGACCCCTCTCCTCCCCCATTCTTGTCCTGCTCCCTTCAGGCAAAACCACGCCGGGGTGCATGTCAAAGATCACATGACAATAGGGATTCCTGACCCAGCCAGAGACCGGGAAAGAATCAGACCTAATTCAACCATGTCCCAGGCGGCCAAAGGCTCTTAAGACCCAGGGACAGTGTTTAAACACTCCGAGGAGAAGCATTCCTGTGAAACGCTCACAGATATCTACCTCAAGTCTTAGCTTTACTACTTGTTTGATCCATATTACAAAAAGTCTAGAAGTAAAGATTCAGCACACAAAGAGGACCGAACGCCCTGAGGAGATATGTGAGTAGGAGTATGCAAACAATGCGTCAAAGTGTCAGATCAGGGGTGGTTCCATCAGAAATACAAGTCAGCTGTGGAGCACAATTAACAGAACTACTTCCAAGTCAGTTCTGCATCAGTCGCTATGATTGACAGAAGCTCCATCTGTCTTGTAATCCAATACGATTAACGCTCACCAGGAATGACTTGAAAACACACTTTGACCCGAGCCATACGAGAAGGTTCCGACGCCCGAAGCCCCCAAAACGCCTCGTCTAGCCAGCAGATCCAATATCAACGCTCGCCCTCTCAGTTTCTTCGCCCAATATCATCTGACAGCTGCACAACTGAACTTTTGCTTAATTAAATGTGGGACGCCAGCCAGGCTCAGAGATTAATTATTCAATAACGGAAGAGAGTTTTCTCTCTCAGCAGCTCATACGGCCCTTTAACACCATCACCATTGTGTGAGACATCAATGGATCTTTGTCTTCTTCTCTTGTTCAGTGTGTTATAACCCCTGGAAAGACACCAGTAATTTGGCAGCGTTCTGCTTCTGCACACCAGGGGAAGAAAAGCAGGAAGCCGAGCCTCTTTACACCTCTGTCTGTCTGATAAAAAAGCAATACGCAGGACAAACACAGCAGGAATGCAGGTTTGTGGACAGGCAGACTTTGGACTTGAGAAAATCTATTAACAGACTCAAAGCCAGTGTGACCTCCTCAGAGCGGGCGAGCTCGTGCAGTGGAGCCGTGTCATCTCAGCCTGGCAGCACAGCTCAGTGCAGGGCTGGGACTCATTTAGTTTGGTGGTAATGCAGACGAGGTTTCTGTGAGTCTCAGAACAAGCAGGAGATTGACGGCTTCAAAGCCAAAGAAAAGCCTCCTCATCGCTGCAATTTCAAGCATCATAACTCAAACTTTAAGCCTGCTGCACACACAGATGAAGCCTCGGTGAGTGACGACAGACATCTCAGATGAATTCTCCTCTATTCCAAACCAAAATCTGATTATTAGGGAACAATCAAACTGAGCAACAATGAACAACATGATTCCTGTTTATTCCTGTAGCCTCCCAACAGGGAGCTTTATCGATTCCAGACGGTATTTTGCGTTTTCACTCAGTTCAGTGAGGAAATGATGTGTGGAAGAAAATTGTCTTTTGCCCCAAACTATGCGGGTTGAAAACGTCGCACATGTGGCAACAAAGTGCACAACCTGACGCAGACTCGTTCCTCTTACCTGAACCCTGAGCCGCGGCCGAGCTGCACAGGAGGAGGACGCAGCAGAAAAGGCGCTCCAGCCACGAGGAACACCTGCGAAGGAGAGAGAGAGAGTCACTCACTTTCACCGCTGAAATCAAACCAAAACACAACAAACACTCGCACAAAGACCGCAACAAGTACCTCATCTTCATCTCTTCTCTTCGCCGGGGATCGAGGGTCACCTACATGGATTACTGAGAGGAAACCGGTGGCTGGGGGGCGGGGGGAGGAACGTGTGCGCAGAGTGCGTGGTCCAGCGGCGGTGATCCACGCTGGTGGAACAGCTGATGGGGAATCAGAGGAGAAACGAAGCGAGAGCGGAGAACCTGCGGGAGGTTAAACACGGGGGCTTCCGCCAGGTCCTAAAGGCAACACTTCACAGGAGCGCAACACTGTGACAGCAGGAATATGACACTGATTTATTGATCTGTGTTCAGCCCACGAATACATGCTGGGAGATGAGAATAGAATAGAATAGAATAGAATAGAATAGAATAGAATAGAATAGAATAGAATAGAATTGGATTGAATAGAATAGAATAGAATAGAATAGAATAGAAGTTTATCTACACTTGATGGAAAATTGTGTTGACGTCATCAAGCTATACAATCAAAGTGGGAACATAAAAAATAAAAATGAAAATTTCAAACAAATTAACAAAAAAATAAACAAATACATAATTTTTCGAAGGAGGTAAATCTTTGAATAAAACAAACAAAATGTACATATTTTATGTTTGTTTTTTTTATCAAGTTTCAAGTGATATCATAACAAATATTCAAACTGTTCCCTTGATTTTAGAACAATTCAAAAACAAAATTACATTCCAAATTGTAAAATGGAAAATAACAGTATTGACTCCAGATGGTTCTTTGTTTGTTCTTTTACAATTTCACTGTAATGAAAAACAACACTTTATTGAATCTGAATAAGAAATAATTAGATGATACAAAAGCCCAATTCAACGGAGCACTGTGTCTCCTTCCCTGTGGCAAAAAGTGGAATAGAATAGAATAGAATAGAATAGAATAGAATAGAATAGAATAGAGAAGAGTAGAATAGAATAGAATAGAATAGAATAGAATAGAATAGAATAATGGTGTATTCTGCAAACAAAAGCATGCTTATCCAGCTACAAAAAGGTGCCTAGATGAGCAAAGTGAGCCCAGCTTGTGTCTTTTGTAAGGTGGCCTCAGACGCTAACAGACTGCACCCCTCACTTGATCCTGCCTGAGTGGATGTGAAAGGGTGAAGAAGTACAGCCCAGACTATGTAAACTTTAGTTTTCCACCTGAAACTGGTGTCATTCACACTCAGTTTACACGGCGAGTTCCTTCTTCGGCTGCAGTGCACTCACAAGAACAAACTTTGACAGGATAATGACCACATGTTGCTTCAGTGAAGGCTTGTTTACTGTGGTTTAACCTGCTTAGGGGTAAAAGGAAGGTGAGACCTCCATGAGTAAGACCACAGTTCACACGGATCAAACCTCTGAGCTCACGTCTAAGCAATTTGGGTTTGTAGAATGAAGAAATACAATTCATTTTGGCAAATTACACAATTTAGCAATTCAAACTCTTCAAAACCTCAACTTGGACTTCATGCCATTGTATTATATAATGTCTGGGCTTCAAAATCAAACTCACACAAACTCACTGAACCGCCACAGTGACCGCTTTTGAAGAATTCCTCACATTAACGAGCAAACTCATAATCCTGGAGTTTAATCTTGGAGTCACGGAAAAGAGCCTGCAGTGCGTTTACAGCCTAAATACTAACCAATGTTATACCTCTGCAATATACAAAGTACAGACTCATGAGCAAATAAGGCAAGGAAATAATGTCCAGCACAACCTATACTTGAACCAGGAGCACTGACCTGACATGGTGCAGTTGCAGAAGATGGCCAGCAGAGGATGGAGTTGATCAGCCTTTTGATTGAGGTCCTTCACCATCAGAACACTGATTCCTTTGCATCAACGTTTGAATTACGAATTAAGTTTTCTGAAGTTTCTCAAGGAGAATATGAGTGATTGACTTTATACTACAATAAGTCATTGTTCTGATAACGCTGACTAATGTGGTAAATGGATAAAGATAAAGGGAGGATGCAATGATGTGTGGGTTTGAATGGGAACTATTTGAGACATAATTCATTCATACACACGCATTCATACACACACACACGTCCACTTTTGCTTGCCGCTGCCACAAATCAAATGAAAGACTTGGCACAATGATTCAGCGCTGCAGGTCTGGGCTAGAAGTGGGTAAATGAGTGTGTACGGGCTTTTGATTGTGGTTTCCCTCAATTACAGCAGGATGGTTCCATGGCATTAATTAAACACACCACTTCCTGAATTCAGCTTTAATCATTTTGCACTTAGTCGGGTACCTAAACATTCTTTAGGGCCTCTTTCATGGCGTGTAAGGAGTGAGAAAAGACTCTGGGTTCAGGTCCTCTGACACTGTGTGGACTGCTGTATTAGAGAGTCTTTCTGCAGGCCTCCAGGCTACTGTCTGAACACGTCCATTGCTCTGTGGATGTCTGCCCCGCTCACATTCCAGTGTCAGGAGAAAGAAAGGCACATTTCTCTGTTAAATGCTGTGTTGTAGTGTAACCAAGCAGAGAGCAGAGAGCAGGCGGGGCTCGCTCCACAAACATGTACAGTATCCTGTGTGTTACCACTCTGCCAGGGCTCTTATAACCTCACCTCACAGTCTTCGGCTTTCATCACATTCGTTGCTATGGTAACTTTGTCTTATGTCATACTCTGATTAGTACTGGAAACAATATAAGATTAGCCTGAACTTGGAGGTAAATAATGAAAATGATCATTTGTTCAGAATGACAAAGAGAAAAGGCCGCTCTCTCAGCCTCAACTCCATTTCAAAGCCCACAGCACCCCTAGTGGTCTTGATGTGAATAACAGGTTCATAGTGTCAACTCTTTCTGTGCTTTAATAGCAGCTACACAAAGACACAGAGACACAAAGTAACACAACTACAGAGTAAACAACTAAATATTACATTTTTATAATTATTTAATGGTGATAACAACTTACAGAATATTAGAAACTGAAATGATTAGAATGATTAATCTTTTTGTCAGGGTGCGTTCCCTCCTTCTCTTCTCTGCAAAACACTGCACATGTTTCCAAAACAAGAAGATGGAAATCTGTATATGCCCCTTTTAAAATAACCAGACCTGTCTGTATTTTATATATTTAGTGATACAGCTCATACTAGTTGTGTATTTCTCCTTTGGGTGAGGTCTGATACCATTTTGAGTTTTTACTCGGTCGTTGGCACAAAGCATTTCATAACCAGCTAGCCTGAGGGGCCGGAGTTATATCAGATTACCTCCAACAGCTGAAATCAGGGAGGAGGGTGTGTGTGCGCGTGTGTGTAAGACATGAGCCACTAAACAGCTGAAGGGGCATTGCTGCTTGTGCTCAGGCCAGGTCGCACAAGCACACAAGCCTCACACACACACTGAGAGAGCCCATACTCACATGCTGTCCAAGCCTCTCATTACCGCAAGACACAACATCAAATACTGTCACTATAGATTCATTCAACTGTTTACAACCTGAAAAGTTATTTTAGATTTATAGTTGTGCAATTGTTTTTCTGAGCAGAAGATGAAGATAAAGCCAGAGCTGAGTGAGTGGAGCCAAATCAGCACATTTATCTGATCATAACTTTGGCTCTTTGAAAAAGGCCCGGGGTAAGATAGACATGATGTCAGGAACCCCAGAATGTCTCATATCTACTGGAAAAATGGAATGCAGCTGTTCTAACATAACAACAGGATTTGGCCTGGTGAACAATCCAGATCATGATAGGAATGAAACAACTTGGACCACATTTGATGTTTTTCAGCTTTGCCATCTCTACTGAAACAAAAAAAAACAAAAAACAAAACAAGATATCTGGGTTATACATATTATAGTTGCCAGTTTGAAAATAAGGTTGATCAACAGTTCAGACACAGACAGGTAAGATAAGGTGAAAGACATTGTGAAGACACAGAACGAGCAATTTAAGAGTTATCTAAAAGGCATCTAGGTGGTGAAGTGACCAACAGAAAAGGTAGACAAGTCCAAAAAGGGGGCAGGAGAAGGCCCTAAGTGCCACCACAGACAAGAAGACAAGCAGGAAGACAACAATCTGGCTAGAACACGGTGAAAGGAGAGGAAATGGCTGCAGGTGAGCGAGGAAGGAGACTGGACAGGGGCTCAGGCATGAGTTGCTTACCTGGGCACAAGAAAGTGGCCAGTGGAAGGTGGACTGACCAGGAGACGGCAGGCAACAGGGAAACTGTGGCAAGGGCTTGGTGAGATCCAGAGTGCTGCAGGTCGGTCCATGGCAACGAGCAGCATATGGACTAGTGACGTTTGAGCTTTATAGTGAAGAAGATAAAGACAATTGACTCGATTTAGAGTGATGATGACATGAACATGCACACGTCTCCATTTATTGCCCTTATTGATCTCAGCTTTCTTGCATGTAGCCTGCAATAGACAGCGTTGCAGTCTGCTGGGCTGGGCAGAATAACCAGACTTAATTATCAAACATGGAGGAGATTTATTCAGAATGAGATGAGAAAGTTCTTCTCCTTTGATTTGAATTTCAAAGTCTCAAGTAAGTGTAGCTGTGTGCCCTGGAACCGGTCACCTGAACTATCTTTAGCCCCTGCTGGCAAGTGAATGGAAGTGCCTGACTTATCTTCACTGCTGTCATCGAGGCTGCCAGTATTTTTAGGGGACAGCAGCAGCTGCAAAAGCATTTAATGGTATTCCATGAACAATGACACTTGGGGTGTCTAAGGGCTGAACGCCATAGACATTGGGGGACCACTGCAACACTGTTTAACAGGAAAACTTTGGATACTCAAGTTTTGTTTTGGGCCCTGCTGCCAGACAAAAGCCGATAAAGATGACCGGACAAAGAAGCTGGAAGCGTTAAGGAGAGCATGCGTTTGGATCTGAAGTCAACTTGGGACATTACTCAGCCTTTAAGAGACGGGCGGCCGTGCTTCTTAACTGGAAGAGCAACGGCAAGTGCGGAATGTGTGTTGACGGTTGTTTCTGGCGACTGAAGCGAGGTAGGTCATGTGAGGGGTACACAGCACAGCTTCACAAGGGGCAAAGGTCATTCCAATTAAACCAGACAAGTAAACACAGGGGTTAATCTCCTCTCTTTAAACCTCCGGTGGGAATATTGAAGCCACTTTCAATGCGATGTCCACGGAGAGCTGCTGAAACATCTTGCTATGTGAAAAATTATTTTTATGCAACTTTTTAAATGAACATAAACGCACAAATACATGGAACCCTCATGTAAACTACATTCAATAGGTATCGATCAGGTTCATGCTCTAATTTAACAAATACAAACAAAGATAATAAACACTGTAGATACCATCAAGTGCAGCAACACAGGAAACAGGTTGAGATACATATTTACATTCATCCTTTAATGTAAATATACCGCTAAAAGTTTTTTTTATTATTAAGAGCAAATCAGAACTAAATTTAATTTAAACTTTTGCTTTTAAAATAAACTTAGGTTTTGTTTTATGTGTAATGTAAACATTGGAGACAGATGGCTTGATTATTTTTCGATTCTCAAAAATACAGTAAGTCCATGTGTTGATTGCATATTTGGTGTCCGCCAGTGAAAGTTTGAACAATGTCAGAAGCGTAGTTTATTTCATTCAAAAATGAGATAATATAATTAGATTATGGTTTGAACACAAAGCTGTGATGATTTGTTCTTTGAGACCCTACAATTTGTGTCTTGCACCCAAGATTACAAAGTTACAACACTATGGAAGCCATCCCAAAACACTCGAGCTCCACAAACTCTGGATAAACAGCTTCTGGAACACTTATATTCACATTTTGTGCCGATACCAACAGAGAGATGGCTACGTTGCGCAGACTTCTGAATTTGAATTACAAACAGAAACGCTCTGCTTACAGATACTTAATTAGAAATCTGACAGAGAAAACCAATTTTAACAGGGACATTTTAAGATGGCATTTTTACTAAACAGACCGCCAACAAAGGGTGCGATGGAGCCTTAGCATATTTTGACTGCAAAGTCTCTTGGGTGGGCAGACTGTGTTCAGCCTGTGATGAGCATGTGTGTTTCGGAGCGTTCTTTGTGATACCTGACACAGAACTCCCTCACAGGTCTTTATTTAGGCTGTACTATATTAAGCACTTTCCCATTGAAATACAGCACCAGCTGTACCGGCTATGTGTTGTGGCTGCTGTTGCAACAGAGCTACGCTGTCCACCCTCTCACGGTTAGCATGTGTTTTTCTCTTGCAGACAGATCTAATTCAATTAGCCCTAATATCCATACCTCCATACCATCTGTTTGTGGATGTGAAGTGGGCGAGGGCTTACTTCCAAACGTACATTCATGCAGTTTCTTTCAACTAAAGAACGCGCAGATTAGAAGGTTGCAACTTGTAAAGTAATTTTGTATGAACACATTCATGTGAACTCAACATTAATGTTATTAATCTCAAATATTAATGTTTTCCATCTTATTTCTCTTTTTGTAGACATTTGCACAGCACAGAAGTTGGACATTCTTGCCCTCTTGATCAACTTCAACTTTATGTTCTCCTGGCCTGTATAAGAGGGGGTGAAGTAGAGGAAGCAGCTATGGATGTCTTTGGTGGTGCACCGCGTTTCTTGGCCTATCCGAGACCTGTGCTGGCACAAAGTGGGACTGATGCCGTCCTAAAGTGTCAGATTGGCGGTGATCCAAGGCCAGCAGTTATCTGGGAGCGAAACAATGAGAAGATCGACCCAAAAGGACAATATAGGTTGTTTGAGGATGGAAATGTTTACAATCTCATCATTTCAGCAGTGACAACAGAGGACAGTGGCCAGTACATATGCAAAGCAAAGAACAGCATTGGGGAAACATACGCAGCGGCTACACTGAAGGTAGAAGGTGAGGCACAAGAGTTGGAGCTACGAGAGGAGAACAAGCCGCGATTCCTCATCAAGCCCCTCTCCACTCGTGTTGGTCGCGGCGATGATGCTGTTTTCTCCTGTAAACTATGGGGAAACCCACGGCCAGAGGTCGTTTGGGAGAAGGATGGCAGGAAACTCAATGAAATATTTGAAAGCACACATTTTAATGTGGGCTCCCAGGATGGTGGATGGTTCCTGCTCAAGATCTTTAAGACACGTGCACCCGATGGTGGCGTATACACGTGCAAAGCCAGGAATGAGTTTGGGGAAGCTCTGGCGGGCGCGGTGTTGCTAGTCGATGCAGGTCCAGGACATGAGGACGAGGGAAATCGTAACGGTTACACAAATGGCCACTGGAAAGCCCAACAGGGCAAACAGAGGAGCGGCAGGCCACTGTCCAACCGCCTCCGAGACGACACCATGACCAAGTCAACTAAAGTGAAAATGTTTGCAGTGACAGAGGGGAAACATGCTAAATTCCGTTGCTTTGTGACTGGGAAACCCAAACCAGAGATAATATGGAGGAAAGATGGCAGGCTTATATTGTCTGGACGGCGCTATTTGTTATACGAGGACAGGGAAGGATACTTCACACTGAAGGTTCTGTACTGTAAGCAGAAGGATAATGGAGTTTATGTTTGTGCTGCATCAAATACAGCGGGGCAAACTCTCAGTGCCGTACATCTGTCTGTAAAGGGTAAGTCAAGACCATTTACATGTTCATGATGAATAGTTTTATTTAGAGTGGTCATAATGTTCTGACATCGACTAACCATGCCTTGAATTAAGGGATGATGCTCGTGAGACTTGCTGTTGGAACAAAGTTAGGTTTGGGTTAAGATTAATTTATTTGTGATTTTTATAGACGAAATACATTGGAATTCTTTGCCACAATTGACATATAGACACAGTTTGCGCATTAGAAAATAGCCTAGATGTTGTTAAGTTCTGTGTGATGCAAGTGAAAGTGGTCTATAGGGGCGGGGCCAGGGAGGGAAAACAGTATGATGATGCCATCACATTTAGCTATTTAAATGTGTTTTTCTGCAGCATGTTGGTTCAGATACTGTATGCTGCGATAACAACGTGGATTAATATTTCCATTATGTTTCACATTATGCATTTACATGTTTGATTTAGGATTACTTACAACACAAAGCGAATATTAAGGTCCTGAAAGTCTTGTATCAAACGTTACTTTGCAAATGGACTTTTTAAACAATCTTTTGTGCTGAGTGGTACAATAATGTTTTTTGTAATTAATTATTTCAACTGTGAGAACTGACGATG
The DNA here is from genome assembly GCF_046128005.1 of Genypterus blacodes. Taxonomy (NCBI): domain Eukaryota; kingdom Metazoa; phylum Chordata; class Actinopteri; order Ophidiiformes; family Ophidiidae; genus Genypterus; species Genypterus blacodes. Next base: position 410,909 of record NW_027466910.1, on the reverse strand, counting down.
AGGCGAGTGCAGAAACATGTAATAGGACTACACAGGTTACTGCATCGGATGCCAAATAAAGGAATGTACACAGTTGAAAATACATTGACAAATGACGGGTAAGGAGCAAATTTATGTGAGAATGCAATTAGCCATCAATTTATCTGATGAATGCCAAATCCAAAGCAATGCGACTGCAGAAATATCTAACCGGGCAAAGTTCATTCCGGCAGCGGCACTGGAGTCTGCAAAGTCACTTAGCTTGTGAAAGGTCTAGGGGGCATCCTTGTGATCAAAGTGTGTGGGAAGGGAATCACATTTCTCACATGGCCTGGGCGAGTCTAAACTCCCTGTGGTAACTGAAAGCACTGTACAGACATACAGAAAATAAAAGTAAGGTCAGTGCTCAGTGACAGCTAGGAAGTGTGTGTTTGTGTGTGTATGTGTGACTTTGGTGGGGGTCATTGTGAGAGTGATTCTAGATAATCCTGAAAGGGATCCATGACTTACGTATGTACACAGACTTGGACAACAATAAGATAAGGAAACTGAGAGCTTTGCTCACACGCTACTAAACACTGTCCAGATTCTTTTGTTTACAACTGTCTGGAGCCGTCTGACGGTGTCAGTTACAACAGTTTATTTCCTATCCAGCACTCCCATGTGTTAATGATCGTTCCATTCCTAAACTAAATGAGCCACTTGTCTCGTGATTTTGCTTATCTTGTTTACTTCGGTGGAATTTACTGCCAAATATGTTTCAATTTACAGATGACAGCGTTTAGAACAAGGGCAAAGATGAAGTGCTGGTTGTGGCAGAGAACTTGCAAAGAGAAATTGCGTTGCGTTGTTGTTGACAGATGGAGTAAATATTAGCAAATGATCTCACTGTAAGTGTAATGCTGAGCTCTTCTCAGAAAAGTAACAGGAGTCAGAATCTTGCTTTAAAAAATGAGATCATGTCTTCAAAAATACAAGTATATTTTCCTAATTTACAATTATTGAGGAGAAAATTCTGAAAAGGGCCAATAATTACAATTGTTACAATAATTACTGTACCATAAAAACAAGTTGCTGCAACTTGTGTCTTATGATACACTTGTACCTCTTGGGACATACTAGTTTAATCATACTGGTATTCTTCCTCCTCAATACTGTTAGAGCCGCCCGTGCGGTTCAAGCAGCCTCTCATCGATCTAGAAGTATGGGAAAGAGACTTGGCTATACTCGAGTGTGAGGTTCCAGAAGACTCCGTTGCCATCACATGGTACCTGGAGGACAGAAGGCTGCAGCCAGGGGCCAAATATGGGATGGAGGAGTGGGGGACAAAGCGGCGACTTACCATCCGTGACATCGGAGTTGATGATGATGGGATATACCTCTGTGAGATGCCTGATGGGGGAAGAAGCATTGCAGAGGTAGCTGTGAAAGGTAAATGACAATATAATATGGCTGTGTGTGAAAAGTAGGATAAAAATACATATATGTAAATTATATCTATTATATTTCAACAACATAGAGTTTACTTGCATAGTGACACAATACATAATGACTCGCATACTAAAGCAACAATAGACTCATCACATACTATACATCAGACAATGTGGCACCTCCATTTTATTTTTGGATCAAATGATGAAAGAGAAGCCAATGGATATTCCATAGGACCAGTGTGTTGCTGACACAGATCGCTGTCTTTGCGTTTCCTTGTAGGCACAATTCTGCGGAAGCTCCCGAGAAAAGTCGACGTCTTGGAAGGAGAGAACGCTGCTTTTTGTGTTGAAGTGGAAAAAGAGGAGATGGACATTCATTGGTACAAAGATGGTGTAGAGCTGCGAGAAACCCATCAGACGATCCTCAAGTCTTTTGGTCGAACTCACATCTTGGTTTTCGTCAACACAATGCCCCAAGATTCTGGACTTGTGACGTTCATTGTAGGCAGGTCCAAAACATCAGCTCAGCTAAGAGTGAAAGGTTTGTAGATTAAAGCATTCCAAAACCAATAATAGCTACATCCCTCTGGCTTACATTAAGTTGTCCACCTTTGATGAGATGCATGACAGTTTTCTCTTGTGACAGCGGCCAGACATTGTCCTCCAAGTTGTCCAGTGGGTGTGCAGATCAACACAGAGCGAGCCAATGCTGCTCTCCTCTCATGGGTTCCATCTCAGGACTCACGGAAGAACCCTCCTTCTGGATATGTGCTTGAAAGACAGGAAGTGGGCACTGGCTCACAAGAGTGGCTGCAGTGCCTGACCACAGACTCCGCCAGCTCTGTGGAGATCCTTGGCGATAGCGTTCCATGTGAAGCAGATTATCGATTCCGCATTTGCAGTGTGAACAAATATGGCATGAGCAACAATGTTGAATTTCCTAGAGCTGTTCACCTGGGTAAGTTCAGACTTTTCACAGTAAAATTGAAAGTATATTCCAATTACAACACAATTAAGGTCCTATTAATTGCTAAATCAATAAACAGATTTTATCTTCCAGTTCCAGTAGCCAGGATACAAGCTCCTCTTCAGGATGCCTTGGTGCCAGAGGGGCAAGATGGCTTGTTCTCCATTGAGCTCTCTGCTTCCGTTATTGGTACATGGTTCTTAAATGGTACTCAGCTGCAAGAGGATGAACGTTATTCCATGCGTCGGTCACGAACGCATCAATCTCTTCGCATTCGAGGGGTACGAGATACAGACAACGGAGCTGAGATTACATTCATTGCCTATGGCATTCGGGATTCCGCTGCACTTTACATTCAAGGTATGGATTAGTCACTGTAATGTGGTTTATTGTCAGGTATTTAATTAAAATCCCTAAATCTTCTTTCCCTAAAATTCGCAGCACCTCTTGTGAAATTCTCGTCGATGTCAGAAATGGACCGAAACAAATTTGTGGAAATCGGGAACCCCATTGTGCTTTACTGTGAGCTGTCAGACCCTGCAGCCCCAGTGCATTGGTACAAGAACGGAGTTGAAATACAAACAATAGAGGGTCTTCACATCCAGTCGGAGGGCACCATGAGGAGAATTGTCATCCAATCAGCAGAGTTCTCACATTCAGGAGTGTACTGCTGTGATGCCATTGATGATGTCATCAGATTCAATGTGGAAGTAGAGGGTGAGTGGCATGTTTCATGTAAAAGTGTTGTGAGTTCTTCTACAGACACATGCTTCTACAAACCTTTTTGTGATCTTTTTTTACACAAATTCATTTAATTTTCCCCTGACATATCACACAAATAGCGCATCAGCCCATAATTATATAATGAGTCCTTATATCTAACTGCCCATAGCACCACCTGTGAGGTTCTCAGCCATTCCAGATTCTGAGAGGAACAAAACCATCCAAGCAGGCTGCCCTATTGTTTTACAATGTGAGCTCTCAGATCCTTCAGCCCAGGGTCACTGGTACAAAGATGGATCAAAGCTCCATCTTCAAAGTGGAGTAGATATTCTCACAGAAGGTTTTGTGAGAAAACTGACTGTCCATGCGGCAGAGTTTTTCCACTCTGGGTTATACAGCTGCAAGACAAGGGGTGACACCATCACGTTCAGTGTGGACATCAAAGGTGATTTGAAGTTTTATTTTAAAAAGTGTGAACACTGTACTAACTCTTGTGACACTCTTGTATGTTTGTCTGTTGTCTGTTCTTTTTTGCACTCATTGAAAGTGCAGCTAAACTGTCACCTTATCTTTGATTGTGATACAGCATGTTAGCAATTTTGTTGACCTCAATGAAAACTCATCTGAATCCATTAAGATTGTGTTTAATCTTAATAGACTATAAGCTTGATTTGAGGTTGATACAAGCTTTAAACATATCTGTAGCTCCACCTGTGAAGTTCTCAGCAATCCCAGAAGAGCTGAGGATCAAGACCATTGAAGCAGGCAGCCCTATTGTACTCCAGTGTGAGGTGTCGGAGGCTGAGGCCCAAGTTTGCTGGTACAAGGATGAGCTGGAGCTTAATTCAAACTCCGGATTAGAAATCGATTCAGAGAGCAACACAAGGACGTTAGTTGTTGCATCTGCAGAGCTGTCCCACTCTGGTGTGTACAGATGCACCACAGAGGATGATACCATGGAGTTTCAAGTGGAGATCAAAGGTGACTTTATACTTTTATCTTTTGCGTTGATACTGTAACCCCATCTCCTCTTTCTAGATGCCACTAATAATCCCTGCTTTGTACTGTATGTGGTTTGAAGGAGTGTTTATTCACATAGCCCCAATTAATCGTTAACATAAGTATCTGTGATCATTGTTGTGACTGCTGTGACTCTCCCCTGAATAAATTTGAAAGTCCTTTTCATCCTTTGCTCAGCAGCTAAGCATTTGCAAAGTATCCATTTCCACAGTCTTGATTTTATTTAGCTGTTCTGAATTCCCAACACTAGCTATACCAGTGACGTACTCAGCTATCTTTGATGTTGAGAGAACCAAGTCACTCGAGGCGGGCAGGCCACTGGAGCTGGAATGTGAGGTTACAGACTCCTCTATGCCTGTCTGCTGGTACAAAGGTGGCGTAAAGCTCCTCCCACAAATTGGGTGGGATTTTCAGAGTAATGGAACTTTGAGGAGACTCATTATCCCATCTGCTGAGCTCTTTCACTCAGGGCTATACAGCTGTGAAACGTCTGACGACACTATCCATTTCACTGTGGATATCGAAGGTGATTTTTTTTTATTTGTTGAATCTTGGAGTAGTTTCTAGAGCTTTCTGGAGACTAGATGCAACTAACATTTACAGAATGCACACCTGTTTGTCTGTGTTTAAGTTGTGTTTCGTAAGAGCATAACACCTAATTCCCCTACTTACAAAATGAAATATCTTACTTGTTTTGTAATGCTTATAAATATGATTTCTCCTCCTTGACGCTGGTCTGACACATTACAGAGATTAATTTCTCGAGTGGGGAAACTGAGCCTATAACCTTTTCTTAATCAGAATGTAGCTGTGTACTGTGAAGTCTACAATTATAATATAAATACTCATCTTTAGCTCCGACGTTGCCATTGTCACCTTCACCGGAGGTTATGAAGAGCCCATCACTTGAAGAAACCTGCCCCTCTGAATCTCCGTGTGAAATCTCAGACTCTGCTGTCCAGGTGACACAGCAGAGGTATGAAGAACACGATTGTATCAGTGTGCCAGATTTTGAAATGGAAGACATCAAGAAGACCCTTGTTATCGAACCAACTCATCCCTCAAACTCTGGGGCGTACTATTGTGCAACAGCAGACGACGTTGCACAGCTAATTGTTAAAAACCAAGGTGATTTTTTTTGTCAATGTTGTGTTAAATGTTTCTATCTCAGTTATGACTAACTCTTTCTGTTGTTTTTCCAACAGTTTTTGTTTGCTATGCACAGCTTATATCATGACAATTCTGATAGCATTTCTTGAAAGCCATTTGTCAAAACTGAAATTATTTCCCTAACAATTATCTGTAGTGGCACCTGTGACAAATCTGCTTGGTCCTGACACTGAGAGGACTGAGTCAGTTGAAGCGCCCCACCCAATTGTTCAGCAATTTGAGATTTCAGATCCCATCGCCAAAGCCTGTTGGTACAAAGATGGAACCAAGGTCTACCCACAAAGTGGATTTGACAGTGAATCACAGAGCTGCAGGGAGACTTTGCTCCTCAAATCAGATGGCTTGTCTGGTGACGAGGGTTTTGGCTATGGAACAACCTGTGGTGTGGATTTAAATGTGGACATGAAAGGTGGTCTTCCACATTGTACCTGCACAATTAAGAATGAACAATTTAGCTACATACCTGAAGATATCACCCAGCTCATTGTTTTCTCTTTGGCTTTGTCCGAACAGCAGAACAGTGTCACTCTGGTGACGAGAGTGGTGAGATAGCTGATGCATCTGCGCAATACACTGTGGATGTCAAAGGTGATTTGATATATTTCAGTATTAGTCATCCATTTTAACCCAACACATACATGCCACTAACAATAGTGGTTTATTTCATTGTCAGCTCAATCTCCTCAGTCATCCATCAAATATATATGTTACATTTGGAAAATGCTTTTTGTCAGTGTCATCCCTGACCTGCTGTCATTTTCTGCAGTTTGTGGCCTTTACATACCTGGGTGTTATCAGCAGCTACTCTTCATACTAACATACATGTTGTAAGTGTCACTTCATTCTTCATTTTAACAGTCATCTTTTTGTGCTTGTAACAAGCAGCTTTCAACTCTTAAAACCCATCTTATGTCTTGTTCATCACAAGATCTTCTCATTCACATTGCTGCCCTGAACATCTCACCGTTGCAATGACAATGAACTCTTATCAAAAAGGAGAAAATTTAAGTACTTTAAAACTATTTTCATGGCAACTAGAGCGGTGTTAAGAGTATAGATTGATGGGATTAGAATATTAAGGGTCTACTGGCAGGGAAAAATAAGATCTCAGACCAAACCTGGTCGACTCTCTTAAGTGTTTGTCTTTGCAATGGATTATCCCATACTTCCATGCTAACCCACAATGATGTAGAATTGTTAAGAGAAGAACTATTGAAGCCATCAACCACTGAAAACCTTTCTCTGTGTACATCACAATGCTTATAGCTACACCGCCAAGGCTCTCTTCTGACCAAGAGAAGAGCAAGTCTACTGAGGAGGTTTACCCTGTTGAAGCTGACTGCATGTCGTCAAACCATTCAGACATCCTCTATGTCAGGAAAGAAGAAGATTCTCAGATAAACGAAGAACATTCCAGGCAAATGCCAACTCCTCAGTCAACGTATAGAAATACAACTGAACAGACTATACCTGAATACTCAAAAGAGCTCGCCGACAGTCAACAAACAACTGTCCACTCTCCAGAGTATTGCGACTCTGGACAGTCAACAATAATGCAATCTGACCAAGAACATCACTGCACAAAGCATGAGGACTCAGAAGTTGAAGAATTCATTTACTACATACAGCACACACCCCCATGTGAAGATTTTGATAGTTCCCTAGAGACACCTGTCCAGTCACATGAGTGTTGTGAATTTCTACAAGGTGCAACTGTGGAATTAGAGGAAGCCACCAAGTCTTGCAAGACTGTAACTGTCCCATCCAAGCAGTTGCAGAGTTTGATACAGACTGCAATTGTGAAGGAGGAGCTTTTCAATGCCGGACAAATTTCAACTGACCAGTCAGGAGAACTTAGCAACCATGTACTGTTTTCATCTTTGCAATCAGAGGAGCTCTATAAATGCTTACCCTCTCCTACTGCCCAATCGGAGGAGGCCTTTAAGGCCTTATGGACTGCAACTGTCCAGTCAGAGGAGGCCTTTGATTCATCACAGACTGCAGCTGACCAGTCAGAAGAGGCTTTTGATTCATTACAGACTGCAGCTGACCAGTCAGAAGAGGCTTTTGATTCATTACAGACTGCAGCTGACCAGTCAGAAGAGGCTGTTGATTCATTACAGACTACAACTGTCCAGTCAGAGGAGGCCTTTGATTCATTACAGTTGTCAACTGTCCAGACAGAGGAGGCCTTTGATACCTTACAGACTGAAAATGTCCAGTCATGGAAGGCATTTGATTCCTTACAGAGTACAACTGTCCAATCAGAAGAAGACTTTAACTCCTTACATACTGCAACTAGCCAATCAAAGGAGACCTTTAACTCCATCAGGACTGCAACAGTCCAATCAGAGGAGTTCTGTGACTCTATACAGGCGTCCACTGAACTGACTCTCCACAACATCTCACAAATCGTAACTGTTAAGTCAGAGGAGTCCTACAGCCCTGTGAATGCACAAACCGTCCAATCAGAGAAGTTCTTTGACTCCCCTGATACAGCATCCCTTCAAACAAATGAGTTTTACTCTTTACAGGCAGCATCTGACCAAAAAGGGGAGCATTACAACTTGCAAAAGTCTGACAATGTCAGATTGGATGACGACTGTCATATAGGACAAACTGAATCTACCCAATCAGAGGTGCTGCATGAGTCCATGCAAAAAACAACTGACCATGCAGAGGACTGTTATCACATTATGGAGACAACAGAATACCCCATAGACAGCACAGTTAGCTGTGGCCAAAGATCATCCATCATCATCCTACCTTCTGAGCCTTATTATGTCAAGAACAGACCAATTGCCCAATCAGAAGAGATCTATCTATCAAGGACTTGTGACAGTAGCTGGGGTGACAATGTCACTGCTAAAAAGGTGGCTGTTGAAGGTGATTTAAATGGTTAGCATTATTAAAACAAAACAAAACAATGAAGTGATTGCTTATTGCAATACTTGAGATTTTATGAATTTCTGCACATACGTACTTGAGCTTGTTTATACTAAAACTACTTAAATAGTCAATAAGAAACCCTCGGGTGGTCTGAGAAATATCTGATGATAGCGAAAAGAGCAAATACCCGAACATTGGCTTCAAGTCCTAACTTGTATGGCTAGTTATCTCAAGTCTAACCAAAGACCCCTCGCTAAATCACTAATGGCACATAAAAACATAGTTATTTTGAGGACCTAGTTTAGCTATAAAGAGGTATTGGCATGACTAATCTCAGTTTAGAGATTCTGTTATTTGGAAGCGTACCTTGTGATGTAGCCAGTAACAGTGATGCAATTCTTTCTTCGTCACCTCAAACATCCCCAGCTCCACCAGTGAAAATTGCAAGACTTTGTGAGGCTGAGAGGAACAAATCTGTTGAAGTTGGCGATCCCATAGTGCTTCGATGTCAGATATCGGATCCCAACGCTCAAGTGACTTGGTACATGGATGGGATAGAACTACTTGAAGCAACTGGGCAAGACATGCAGTCAGAGGGTTCCATAAGAACACTGGCTTTCCAGTCAGCGACGCTGTCTCATGCAGGGGTTTACAGCTGCAAGACAACAGATGATGCAGTGCAGTTTCATATGGATGTTAAAGGTGATAAAAGCTGTTTTATTTTCTTTTAAACGTATATTTTAGTGGCTCTAACAAAATTGGCTCATCTGCAGCCCTCATTGGTTGGGGAACAGTGGTTCTGTAGTTGTTTGTAAAGATAGTGTGTGACCATATGAGGCTTAATGTATGAACAACTGTAGATAGACAACTTAGCTAAAGTGGACACTTTTTGTGCCCGTGTGTTCTCATTAAAGACTTTTTGAACCTAAAGAAAGGCAGGTGAACTACAGACCACTCACCATTTAGTTCGACGTAAAGGCTAGAGGTTCACTTGGCCTTTTTTGGGTTTGCATTACCAAAGTTTGTCCCCTCACCATTACAGTTCAATAAATTGAAATTCAACAATCTACCTGACATGCAGCAGAAGCCCCAGACTCCCATTGTGAAGGGAAATAAAATAAATGCCAAAAACAATTACAAAAAGACACAACTCAACTTGACCTTTACAACTCAGGAGAGTCTAGGTTGTAAAATTGAGTCCTGCTGTAATATGCTGTTGGGGTAAAAAGGAATTAAGATCTTAGGTCCAATTGATGATTCTGAGCATAGTAAAGCAAGCCGTCACCTCACTGAATGTGATCATTTAAGACATGCTTTAATATATGTTCTATGCTTCCATATGAATGCTCATCCAACCAACATATAAATATGTGATAGTGACTGTACATGAAGCAAATATACCCCAAATGATACCGTGCTCTTAACTACAATAGCCTGTTAATGAAACAATAAAGCTAACATGAGGAGAGTCAACTCTAAACTGCATAAAATAAAATTGGAATTGTTTTTGCTGTCGATGCTGGCTGATAATCTTTGATCAATATGCTGCTTAAGGCTTCAGTTTCAGGATTGTGTTTTGCATCACTTGTGTAATATAAGTAACTGTTTCATTAACCAAATACATGTTATATTCAATCCTGTAGCTCCACTTCTGAAGTCTGCAGCTATAACTGAAGCTGACCAGAAAATGGAGGTCATGGCAGACTCTCCCATAGATGCACAATGTGAGCTGCCAGTCCACACTGGACAAATCAGTTGGTACAAGGATGAATCAGAGCCCATACCACAGAATGCAGTAGATATCCAATCAGAGGAAAATTTGAAGAGCCTAGCTGTCCAATCAGCTGAGCAGGCTCACTCTGACGTATACCATTATTGCGAGTCAAAGGATGACATTCAATCTGCCGTGGAAGCAAAAGGTGACATTCAGAAACTCTATAGGGCTTAATGTGTCTGGCTCGCTGGTATCTAAATATAACAGCGGCTGTTTGGCTAATTGCCTAACAGAAAATATTTTTTCTCAAACTTTTTGTAACTATGTAAAGCACTCTAAAGGTTTCCTCTAAAGGTTGTGGAAAGCTAACTAATACAAACAGCTAAAACACAGAAAAGGTCCATTCAGATCAGCATATTTTGTATGTTAAGCAGCTTGAATGGTCGAGCTTGTGTTTTAGCAGACAGCTGCATAGTTACTTAAACAACTGGCAGACTCACAACGATATTAGCATTCCACCAATTTTGAATTTCTGGTTTCCCAATGAAAGTAAGTGAAATATTGCTCTGCTTTTAGTGCTGTTTCAGCATTTACCTTTGGGTCTTTGGCTTGCCAACTGCTTGATTTTCTTAACAATACTTTTTTACCTTTGTCTTCTTGGTGTTTATTGCTGGATAGGTTAGTTTGGCTTAGAAGTGCTTGTTTACTGAACATGGCAACAATTTAAAATGGGGGGGGCTGTTGGGTAACAGGATTGGCAGAATGCAACCTATGCTTATTATGCAAACTTAAAATGCAGCTTTACCCATTTAACAAGGTGAAATTAAGAGACGCAGCTTCTTCTTATCAATTTGCATGTCAGAAATCAAACTAAGCATTAGGTGCTTTTTACTTCAAATGAACTTAGTATGGCTTCTTTAACTGTAATGAAAACATTTCATTACCATTTCTTGCTTGTGTTTTGCCATTTTTGCCTATGTGAGTATAGCAAGATGTTTTCACTTCATTCTTGTGCTTCCAGTCTTTTGAATGAATCCAATGATTTATGTCTGTGTTGAGTCACTTGTGTTGTCTTCATGTTGTTCTGTTGACAGTATTTTGCTGTGAGTGCTTTTTGTCATCTTTTTTGCTGCTATATTAATTCTTATCTTGAGATTCTTTTTAGTTGAATATTGGTTGTACATCTAAACGTTTATTCATTTCATTAAGACGTTCTTTCTGCAATGTCCCACACATTCAGCTCTACCCGTGAGGTTCACAGAAGTTCAAGAGACTGACAGGATCAAGTTCGTCCAAGAAGGCTCCCCTGTTGTTCTCAGTTGCGAGCTCTCTCATGATCCCACTGCTGATGTGACCTGGTGCCAGGATGGGATGAAACTTCTGCCACACGACAAACAAGAAATAAAGTCAGATGGTTTAACAAGGACACTGCTCATCCAATCGGCTGAAATCACACATGGCGGCACCTACGAATGTTCCACAGCAGATGACACCATCACATTTAAAGTGGAGGTCAAAGGTGATTTATTTCAAATTTGTATAATATTCTTTCTATACATACAACCTCAAGTATGCCAATGTACATTCAATGTAGTTCCGTGGTGTGAATGGTAATCATATATAATCCTTTATGTAGGTTGTTACTTGGGTGTATTTTTGGTTGGTTGCTCTTTTTTTGACCTATTTGAGTTACTCAAGTCACCATTCCCTTCTTTTACATCCCAATTCCTTTAGGCCGAGCGCCACAGATCATGCCGATCCCAGTCTCAGAAAGACACAAGTCGATTGCGGTTGGTTCGCCAATTATTCTACAGTGTGAGGTCTCGGACCCGAGCGCTCAGGTTTCCTGGGTCAAAGATGAGGTGGAGCTATTTTGTAAAACGGGCCTTGACATGAAAAGAGATGGCGGCTTGAGGAAGTTACTGATTCATGCCGCTAAGGCTTCTGACTCTGGCCTCTACAGCTGTAGACTTGATGATGATGTTGTAACATTCCAGGTGGAAGTCGAAGGTGATTTTGCTTTTGTTTTCATTTTTATGATTATTATGATTCCAGGGGTGGAACTACAACTTAAATTTCCTTTAAGAACAAACTACTGTATACAAATATTAAATCACAGTACATATAGCACATGGGTACACAAAAGCCTCAAATGCTGCCAAGAATTATCAAGTACAAATGTTCTAAAAATCTTAACCGCAGTGCTTTTTATACCCTATAAAACTCCTAGCCACTCCTGTGAGGTTTGCAGCACTTCCAGAAGTTGCAAGAAACAAATTTGTTGAAGCAGGATGCCCGATTAAGCTGCAGTGTGAAGTCTCAGAGGCTACTGCACAAGTCTTTTGGCACAAGGACGGAGTACAGCTCTTTCCACAGAGTGAATATGACATCCAGACAAAAGAGAAACTGAGAGAGCTGATGATTAAATCAGCAGAAGTCAGACACTCTGGGGTTTACTGCTGCAACGCCACAGATGACCAAATAGAATTCAAGGTGGATGTTGCAGGTGATCTAAGAACTCTGAGTTTTGTCAAAATAACTAACTTTTTCTTAATTCATGCTTGACTATTGGAGTGAAGATTCAAACATGTTCATTATGTTCTAAGCTAATGTATACTAATAGCTACTTACACAATGTGTCATTACACATTTGGTGGGTTTGTTTTTTTTCACAATCTGATTAAACAATTATTGGGCTAAAGGGAGTCATACAGTATAATCCAAATAATTATTGTTCCTAATTGTCCTGTGCAGTCTAATGTAAGGCATGTATTGAATGTTGTTAAAGTAGCAAAACCTGAGGTTCATGCCAAAAGAAATGCATTCACTGAAACAAAACCCAGTGGCAGTCTAATCGTATAGTAAGACATAAACAACTAAAACTTTGGCATGTCTGACCTTACTTTCGATGAGCAAACTGAAATGATTGTAGTTATACACTTGTTTAGTCAGCTTTGCAGTCTTTCTTCTGTAAATGCATCATATTACAGTCTGTAAGCAAAGCGCCAGCATGTTAGTCTTAGCACTGCAAATCTGATTACTTTATGTTACTCTTCAATGAACTGAAATTGCTATAGCACCGCTTTGATTCTCAGCTGTTCCAGAAGCTGAGGGGAGCAAGTCTGTTGAAGCAGGCAACCCGATCATATTGCAGTGTGAGATCTCAGACCCTGCAGGCCAGATCTGCTGGTATAAGGATGGAGTAAAACTCTGGCCAAAATTCGGAATAAAAATCCATTCAGAGGGCAATAAGAGGACACTGGTTATCCAGTCGGCCACACCTTCATCCTCTGGGGTGTACAGTTGTAAAACTGAGGATGATTCAGTGTTCAACGATTTCAATGTGGAGGTGAAAGGTGACATGCAAAGCTTTTCCATAGATGCCATGGTTGAGATGCCACTAATAACTTGAAACCTTTATCACACTGAGCCATGTTGCTGTACATCTTCACATCCTCTAATATGTCAAAGGAGGCATCATCGCTAATTGATTTCATTGCCAATGTTTTCATGAAACATTTAGGCACTTTTTGTTTACATTTCAAGATTTCACTACAGCAAGAAAGCCATGATCTTATTTTCACCTTCATTCCAACAAATGTAGATTTGCATTACATCCTCACTGCTTCAATTCATTTTGGCTCTTTGCTTCAGCAGCAGATTAACAGTCCTCTAATGCTTTTAGAGATGAGTAAACAGCCAGCAAGCCTTGAGATCAGCATGTCTACCATATGACAAGTGGCTCATGTAATGATGTAAATGATGAATTCTACCGACAACAAGTAGCTCATTTCTTTTGTATACTCTTTCTGCAGCGACACCGATAACATTTGCAGATATCCCAGAAGAGGACCTTTTCAAGAGTGTGGTGGAACAAGAAGAGCTTGTTCTGTCATGTGAAATATCTCGGACTGATGCCATCGTGCAATGGTACAAAGATGGAATAGAAATGCAATCAAGTGCCAAAATTGCAATGGAAGCCGATGGAACCAAGAGAACCCTGACACTCCATTCAACTCAACTGTCAGATGCAGGCATATACACATGTCGCGCAGGAGACAACGCTTTAATGTTCAAAGTTAACATACGAGGTAGGACACCATGGAATCTTCTGAAAATATGTCGGGAAAATTAGAATGAAATTCATTAAAGCTCGCAGAAAAAGTTTGAATTTTATACACTCTTCCTCGCTGTAGAACCTCCGGTTATGATCACCTACCCAAAGGAAGATGTCCATCTTGACCGTCACGTCCCCGAGGAAATCATTTTGAGCTGTGAATTGTCTCGTCTAAATGGCGTGGTCAACTGGTACAAAGACGGGCAAAAGCTGCAGGAGAGTGAAAACATCAAACTTAAGGTTGAAGGCCCTTATCGAAGACTGAAGATTCTCTCTGGTGGAGTGGATGATTCTGGAGAGTATGTTTGTGATACAGCCGATGATTCAATATTCTTTCATCTAAGCATTACAGGTAAAATGTTATTTTGTTGGCATCCACATGTTGTAGTAATATGAGGCAAATATTCTTAAAGCAGATTGGCAAATTGCCTTAGAAGTGGAGTAGGGATATACCAGTGACTTGACAGATGTCATGCAGCATTGATTAAAGTAATTAGTAACTGGATCATGATGTCTATTTTTAGAACCTCCTGTGCAGATTGTATCCCCAAGTCAGTCTCAGATGGAACTGTGTCAGCAGACCTCTGAGAGGATGGTATTGAGCTGTGAGATCTCACGGCCCTATGCTGTCGTGCGCTGGTATCGAGATGGACTCGAGGTGGAGGAAAATGACAACCTCATTCTAGAGGTGGACGGTGTCTACAGAAGACTTATTATACCTGAAACTACGGTCAAAGACTCCGCTGAATATGTGTGTGATACTGCAGACGACTCGGTGACATTCTTTGTAAACATAGCAGGTGACGAAAACTATATTTTGAAGAAAAGTGTGTTAATGATTTTACTTTTCCAGTAAGTTATTAACAGCTGGTACTGCTAATCTTCTTCACACACAGAGCCTCCAGTTCGCTTTGTACGTCCAAGGAAGATGGCAAGCAGAGTAGACAAACAGGTTGGGGAGACTACAGTCCTCGAGTGTGAGGTTTCCAGAGCAAATGCTGAGGTCACCTGGAAAAAGAACGGAGAAGAAGTAGAGGACTCCAGAAACGTCACCATCCTTGAGGATGGTGTCATGCGTCAGTTAACCATTCACTCACTAACAGTAGAGGATGCTGGGCAATATGTCTGTGATGCAAAGGATGATGTGATGGACTTCCATGTCCTGGTGAAAGGTTGGTCATCATGTTTCAAGAAATTTCTATTATAATTTTATAATTTTTTTAAAGTCTAGAAGTGTTTGGACAAATGCCACTGATCTCTACTGTATGCATTGGTGTCGTTATATTTTCCATTTTTTTTTAAGAGTTGCCTGTGAAAATTCTTGGAAAGACGGATGCAAAAACAGAAAAGCAGTTCTTAGTATCAGATGACATCATTCTTGTATGTGAACTGTCAAGATCCAACGCCTCCGTCAGTTGGTACAAAGACAACCAGCTAATTGATGATAATGAACGGTACTGCAGCGAGGAGCAAGGAGTCTTCCGGTCACTGGTTGTTCTCAATGCTGGACCAGGTGATTCAGGAGAATATACCTGTGATGCAGTGGATGATAAGATTGTCTTCTATATCAGTGTCAAAGGTAATCGTCCTTTTCAGCTATCGACTTTTGAGCAGCGCTTCCTTTCACTCGGAGAACAGTAAATTTCTATTGTGTGTTTTATGTACAGAACCTCCAATAAAGATCATTGGAAACTCGGGCCACCCGGAGAATCACGTCCTGGTAGCAGGAGACGACCTCATCTTGGAGTGCGAGGTCTCTCAGCCAAATGCCCCCGTTCGGTGGTTATGGAATGGCAAGTTATTGAAACCAGACGCTCGCATAAAAATCGACACCTATGACGTTGTGAGGAAACTTGTTCTCTCTGGACTTCAGCCGTCAGACTCTGGAACGTACATATGTGATGCCGTCGATGACAAACTAATAACAATCGTTGACATCCAAGGTAAGAGGTGACATTATTCTGAAACGGTGTCCTATTATAGTGTTAGTGGGAACTGTATGTATCATGTCTGGGCATGGAATTGAAGTTCTTTCTTTTAAAATCTAATTTCTCTCAGAGCTAGCAGTCAGGTTTGTTAATAAAAAAGGGAGCAACAACATCTCTGCCTATGAAAATGAGAGTGTTACAATGTGTGCCATTGTGAACCACGAAAGAGCTACTGTCCGGTGGCTGAAGGATGGCCAACTATTGAACGAGGACAACATTCACATCTCCGGTGAGGGTAATACCCACAAGCTCACCATTAATCCCCTGCAGCTGTCAGATTCAGGAGAATATGTCTGTGACGCAAATACAGATGAGATGCATTTCAGTCTTTCAGTCAAAGGTAAGAAAGTGGCACTCATATTCAACATTTGACCACTATTTCCTTGTAAATATTTACTTGTCATCACAGTGAAATAATGTGTCTGAGGGTTATCATATTCTCTACACAGAAATGAAGGTAACATTCACCAGACCTCTGGAGGATATTGTGTGTGAGAAGGGCAGCAGCCTTACATTACGATGTGAGATCAGCAAGCTCAAAGGCGATGTCCAGTGGCTGAAAGATGGACAGGAAATCCCTCCAAGCCGCAGGCTCACAATAAGAGCAAATGGTCGAGAGCGGAGCTTCACCATCCACCAACTGTTGGAAGAAGATGCAGGAGAATATGTCTGTGAATCCACAGATGACAGGACCACAGCTGCTGTCACTGTTGAAAGTAAGTACCAGTTAATCATTTAACAAAGTAGGTCAGAAAGAGATTATTGTCAATATGCCCTTTAAGTTGACAGAAAGGTGCCAAGAATCTAATTCAGCTGAATGTTTTGCCTTCAGCTCCCCGTATTGTTGAGTTCATAGCAGAACTTCGAAGCATCACAGTTCGTGAAGGGGAAGATGCAATATTTAAGTGCGTGGTTTCACCAGAGGACACTCGATTGGTGTGGCGCCTAAACGGCAAACAAGTATTTAAGAATGAGCACACAGTCATTTCAAGCAATGGACTGTGCCACATGCTGTGCATCCGCAACTGCATGGTTTCAGATAGCGCCAGAGTGACTGCAGATGCAGAGGGGTTGGTATCAGATGCAGACCTCCAGGTTCAAGGTGAGTCTTTGCCCCATCCATTAACACGATAAGCTCAATTGTCAAGATGAATGAGAACTGTACGTGGAGCAACTGCAATACCTCATGCACACAGAGTTTATGATGTTCTCTGACCGATAGCCTCATATCCGTGTGTTAAATATGACCTTAAGTTTCAGCGACGGGTACTGCACATACTATTTTTGCAGCACTTGTGAACATGAAAGTAAGATATCTTGAATGTCTGCGTACTATTAGTGCCACATAAGCACATATGTGATAAATAATGACCCCCTCACACAAGTTTAAATTGTTGAAGAGGCGCCTTTGACGAGCAGCGCTTAGCAGCTTCTCCTGTTAGAATTCCTCTGGTAACTGACAGAGGCAAGTGGCTCTGTGGTTTGGTGTGTAACGCCACAGGAGGCGGGACTTCTGAGAGGTCACTGCCGTCTCTCTGTGCCCCAACTTTCAAAGTAACATTGCTGATTTACTGAGCAAGTATATGGCTAGTGTGAGTTTGTAATCCTTGCAGATGGTAACAGAACAAGTAACAAAAGACAGTGATGAATTACTCACACAGAACTCTGTATATGTCTGCAATGGTAGTTCTGCAGAATTGGAGCAAAGTACTAAAACAGTGCAGTGCTGATGAAAGAACACAAAATGTCATTGTGATTCTACTATTCACTAATTATTTGTATTCATGTTCAGAGCAACAGGTGGTGTTCACCAAGAAAATGACACCTGTTGTAGCTGAAGAGTACAGTGAGGCAACTCTGGAGGTGGAGGTGAGTCTGGATTCAGGAGAGGTGCAGTGGATGAGGCAAGGGGTGCTGATCCACCCGGGAGCCAAGTATACCGCCAAGCACAGCGGCCAGCAACGCAGCCTCACCATCCACAAACTGGCCATGTTTGACCGTGGCACCTACAGCTGCGAAACCCTTCATGACCGGACACAAGCCCAGCTCACAGTGGAACGTGAGTGTGCACGTGTTCTCGCTATACACTGTTGTTGTTTGTTTACCGCTGTTGCCGACGACTCCGCCTCTCACACACCCTCCGTCGCTGCCTCTTTGGAAGGCGAGCTTGGTTCACTGAGTAAGAGTAATTTGAGTGACGGGGGACCAGGGTGGCACTTGTACTGGAACATGATGGCAACCAACAGGTGACTGACTTACAGCTCGAGCTGACTTTCAGGCTGGGGTTTCTGTATGCACGGATTCACTGAAGCCCTGATAATTTCATTACCCGTGTCAAAGGCAAAGCAGATTGGGTTTTATAGACGTTAAGGCAGCTTTTAAATGGATGTTTAAGATTACATTCACAAGGACAATAAACGTTTTTTCCAAAAGCAAACCCCAGTTAGGGCTAGTATCTGTATGTCATAAAAATATTTATTATTACTGTCATTGTGTAAAGACTAAGACATTGTTAAGCATGTTTTTTCCTTGTCTGTGCCTCTTAGTTGTCTCACGTCTGTGATCTTACAGGCCGGTGGGTGAATTAGAGGCTGTTCTTTCAACACTCGGGTGGGTGGGAAGGGGAAAGTCAGGACTTCAGGCCGCTGTTGGCACCTCCTGTGAATTTGGATCTCCTCTCATTGCATCTAAATTTACACGCTGGCCTTCAAAACTAAGGTTGTTGTCATCAGGTCTCCAAAATAAACACTCCTTTTTTCCCCTGAGGAATGCTCGTCTGTGTTAGAATAAGTGAAAAATGTTGGCAGTTTCAAAGCAGGCTTTTGTGTAAAGCCCTGTACTCAAATGACAAAAATATCAGCTTGTCTGTGTCTGCCAACTTGTATTGTTAAGCTACAGTCTGCTGTGTACAGTACAGACCTCAAGCCATTAAACAATGGATGAGGAATCAAACGTGGTGGCCAGTTCATTCCGAGTAAAGCTGCTCACCCTCACCCAATATCTTTTCTCCTGCTTCTTACACACTTGCATGTTAGCGTCTTTCTCTTGCTGAGCATTCTGCCTACTAATGGCTTAAATTGTGATAAGGGTTCCATGGTGACTCATGATATGCACTTCAAATTGTGGCCCAAATCACCAAAACCAAATTCAGTGTTCCGAAAAGAGGATCCACTAAGAGCACACTATACTTTGATTAAGCCTCTTGATTAATTTGATACCTATGGTTTTGCATTTTTCCTTGCAGCTCGAAAAATCACAATCAAAAAAGGCCTGGTGGACAAACGAACCGTGGAGAGGGAAACAGCGTCCTTTGAAGTGGAACTGTCCCATGCCAATGTAACAGGCACCTGGATGAAAAATGGAATCCAGCTTAAGCCCACAAATCACTTTCGTATAAGTGCCAAAGGACAAATCCACAGCCTCACTATTTCTAACCTGGCAGTGGAAGACACCGCCACCTTTATGTTCAGTGTGGAGAATATGAAGACATCTGCAAGGCTTGTTGTGAAGGGTAAGTCTCTGAAAGAAAACAGAGCTTTTGCTTGTGTGACAAAGCACCAAAAGCCATTAGCTGACTTCACTTCTAGGAACAATACAGAGAAGCTTTTAAGCAAAGTTCACTGGATGGCACAGGATAAAGGCATTCCGCACAGAAGCCTCTGAACAAGAATAACAACCATTTGGCTGAGCAAAAAAATCTTTCCAGTTCTCTACACTGGCACAGAAAGTGATAAAGCATCACAAAGTAATCGTGATTAAAATAACAGTCTTATCGCAATGCCAATAGACCATTTTCACCTTCACAGTATCACATCACACTGCTACTGTGGCAGGTGGATCGCATGTTTGTCTATAGTTGATATGGAATTGGTCGCGTCGTGCCATATTTTATTCTCTGTGGTGCCGGCATGACATGTCACATGACCTGTGACATCACCTCATCTTACATTTCGACTTTTTATTAAATATTTTAATAAATTAATATTTTTTGATTGAATTTGTAGCTACAGAATTTCAAACAAATCTCCTAAAATGTAGAAATTGTTTTAGAAAAACAAAGAATAATTTTGCGATTTGGTTGTGAAGTATTTATATTTTTCTGTCTTGGCCTTGGCAAGGACGCATTCAACAAGAGAGACAAAGACCAATTCAATGCAAAGTATTGCTTGTTTTTGTAAGGATTTGGCTTCACAATCACAGTGACGTTAATGCACACGCTTACTGTATTCCTAAATTATAAATAATACATGTCCAGTTTGCAAACAACATTGTGATACGAAGGTTTCCTAATGTTGTGTATGGTTACTGTTTTAAGGCACCGAGTACTCACGTTCCCCCAAAAATAATGTGAATATTAGGCCCATAAATCCATAATGTCAAATCAAATCATTAGAAATTTTATTTGAATAATGCGAGGCCTGAGGCAAGGTGACTCAGGCTAGCTAGTGCTAACATTAAAAAGGCAAGATGGAAGTTTACCTCAGCCAGCTTTAGCTAGCAGGATAGTACTTCCATATTGACATATTGTGGGGCTTTATTTGGCAGTAACTTGTGCATTAGCAGAGTAAGAAAATGTACTATACTTTCTCCACATATAAAAAGTACCAGCAGGAAACACGAGTATTCCAGTACTCGAACATTCGGACTCACAACACATCTAAATACCTTGAGTATTGGTAATGGGGCTTGAGAGTGGCGCGGAGTGAGTGACGGCTCCACGTCTGGGGCCTCCGCGCGGGCCAGCTCACGTTACACAGCGCGAGCGGCCCCGTGAAATCTAGAAGCTCCGCCTGTCCCGCCGCCTCACGACGGAGGATTAATCCGCGCTGCGCCGCATCACTCAGCGGGATTCATCCCCCCCTGAGCTCGGGGTTAAAACACCGCGGATGACAACTGAATGAAAATGTCATCACAGGAAATTAGAGCCCCGCGTAACTTGAACTACGGCTACTGGAACTCTAAACTCTTAAGCATAAAAGTTTATTGGGAGAAATCTAAGCCTATTTATTTTTGCATCTGTGAACCCACTCAGCACGTTTTCTCTCCACCAGAACCTGCTGTGACCATCCTCAGGAAACTGGAGGACCAGAAGTTCCCTGATGGCTCAGCCGTCTCCATCGAGTGTGAACTATCGAGACACAACGTGGATGTGAAATGGATGAAGGCACGTATGCCTGCTAATAATAAGCGTAAAATAGATTAAAAAAAATACATCAAATACAAATTACCGCATTATCAGTCCGTGTCATATGCTGCATTCGGGTGGTATAGGAAATTCGACATACACAACCTGGATCATTAATGCTGCACCAGTTGTGACGTAAAAAGCGTGACCTTTTCACCTTTTCAGCTGGAATGCTACCCAGATAAATGGCAAATAAACCTGAAACCCCATTTCTGTTGCTGTTTTGACAGAGCAGACAAGAGCTAAAACATTTCAACAAGCTGGCCTGGTGTTTTCTTCTGAGAAACACGTATTAACCATGTTCCCATAGGTACTTGAACGCAGCCATGGTGTAATGTTATCACAGAGGGAAAGAAACATGGAATCATAACACAAACTCTGACCAAAACTACTTCACCTCAAACCTCTACTGATACAAACTCCCAAAGCAACTCTACACTATAATGGCACCCCTCAACCATAAGGATATATGCAGTATATTTATTTACATCACTTGATTAGACTGGGCGTTTTGTGTTACATGAAATGAAATATGTCTTCTGTTCATTTTCAGAATGGGGTTGAGGTGAAGCCGAGCAAGGAGCTGCGCATTTATGGGATGGGAAGGAAGCGATTCCTCCAGATCATGAAATGTCAAGTCAGCGATTCTGGCCTTTATACCTGCGATGCTGGAGTTGTTACAACATCCTGCAACGTGGAGGTCTACGGTAAAGTCTGCTGTATAAACTACAGATGGCCTGTGATGTATGTTTGTCTCTGTCCTGGCCTTACAAATATAGCAGAAGGCTGCCATCTACAGGGGATCTACAGTAAAGTCAGTTACCATAAATATGACACCACAGCTCTTCACCCTGAGCTTCCTACATTCATGAATAAGTTTCCCTGAATTTTAGAGACAAAGTCTAATGAGACTATTGACTGTAATAAGGGAAGTACAATTGATGAGGACATTCTCTCTGTGATGACAGGATGTCTGAATATAGTTTTACATCATCCCTTCCTCTTATTCTTCTCCTGGCAGAGCGAGAGCTGCTGATCCTGCAGGACATGGAGGATCTGGACATCCAGGAGGATCAGAACGCCGTATTCGTTTGTGAGATCTCTGTGGAAGACGTCCCAGGAGAGTGGTACAAAAACGGAGAGAGGATCAAACCAACCAGCAGCATCAAGATCCGACAGGAAGGTCGGCTTCAAAGCTCGACAGCTGAATTCACACGCTTCTGCGTCTGAGCCTGTGAGCTCAGTTGATTTGGTTCATTAATGCCTGAGAAATTGTTTTCATTGTGATTTCAGGGAACAAGCATTTTCTTCTCATGTGCAACGTGCGAGCAGAAGACTCAGGAGAGGTCAAGTTTGTGGCCAGACACGTTGAATCTGTGGCTTACCTGGAAGTGGAAGGTATAATGTTTACATGAGGAAGCTTGATTTGGTCTGTTTTGTCTGAGATTGTACAGATATGACTATAGGGAATCATGTGACATAGTTTTGCTTTTGATTTGGGTTTGTTGATTTGTGGAGGATCAACACAATGAGGAACTGATTTTAAAGTAAATAAACTGCAACATGAATATTAAGTCTTTGTTCTGTTGTACTCCACTGTCTTTCTCCTCTCCAGAGCTTCCTGTGAGCATCGTGAAGCCTCTGCAGGATAAGACGGCCGTGGAGAAGAGCCGCGTCCTCCTGGACTGCACAGTGTCCAACCCGCGCTGCAGCATCCGCTGGTACAAAGGCGTCAACGTCATCCTGCCCTCAGAGCGCTTTGAGATCTGCAGTGAGGGCTGCTATCGCAAACTCATCATCCAGCAGGTGGCGCTGGATGATGAGGGCACCTACAGTGTGCAGGTTGGAGAGTACACGTGCTCAGCTAACCTCACAGTGGAGGGTAAGTGTCGGTGCTTCACTCTGGAGTTTCCCATCGCTGAAGCCAAAACTATAATCTACAGCCTATAAATGAGTGCAGATTTGACATGACAACAAAAAGATGATTGTAGTCACAAAGGAAGCATTTGTTAAGTTTGGGTGTGGGTGATTGTATCCACTCCTTTCGTGGCCTGTGTGTTACTGATGCATGAGGTAATAACAGTAACTACTGTCAATCAAGAGTGAGGAGAAGAGGCAATGAGGCTCGACTGATGACTAACAGAGGGAGAGAAGGCTCTCAATAAGCTGCACTCCACCGCCATCTACTGGCACATATATGTAAACAAATTTGATTTGAAAAAAATGTTATTCATTATTTGGCACCATGACTTACACACTCCCGCCCACTTGGTGGCAGTAATGCATCATTAAGTTGCCTCGCCAAATTTGAACCAACAAAGTGAAGTGACGACACTCTGGATGAGGATCAGAGCAACAAAAGGCCACAAGCATCGTTACTATGGGAACATTTCACATTTCCAATAATTCAAATTTCTAAATTATATTTGAATTCCAATCATTTCGGTCAGTTTTTCGTGTTTGTTAATCTACACTTAACTAAACAGTAATGGAAAAAAAGTATAAAATATTTATTTATTTATTCTTTATTGTTTTAGATTTAAAAAATTTAAAACTTCAAATTGGAGATAGCCTGAGTGCTTACCTGTGGTGTGATACTGCTTTTTGCCACTAGATGTCAGGTGTCACAAAGATTTGAGAGTTTGGAGATTTGCTGCTTTTGAAGGATAATTTTTTTGTTGCTCAACTTAAAAATACAACTCTACATCGATCACAGCATCACAGCTTTTTGTTCATCACAGCAGTAGAGTTGCTGCTGAGATCTTTCCCTTTCCTGTTCCTCACCCCAGCTCAGTCTCTGCTGATGGTCCGAGAGCTGAAGGACGTGGAGGTGGTGGCCCCAGATGAAGCCTGCTTCGAATGCGAGGTGTCGGTGCCGATCGCCAAGGCGCCGGCCTGGACCCTGAACGGGGAGGCCCTGCTGTCCAGCCCCAGAGTTCGCCTGGAGAAGATGGGCCCGGTCCACAGGCTGACCTTCAGGCAGACCGCCCCGGACATGAGCGGCGTGGTGGAGTTCACCTCTGGCAAAACCAAAAGCAGAGCGCAGCTTCGAGTACTGAGTAAGTGAAGGACGACTTTATTCATGCTGTCAGCCAAACATATGGACATGGTGACAAATCAGATGAAGTTCATCAGAGTTCTAGAATGACTTGATAACTATGCAAAGACAACACAACACTGAGAAATGCTGCAGAGAACTGAAACAGTAGCCAAAAGTCATAACTCGCACCTAAGTAGCTAGCCAAGACGTGCTCCCCATGCAAGGTGAGGGATTTGCACCTTCAAGGCTCCGGAGCGAAGGGAGCAACTGTACTTCATTATTGCCAGACCCACATGCTGCAGGATGATAGACAGCAGCTTAAAACCAGCCTGCCCCTCATTCACTGTCCCACATATGTGCTAAGAAGCTGCATAACACTATAACATAAGGAACAGCTTAGGTTTTGGGTTGGGACAGGCAGGAAACACTAAATTACAATCAACCACCAGATGGCGATAAAAGCGAAGTGTGTTGAAAGATTCTTGGTTTTTCTTTGCGTTAATAGAGGGATCAGAGGAAAAGGCCTATCCTGAGTTAAGGCGGCTTGTTAAACTCCGCTGCATGACTTGGCGTTTCACAGCAGCACATAAACACAGTAAACCATTTGGCTCTGACCGCATTTCTGTAAATAATATAGGAGCGTTTATGATCCGCAGGCATGTAGGTCAGGCAGTACAGAGCACATAACCCTCAGAGCCATCGCCTCCTATTTACAGCCGCAGCAGAGTAAACTATTTATAGGCTCTTTTTTTTATTATGTGGACTATAAATGAAAGTGTATCAGGTTCGATCGTAAACTAAACTGCAGCTCCAAACTGAGTTTTGTGCAATTTAAGGGGTGAATCTATGGATTATAGGAAGTTGCTCAGAATGCATTTTGCATTTTGTGCCATCTTGATGTCCATTTTATTTTTTATTCAAATTTCATGACATTTTTAAATATTGTTTAATAATCTTTCATTTTTTTCAATCGAAACGTGAAGCACTTTTGCATTTTAAGTACAGAAGGTGATACAAATACAGATTATTATTATTATAATTATTATTATTATTGACAATGATAATAATGCACACAGGGGGACGATGACCTCATGCTGTTAAATTTGAAGAAATGGCATCAATATTGTTTGGGACAATAGAGAATAAAGTCAGATTTCAGTGAGTTCAGTGTTACATTGTCAGTAAAATAGTTTTGTTTATATTCTGTCTGTAACATAAACAACCTTTTGACAGAATCAGGCTGAGTGTGTTGACCGAACGCTCTTCTTCCTGCTCAGTCTAACTTTTTTCCCTCTGCTCGTATTTCACAGGTGATCCTTGAGCGACGGCGCCATGTTTCTCTCTGTCACCACCGATTTCAAACGGATCGTTTTGGCCGACTCGTCCCGTGACATCGCTCATATTTACATACATGTCTTTAAAAAAGTGGTTTAAACAGGGTCACGGCGGGGTTTCCATGGGAACCCTGTCGATTCAGGGAGTAGGTTTTAGACCAGTAACTCGCCTTCCTTTTGTGAAGACAAACGTGTGTTAGCTGTAGAGCAGAGCTGCAGTTTCAGTGTAAATAAGGCGGTGAGTGGAGTGAAAAGTGATTTGGCTTCAGCTTTGGTTCGTGTAAAGATCAAAGCAGCTAAAGAGATAGACCCAACTTTATGGTTCAATTTTGTAACTTTGTGTTGTGTTCAGGGTTTGATATAGAACTCAAAGTCAACCCAGCTGCAGTGCACATACGTATATTACATCTTCATCATCATCATCATCATCATCATATATTCTCATCCTATTTCATGGTGTTGTTGCAGATTAACAGTGTTATCGGCTTTTTGAGTTTCTTCTGATGCGGACACATGGACTATAGGGTTACAGAGGAGTTTGTCAGTTTGTCTCCATGTTGAACTTGTTCAAACTTTGATTTCACACTTACTAAGTCAATTTGTTTTCAAACATCACACACAAAGCCTGGGGATTGTTCCTCTCCATTTGATGGCTCCTTACTAATCCGTATATTTATGTACATTTACAAGCACATTACCCTATGGATGTGTTGTCTTTACTAATATTAGGCTCACTGAGTGTCTACAGACTGAACCAGGGGGGGAAATGCATGTTTAAGAGTCGGTTAATAACATTTACATCCCTGAATCATTCGATTTACTGTTCCCAGCTTCACTGTGATTGTTTACATGAGATTTTGAAAAAACTAAATTGATACATCGCCTCAATCTGAGTATTATTAAAGTGTTAATGTGCATGTAAACGTTCTGATTCTCAGTTCAACATGAAAGAAAAGTAAATCAGTGATGCAGAGGCCACATGAGTTATTTTATATATTATCTTCTACACCAGCTTCACGTCTTCAGGCCTCATTTGTCAGAAGTTAAGGGCGAATCTGCAAAGCAACATATTTAATAATCCATCTTTGTTTTTCATCGCGTCCATTGTATAGAATTCTTTTTTTTTTTATGTTTTGATGAAAACTAAAGTTTGAATGGAGAGAAGTTGTGTTTAGCAGTAAGCGGCTTGTAATGTAAATACATTGGGCCAAAACATCTGGTAATTCTAGAAAAAGACGTAGAAACGTTACTTGATGACCTCGGTTGAGAATCGGGGCTTTATTAGTTTGAGTGGCGTAGCTTTGAACATTTGAACTTAACGGAGAATCAAAGTTGTTTTCATGTGAAGTCTGCTCCATATTCCATTTTTCCATTTGAGCTGTTTTCACTGCGGCCATGTTGTCTTTAGCATCGTTGTGTTACGTGAGAAAAGAAGTGCAGTGAACTCTGACCTGTTTCAATAAAACATGCTTTATTGATGCAAGGTACAAATATCTCTGTCCTCCTCTCTCTCTTTTTTTAAACACAGAACATTCACTGTTTATCAGCAGCAAACTCTCTCATTCCTCCATCACTCCTTACTCTTTAATACTCTTTATTGTTGCAGACAGTAAAAAAAAAGTTAAATTGTTATTTCAACAAAAGGTTAGGATCTCTTATTTCATTTTTATTGATTTCAAAATTATGTCTCGCGCAAACACACCGAAACCCACACACACACATACGCACCATCTCGACTGGACAGAATGTCATACAGGAAGAAAAGCTTAAAGATTCAAGTTCACTGACAGACGCAGGCATCAAAGTGTCAATCAAATGTTAAACTTCTCTAACAGGACACACACATCTGCAGGTTACAGAGCAGTGAAGGCCTCATTAACACGCACACACACACACATCACCTTCAGTCCCAACTTGACTTTTGACTATCTATACATTTTTCCATATGTTTGCTCCTTTACATATCGTTCTAATGTGTGTGTGTTAAGGTGAACATCAGATATCACAAACACACACTATGTGCTGTAGAAACATCTGGCTGGGGTCACCTGGAGGCCTAAATGTCCCAGCTGCCCCCTGCACACACACCGACAGGCAGGAAACTGTACTGCAACACACATACACACACACACACACACACATCTACATACTGCAGGTAAAACAACATTAAACCCAAATCAAAACAACGCTCTTACATATAAACTGCATATGTACAAAACTAACCTCCACACATCTGTAAAGAGTGTGTGACACTCTTTACACAAAGAGTGTGTGACACTCTTTACACGTGGGGTCAGGTTGAATAAGAAATGCTGGGACACAAGGCGTCGTCCTAAAGCGTTATTACACGTTAGTAAACTGATTCCAGTCCTGTTACCACGGAGGGAAACCCGGTGCTACTCAAGGGTTCAGGGCTACTCAACGACCAATGAGACGGTTTCTCCTCCATCTCTACTACAAACACAGATTGTGTTCGCTCAACGCTTACAAAGGAAGAAGGAAGGCGGCTGTTCCTTAAGTGCGTAGTGTTTGAGGCACAGCAAAGCTGCAAACATGAAATACGTCACAATATATGATAACATGATGACAGAGACCGTCTGTTAAAGGGAACAGAGCCTGAAGGTTTGGCTGCTGATTAAAGGAACAGATACCAGTGAGGAACACCGGTACAGTAAGGCACTAAACTGAGCTGGATGGACTCTGTGACGTTAAACCTCCTGCACAGTAACTAAGCCTACACACACACACACACACACTGTACACAACCAAACAACAACAACACAGAGAATTCAGTCCGTCTGAATTTCAAGCTTTCAAGAAGGAAAAGCATCCGACTGCTACATTTATACAAGAAAAGGGGAAATGATTGATTTGCATTTATGGAACAAACGTTGATACTCTCAAATACTGCAACAACAACAACAACAACAACAACAACACACTAGCTGCACTGCAAAAGTATGGCTACAAGTCATTTAATCTCATATTCAGTCTTTAAACTCTTAAACTGGAGCGGTGGTTAGGTTTCTCTCTACTGGGATCTAAACCCATGGAACAGCAGATTAAATAACTTACTACTACAGGCTTTATGTTTTGCAGTGTGGTCCTTGTAGTGGGGAAGCAGCGTGGAGCCTGAAGCACCATGAGCCCCCCGTGGCCCCGCCGTGATCATAGCCGCTGGTTGATTACTTTACACTACAGTTCCCCCCCCCCCCCCCCCATCCCGACTCTGTTAACTCTCAGTCCTCTGCTGATTGAGAATATCGTAGACATCGTCCACTTTGCTCAGTCTCTCAAAGAAGGGGAGGAGATCCAGGAGCTCGGTGTCCGACATGTCATCAAACCAGGAAGCTACGGGAACCTGGAGGAGTCAAGAGAGGAGGACATGGTGAGGTTAGAGAAGTGTCCTTTTAGGTGACGGAGAGGAGAGGAGGAGAAGAGGAGATGAAGGTGGCGTACTGCGTTGTCAGGGTGGAAGACGTAGGAGGCCGGGGAGTTGTCGATGATGATGACCTTGTTGAGGTCGCGTCCTAACCGGCTCAGGTCTTTGACGTAGTTTCCTTTGTGGAAGACGCACGACTCCCTGAAGAGACGGCTCCGAAAAGCCCCCCACTTATCCAGGAGGTCTGACACAGGATCTGCATACTGAGGGAAGAAGAAGACTGAGCTGTCAATCACTTTAAATTGAACGCTGGTCCAAATAACAGTAAAAATGTTCCACTCCAGTGTCTTTAAGTGACTCAGCACATTCGCATGAATACATAAGTGAGCTCTGAAAAGTCAGACTAAAGGTCACAGCTCAGGGAGTTCAGTGGAAATGTTAGAGGTCAAAGTTCAGGGCGGGAATGGACGTCAGCGCGACTGTCTGACATGTTCCATAAATATGTGTTTATGTGTGAGACGTGGACATGTAAGGACGTAAGGACGAACATCAATCACCTGCAGGCTCCAGTAACTCTAAACATAATGTTATGAAACTTCACGGATCTCCTTCCACCGTCAGGCTGAGAAACATTTGTGAACAACTGTCCTGCTGTGTGTGTGTGTGTGTGTGTGTGTGAGACTGACCTTGGATAAGCTTGCGGTGAATAAAACACACTCAAACATTTCTCCCATCCTCTTGAGGAACTCGTCAACATGCGGTCTCTTTAACACGTAGACCTGCAGGGAGGAGGAGAGGCTCAGAGACGACAACCAAGCAGAGAGGGGATCAGGAAAACACCAAACGTATACGAGAGTGGATCCAACAGTTATGATCCTGCAGGTGGAAACATCTCACATGACTGGATCGAGTGCTAAATTAAAACAGAACCGATCCATGAGATGCTTATTGAGACATGTAGTGGAAGCAGCAGTAGAATATGAGCTCATTTTGTTAGACATCCTTCATCTCTTCTCCCTGTGAGACGTTGGCGGCCTTGTTTCTGAACCAAGTCATCCTGAATAGGCTTTCCCACTATTTAACGAGCCTATCCTGGATTACTTGAAACAGACCCAAGCCCTTCGGACAACAAGGCTCCTCGGTCTTCTGTTCTGGGCTGCCCGGCGGCCCCCCGGGGTTCAGTTACCATCTAAAGCCGTCGGGGCTGTCGCCCCCGGCACCGACGGGCGGGGGGGCATAATGTGCGCCGCAGCCCCGAGATTGATGGGCCAGTGATTTCTGAGAAGTCGGCCAGGGTTTCCTCATTTCGTCAGGACACTGAAATAGCCACCTGCTGCTTAGAGCCGTCAACAGAGGAGCTGCAGCTCTGTCAGGTAACACAGAGCAGCACAGAGGCTCCAGAGCAAACTGAGCCCAGGGTTCTGTTTGATGGCTCTTTATTATTGCATGTGAGTCTAGGTGGGACTTCCAGGTGGGACTGAATGCTTTGGCACAGTTTAGTGGCGACAGTTAGCAACATGAGGTTCAGTACGGTGAGTGCTTACCTGATGAACTGTTCCATCAATCTCCACTGGAATGATAAAATCAGCGTTGTTCACTGGCTGTTGGGGAGAAGAGCAGAGATGTTGAACAGGATCAACCACTGACTGTTAGGTTTCCTCATGAAGTCACGGGCGGCGACAAATCACAAGTGAAGACGAGTCGCCTTCGAGTCAAGAAGCAACGCCAGCAGCTTCTAAATACCAGCACACTGTAAATAAACGGCTCATGTGATATCGACTCCACCCCCATATAAATATCACTGAGGCAGATCGCACCAGAAACGTGCCTGCAGATATGGGAGCACCATGAGCGCATTCTATATACGGACTTATAGTATAGATACATACATGTATGTACAGGATATATGTACACTGACCTAAATGGGTAAACTATGAGGTATTGCAGAGAGATCACCAGTTGCCTTGCATGTATGAGTTAAGGCAATTATGCACACACACACAGGCACACATCTTAAAACATGAGAGCATTTATTAATAGATGCAATATAATCAAATGTAGTATAATAATCTAAATGTGTGTGTGTGTGTCCTCAGTGTCACTTCCTGTGCCCTGGTCTACTACAGTATTTAATGTGTCTTCTGATGCTAAAGTAATCAGAGTTATGGAGCCCCCTGTAGGCCTTTCAAAGGAACTGTCCCCAGCAGAGGTGGAGTTAAACTGCAGACCAGCTGGAGCTCATTGATTCCATAAACTGAGCATTTAAAGCTGCAACAACGTTCGATCTGTGGCCACTAGTGTGCAACATGTCCTGTATGAGCTGACAGACACACATCCCTCAGGCCTATGAAGTTTTTATGGCCAACCTGTTCAGAAAATAACTTCCTACTTCAGGCACCACTTCAGCAGGATTCTGCACACTGGCATTGGATCAGAGTGGGCACTGCTGATCCCACTGAGTATCAACACCAAAGTCTGCAGCTTGAGTCACTATAAAGGAGAGGCAGCTTCTCTCAGTGCAGATGTGTGTTTTGCAGGAGGAACAACCAAGACCATAAGATATGTCACTGTGAGTGTTTACTCTAAGTGCTGAGCTCTTTTTATTGGATATGCAAGTAGGAACTTATTGCAAATTGAATTGCTGCAAATGAGTTCATCATAGTGATAAATCATGGAGCAGCCCTAAGCTTCCTTCCACCAGTGAGCCTTGCCAACTCAAAAATTGAGTTTTCACATCTCTCTTCACCATGTGTGTCAAACTGCTAATTAACTTTACTATCATGAGGCTCATAACATGGACGTTCATAAAGGCCTGACCCTGTTTACACATAGCTGGGGGCCGGATCCAGTGACAGCCTGTAGGACAGTCTGTGACCTGAGAAGGACTAGGGAGCACATGGCATTCATTACATAATTTGTCGTGACACAGGAGCCTCAACTTTTGGCATTGATTACTTTGTTCACTAACTGCTGCCTTAAAAGGTCTCCAGCTGATCAGACTTATTTGTAGAAACAATGTGAGGAGAACTTCATATTCACACTGATCTGCTGAGATTATACTGCAATATTTGCTATATGTTGGACTAACTTTAAAGTCACTCACTCACTCACTCACTCACACACACACACACACACACACACACACACACACACACACACACACACACACACACACACACACACACACACACACACACACACACACACACACACACACACACACACACACACACACACACGGCTCGCTTCCGTGCATGAAGTGGAGCGGAGCCGTCGTTAAAGTTATTGGTTACACCTGTGGCGCTATGACAACTCAAAATGTCTGCTGTGAGAAAAGGCAGTGGACGGCAGACGACACCCAGCCTGCGCATCCAAGCTATTTATGAGTGCCTGCAGAATCAAAGATGACCTTTAAGTTAAAAAGATAGACGATGACAGCCAAAATAAATAAAGTCCTCATAAAAGCAAAGGGAGGAAGAAAAAAAGGCACCCAGTCTAAACGCTTCAGAGATCAACCAAAGCTTTCAAGATTTAAGATTTAAGATAAGATTTAAGATTTAAGATAGTTTATTTAAGTATTTTTGCATGCAACTGACAGCAATCAGTTGCATGCTCCCGTGGAACAGTTGGGGGTTCGGTGCCTTGCTCATGTGCACCTCGGCAGTGCTCTGGAGGCAAACTGGCAACTCACTAGCTACCAGTCTGCTTACTTGGTCCACACGGGGGACTTGAACATAAACCGCCGACCCTCCGGTTCCCAGCTGTCCGGCCCAGCGGACTGAGCTACTGCCGCCCCGTTCAAAGTATCTGGATTTATAGACAGCGGGCCAGTTTGCTCTTGCTGGTCGTTTATTCGTCAAAGTTCGTAAGAGCACATGCTACATGCGTGTGAGAAAGTAGGTCACAGCAGCCGGCTTACCTTGAATGAACTATGCACCAGGGTTTCATCCAAGTCAATGATCACACAGATCTTCCCCGCATCCTTTGACTTGATCTGTGGGAG
This sequence comes from Genypterus blacodes, assembly GCF_046128005.1. Lineage (NCBI taxonomy): Eukaryota > Metazoa > Chordata > Actinopteri > Ophidiiformes > Ophidiidae > Genypterus > Genypterus blacodes. Next base: position 377,965 of record NW_027466910.1, on the reverse strand, counting down.
CAGCGGTATAGATGGAACCTGAAGAAAGACAAGAGAGAGAGTTAAGGCAAAGCCCTAACACGGTGCAGGTCGCCACATTAAACTGCTTTTTAAAACAGCTGCAACATATTTAACATAAGAAGTTAATGTCGGAATGTGTAGCACTAACACATACATTGTGTGTGTGTTCTTGCAGCTTAGGTGACTGAATTGTACTGTGATGCGGTGCGTCTGTAACGTGAAACCCCAGTTGATACGGCTGTTACTCCGTTGATGGAGCGTGTAAATATCGCCATGCTATACCGCTTCCTTCAACAAGTGCTCAGAGATCGGTGTTGGTTCATTTGATTCTTCATTCTAAGAAGGAGCTGGCGAGGCCCGACGAGGTGCCAGAGACATTGGGTAATTCGCGCCTGTGTTTGTGGCTGTCGAGTGATTTACTGCGCCAGGACAGTGACGGGGCATGTATTTTCGAGCTTGACACAAATACCAAGCAATCTGACAAGTGTTGTCTGGCCGTTATCTACAGCCGAGCAGGTTCTTAACGCCAGCAATCCCGACGGCACATTTACTTTCTAGATTCTGGGACACTTTTAGGATTCTGCCACAGTTCCTCTGAGAGAGGACACAACACATTTAGTCCCTTCTCACGTCTCCTCCAGCTAATGTGCAAAGACTTATAATACCTGCTCTGTTGGCGGAATGCAGTACTCGCATTCACAAGGCTCAGAGTACTCGTCGTCACTCTGCTCGTCTTCTGAGTCCTCGCTTTGTTCAGATTCCTCGTTGCCCTGTCCCTCGGTTTTGTCACGTTCCGAGACAACGCTGTGAATAATACCTACGGGAGGTCTTACTGCTCCAGATACTTCAGGTAACCCACAGTCATCTTCTGTACCTGGAGAATTACTTTGCTCACTCAGTTCAACAACTTTGGTGATTTCAAAACGGACAGCTTCGCACTCCTCTGGGCTTTGACCTTCGTGGTCCTCCGTCTCCGCAGCATCCTCCTCAGCTGATTGATTGCATGTTCCGTCTCCTTCCATGATTAAACTATTCATCGCAGCCGTCTGAATGCTTATCGTTTGATAGGCGTAGTAGTCTTCGACGCCTGGCTCACATGAGTCGTCATTATCGATGAGAGACCAATACGGTTCCCTCTCTGAACATTCAATAAATCCTTCATCTGCACTTGTGTTCACGTCCTGGAGTGGCTCTTTATTTAGCTCTTCGTCATTTGTTTTGCCATCCTGAACAGTTTTCTGCACGTGATCAACTGTAGCGTTATTGTCCTCAAGGGCTTCATCGTGTTGAGCATCACAGATATCATCCTCATATGCGTCACCTTCAACAGAGATGTCCTCTGCACAAGGTGGACACATACGCTCCTCATGATCACAGGACTGATGCTCCTCAGACGTGCTGCCTTCCTCCACTGGGGCGCCTTCATCTTTTTCATAATCCTCCTCATAAAGTGCATCCGCTTCAGTGAAAGCAGATTTGTCTTCTTCGGTATCGTGTTCTTCCCAGTTGTCATCTTCCTCATAATCCTCTGCATATTGATCGTCGGTTTCAGCAAAGGCAGATTTGTCTTCGTCAACACCCTCGTCTGCTTCCAAGTCTTCATATTCGACCTCTGAACCATCAAAACTGTCTTCCTCTCTCTCTGTGTCACAGTCAGGACGGTCTGCATAGAGTGAGTGGTCGTCTGCCAAGGCGTCTTCAACTTCACTCTCTTCTCTCTCTGACCCATGAGGCGATACGTCCATAAAGGTGCCACAGGCAACAATTTCACCTGCCTCACCTGCATCGTCACCATCAGAGTCTTCATCAGGAACATCAACACAACCGTTGATTGGCCTTACAATAGTTTCCCCATCGGCTTTCACCCGCATCTGCGAGGTCCCTTCCAACTCTTCAAGGTAAAGGTGCTGATCAATATCTCCCCCGTCAAAACAGGAGATATACTGTCGCCTTGACGTATAAGAGTTCCCATAATTGTCCCCTCTGTCAAAGAAGTCAAAGTAATTCTCCATTACAACCTCAACAGTGCCGTTAGTTCCCCTGTTTTCAGTCTTATTTCCATCAGCGTTGCTTTCTTCTATTTCCTCGTCCTCTTCAAAGGATTCCCACTGCGTCTGCTCATCACACGAGTCTTCATGAGCTCCCTTGTCGGATTCCCCAGAGGAATCGGTGCAAGGTTCTGAAGGAACATCGCCATCGGAACACGTCTGAAAGGATTTAGTTTCCACAGAAGAGCAATCAGAGGAACAATCTTCCTCGGAGCAAAACTCAGAGCTGTTTGACGTCTTCTCCAGGTTGCACGGCTCTAAAGTTTCACATTGTTGAGTTGATTCATATAGTTGGCTCGATCCAAAGCCGTCGCTTTCACACATGTCACAGTGCTCTGCCGAGGCGTCTAAATCAACGTCCTGATAAAAGCTTTCCTCACTGGGTTCATCAGAGAATTCCTCAGCAAAGTCTTCATCAAAAGAAACTTCATCAGGTAGGATGAAATGTGATGAATCTTCATCTTCATTACAGGGTTCCAGTTTCTCTTCATCCTCTGTTTGTTCAGGCGAAAAGCTCTCATGATGACCATTTGGGCAGTCCATTTGATTTTCAATTAGGCAATACTCACAAACTCCAGGGCCACAGTCCAATAGAGCCGGTGATTTAGTAGTCACAGGTATGGCCATTTCACATTGCTCAGAGTCCTCCGTTGACGTTTCTGGCTCAGAGTTGCATTGTTGTAATAACCCAAGCTGCACTGGAGAATCTGGTTCCAAATCGGACATTTCACAATGCGCAAAACTGTCAAAGTTTACGGCAAAAACATCAGGCTCAATCTGTTGATCAGTGGGCTTACATTGCTGAAATAACTGGAGGTGTTCAGAGTGGTGTTCACAGCAAGGACTGCATTTGTAAGCTATGCTATGATTAGCACGGTGCTCAGAGGACTTGCAAGGTCTGAAACACTCACAGTGTTGAGCACATTCATCAAATGGTTGGCTTAACCCTGAGGTGTCGCACTCAACGAGCTGGTCAGATTCAAAACAATCCTCGCTTGCTGAATACCGCTCAAAAGTCTCACAATGTCTCCTGCAGGATGTGCAGGATTCTGTCTCATCTTCAAAACCTGCGTTCATGTTGTAATGTTCCACACAAAGTATGGAGGAGTCCATTTCTCCACTGACAACATTCTGTTCACTATAGTCCACAAGGGCTGTCACGCCAAGATCAACACTTCCATTTAAACTCTTGGTTAAATCCGTGGTTTCGGATAATTCGAGGACCTGTTCGGCAGGCATGGCGTCTGTAGATACTTCCCCTTTTCCAGAGAACTTCCTTTGCTCAGAGTTTTCCAGGTACATGAGGACAACTGTCTCACTGTCCTGCAAGCATCCGGTCTACGTCCTCTCTACGGGTAATGCAGAGTCCGACTGCAAGTGACGGGCAGGGGCACAGTGGTTCCATTCAGTGTGGAAATTCACACAGCAGGGGGTGGGAGTCGCTGAGACCACAGCCCGCCTGACAGTAACAGCAACACGACCAGCATGCACGTTGACAAGACGGCGTGTCACAACCAACACCGAGACTAACACTTGACTCGACCGCCCACCACCCACCCCCTTTGCCGGAGACCAACCAATTTATTTTGGGGACTTGGAGAGACGTGACAAATAACTTCTGGAATATCAAATCTCTATAATAAGCTGAACTCAGGCATAAATCTGAAACTGACACCTGAGAGCGTCTTCACCAGTTGATCCTCTATCCATCCATGCCACCAGCCGTGTTGTTTTCCAAGAAAGAACGCAGCACAGCCATGGGGGGTATTGTCATTTATCCAACAATGTTACGTAAAACAAATTACGTAAGGAAGCGCGATTTCTTACCACCAGCTGAGAAAACACTGACTCAGCGTATTACATCAACATTTACACTTTCACATTATTACACTGTGCTTTTAGAAAATAATTCAGATTACTAAGGACATATGAGCAACAAACGCCATCATGAAGTGTGTGTGTGAAGGAAATAATGAAACATAATCACTACTAACAACTGATTTATGGTTAGAATTGGCTGCCTTGCCCAATGGTACCTCAACAGTATCTAATGAAAATCGCAGCAGGTGACACCAACATGACATCATCTTTGAGTTATGGTCCAGTTTCTTCAGTTTGACGGTTACTCATCCAAGTCATTCAGGTCTTGCAGCAGAAGTTCAAGGCCACTGGATTCAAGACGTAAACACTATGAACTACAGTTACGTTTAGATGATTTTACTTTACTTTACTAACTCCACCCAGCTCGTGACACTGAGGCACTGATTGATTTACGAGCACTCAGTCCTTTTCAACCGTGCAATGCATTTGTTTACAGACTCGGAGAGCAAATCTGAAACGGCTGCCAAAATAAACGCATCTGATGCACCAGGTGCGTATTTGTCTCGCACTGCCAGAGTATCAATCATGCTGACCCCGAGATGCTTTACAAACCAGTGAAGATGAAGTAGATGATATCAGAGAGGGATGTCTGGAGAGGAACGTTGCTTACTTTTGTTAAAGTCCCGTTTTCTTCTACCAGCAGGGGGGCGTTGTTCTTCACTGGAGGAGGCCCAGAGTCCTTGTGACACAGACAGTGGAAGAGTCTGTGCAGAAAGCCTCTGCTGCGAGGCTTCTTAGGCGGCGACGCTGCGCTGGCTCCTACAACACAACAGGATAGGTAGAGAACATGAGGATATGAATACGCAAATACATTACGTTACATTACATTACGAGCATTTAGCAGACGCTTTTATCCAAAGCGACTTACATTACATTACCACCCAGTAGGTTACAGAGGGGGGAGCAATTGAGGGTTCGGTGCCTTGCTCAGGGGCACCTCGGCAGGGACTCGAACCAGCAACCCTCAGTTTCCAACGGGAAGCTCTACCATTAACCATACCAAGTGTTAATGCATACAAGTTAATACAGGTGTCGCTAAATGTGTATCATCAATTTAGTGTGTCAAGGTCATTGCAAAAGAAGATATTCAGCATTTGAGAGATCTGATGGATTTGCTGATGTTGTAATTACACATAAAGAGACCATCTGTGTTTTTGAAAGAACAGATATCAGGGACAATTCCAATTCCGTAGTTAACTAAACGTAGGACAGTCGATCACACACACTGCCTGGGTTCCTGCTACTCAGTTTACATACACACATACATTCGATAAGAGCATATCGCATGTATGTGTGTATGTCCAGCTTCTATTTCATACAATTCATGTCATTAGGTCTTTAGAGCTTCATTAAGATCAGAGAGCCAGCGTTGGTTATTTGGCACCGACCAACGGGAGAAAACAACTCATCAGCTGGTGTGAGAGTGATGAGAGGCGGCTGATACAAAGAAGAAAAAAGAAATTCTCTGACGAATTAGGCGCCACTTGACGGCCGGTCAGAGCTGTCAGCTAACACATTAGTGTGACAGACTGAATATGCTGCCTCGGCATGGAGCCTCTCAACCCACAGGCCCGCTTTTGGTGTAAATGTGCAGCGAGTGCACATGTTTCACTCAGGAACGTTTACATGATTAGATGAAGTCCCGTCAATAAATACGAACCGGCTACGCATGACTTCATTTACATAGAATGTGAGTTATTTTGACTTTTTAAAGTTATTAGTGAGAAGAAATCTAAACTAACTTAACTACACTTCCCATAAATCAAAAGCAAGGAGGTGTGGAAATCTGTGGGTTAGTGTGAACTACATGTTTATACCTGTTGGGTTAATGATAAAAGCTTTTGTTGCCTGTTCCTCTCTGGATTACTATGTCAACCTTTTTTAAAACCTGTGTGTGTGTATTTCAAGAAGCCTTTGCTTTGCACACAAACATATGTTATCAGATAGAACTCACTGCAGGCACGAGGTCAACAAATGGCCAATTTAAATATAAGACGCAGCCCTGGGAAAATAAATGCAAAATAGAAAACATGAAATTTGGAAAAAAGTTATAACAGAAGATCATATTACAGTTTTACTTTGTTTCAAGATAAAATAAAGGGACACTCTCTATCAGGTTTATAAGTCTCTGTTGTGCTTTGGTTTGTGTGGACACTAATAATAGTGGTGAGTTTTTTTATAGGTACGAGTCTTTAGAACCTTTCTATTCGCCACAGGTTCATTTGCTTCCCTGACCCACTTTCAGCTGTTCTTCTTAATGGGTCTGGGCCAGTTGAGCGCTTCATTCTGCAGATGCTGAAAGTGGACTGATCCGCAGGGGAGCGGTCATTATAGAGCGGCGTGCTTGCCATGGAATACTTCTCTTGGTCCAGAGATGAAAGGACTGTGTGCAAAAGCGTGTGAAGGAACAGGGCAGGTGAAGCCTGTAGTGTTAGAAAACATCACGCTGCCCACTACATTACCACTTCTGATATTACACATCAGCAAGCTTAATATAGCACCGCCAGAGCAGCTGCTGACAGCGGTTAATGATGAGGCTATGCATGTATGCTGTATATAGCACAGCATACTTACACTGAGCCGTACAAACAAAACAGCATTGTGTTGCATATAACCTACAGGAAACCAGCAAGTCAATTGTTTGTGCTGTGCAAGAGCGATCAAGTGCATGCACAGAAAACCAACTAAATTAAACCCCCGCTGAAACTAAACCCTCGGCCCACAGCGTCACTCCAAACCTCCCCTAATTAGCACATCTACATGGCAAATGTCAACATAAACAGAATCTCTGGCTGCTCAGACAGGACTGGCTCCTCGTTATATGAGGTTTGGTCCAAATTAAGAGAGGTCATCAGGTGCAAATGAAAAGCCATCTTGATACGTTCACTTGTGTTTTCTGTGGTCAGGTGACTAGTAAGGGCTAATAGGGTCAAGAGATCAAAATCTGGAATCTGAATATGAAACTCCTGATGACTGATGTGATGATTCAGGGAACATGTTCTGCCTACAGTCTATTTTATCTGCACAAGTGAAATGAGGAGCAGTGGAGCAGCTTGCTAACCTTTAACCGCACATTACCGCCAACCACTCATAATATACATCACTGCCATCTGCAGTCAGCACATCTCCCATTGTGCTTTTGACCCGAACATGCCTCTTTGTGCATGGGCTGCTAGAACTCAAGACCAACAACCTCAACACCAGGAACCAGCCGACAAAACATCAACCAACTAAAAGGACACAAACAGGAATTTCATATCTCCTGCTGATCTCTAGGCGCGGTTAGGTCGTAGCTACAGCACCACTGGGACATTTGTTTAATTGATGAATGAAACACACGTGTCTAACTCCACAGCAGAAGGGGCTAAACTCAATCCTGCCCTTAAATTCCTCACACCTTCCATTCCCAGAAGTTCAAACCCTGATAATGAGGTTACAGCTATTCCAAGCGGGCAATGAGGGAGGGGCTTTGTGCTGCATCAGCACGTTTTAAAGGACTAAACTTAAATTGCGCTTATCTAGGTCCCTCTGAGACGATGCATGCCTCTGTACCCAGGCGGCTTCTATTCCTATCCAGACACAGAAGGAAACGAGGGGTCCTGCTGCCAACTACAACACACCAGCGACACTCGATACGCCGTTACAATCTGACAACTCGCTTCATGTCCCCTTTCCAAAACAAGTAGCAGAGCAGGTTCATGGGTAACCAAGCCCATATGAGCAGAGGAGTCATATCTAGTTTTAAAACAATCTTGCATCTCGATAAGGAAAGATATTCACCTTCCATCTGCCTTGTGCCAAACCACAAAAAGTGAGGAAATGAACTCACCTAAATGAAGTAAAAACCTGTTATTATGGTAATGGATTGAAATGTAAATACATCAGAGCTAGAGCATAGAGATTGCATCCAAACTAGCAATCAACACAACACAACTCTGGCTCTACACAGAAAAAGAAGCAAGCCATGGCAGTGGAACTTCATTGAAGTTTATTGGCATTGAATAGAGTGACCACTGAAGGCCACTCAGTCCCCAGGATGTCAACAACCGTACACCCAGCAGGTTCAGTGTAGACCTTTGATTATTGTTGCTATTATAAGGCTGTTTTTTGGACGACCATTCATGAATGGTTCTGCCGCACTCGTGTTTACTTTGGACTGTGAAATTGAAATTGTGCTATGGCCTCATAGTGCCTCATACTGGCTTCCTGCTGGTCTATAGCTTGTGTTGGACCTAAACAGTTTACGAGATACCATTGCTTGCCTCTAGTGCCATGAACTGCAGAAACAACTAGGTGTATTTTAACATTACCCCAGGTTTAAATGATGGCCGTTTAACTTTCAAATCCCACCTAGCTGACTTTTCATTTTTATGTTTTTCTTTTACAGTAACATAGTATCACAGCGGTAAGATGAGGTGAGTGTGTTCAAATCGCATGAAACAAACTTCACAAAGGGCGACGCAGTGTGGGTGCAAACGTCTCATAATGGAGGCAGGTTACGTAAGGTGAACGATTTGTCACACTCCCATTGCAGCAATTCAGTGAAATAAAAGAAGAGCTGAGGACCACACAACTCCTCTTCACCCTCTTCCTCTGGCCCCTCACTTCTGGAAAGCAGCCATGGTTTTGGACTTATGACCACTTGTCCAGGAGCCCGAGCCTTAACCTGGGAAACACTGCCACCTTGTGACGAAACTCAGCACTCACAAAAGGTGAGGAACAGAGAACACTGGCAGCGTTTCTTGCTTCATGCCATTTCCTCCCACATGAAGCCCACATGAAGAGTTAAGTTATCTGTGCACATAATGTTGCCTGTTCTCTGCCTTGTTTTGGTATTCACTGGATTCACTTCACATATATGATGCAGCTGAATGCAGCACTTAACAAACAAGACAACTTTCCCTCTGGCACAATGAAGTACAAGTCATCTTATCAAATCCACGTATATATGATTTACTTTGCATTTAATACTGGTAGAAAAACATAAAGGTGATAATATACATTTACCCGTCAGGTATAAACTTTGATTTTTTATGTGATCATCAGCAATTTTATCATCTCAAGTTCAACACCAAAACAATAACAGTGAGCTGTCAAAGTGACCACGCCCCCTCCGTGTAGATCCATTAGTTCAACGCTTCACTTCAACCCTGCACCAGATTAGCATAATACAAGTCATAAATATTTGGTTTAAGCAACAAAATGGCCCATTTATTCACATTAAAGCGCTGTGTTTGTATGCTTTTAAAAAGAGTCTTCGGCGAGAGCAAACGGCGGTGGCCTAACCGAAGCGCGAAACCGGCGATAAGCGAATAAAAAGTTCGTCAAATTGTTCGAAACTTTGAATCCGCGCGCGGGCTAACTTTGCTAGCAGTGAAACGCAACATGTAGGCTCGTTTCAAAGTCGTATTTCGCCGTGAAAACGCCGCTGTTCGAGCCCCGCCGACATTGTCATGCGCAGCTGAATACACCCAAAAACTTTTCCACAAACTCACCTTCCTCACAAGTCGCATTCTCCTCTTCCTCTCTGGTAACTTGCGTGATTATCGACGACGGACGGTCCATTAGATTCGCCCCTCGAACACACGGGCCGGTAACACGGTGGAGACAAGTTACTTCCAGGAGTTATGGCAAAATTTTTATTTATATTTTGCCACTCCCAGTCTGAAAACGCGCATATTTTTGCGTGAAAGTAAAGCGGCGCTCCAAACAACACCGAAGCGCAAGCATTAGTACGCGTTTAGAAGTATTTACGGAGTAATGCGCGAAATTTGTTCGGAAATTAATTCTTTTCTACGTTGAATTTGGTCCAAGAAGTTCATCAATGATTGGAGCTTGCTAACATGGAACTAGACGGTTTCAAGGAAGCCCCATTCTTAAAGCCACAATGCAGGATGTGAAGTTTCGTGTTTTCGCGAATATCGTCTTACGTTATAACGTTTGTCGAGTATTTGTTTGACTAAAATGTTAAACAATGGGAGATGTTTCAATCGCGTTTTAATGTTTTAAGGTACATTTCGCTTGAGCTTTAATTTGGTTCTTCTGGTTCTTCAAACATGAATAAAACTCTAAAGACGGTCGATATTTACATTTATTTCGACATATAGTCATAGAATGGAGTGACTGACGACTTCTTCCTTTTTTGTCATTACAGCAAGTATGTGATTAAGTGTGTGCGTAATAATTTAAAGTAAAACTAAGAGTTGGCGGGGGCAGCCTTGAAACCGACCCGGCGAAAGAGGAAGTAAGAGACAGTCTTCCTTGTGCTCACACCTCCGTAATAAATATAAACTATCTTTGGACAGTTACGTCTTTCTCCGCAAGGGCGCGCTGTTTAGTCGTGACTGCTATGAATGCAGCTGCTCTGTAATCATTACAGTGTAATAATATAATATAGAGTATTTAAAATGTTGTTTAAATAATAAATAATAGTATTTTTCTTATTTACTAAATGAAATGAAATTAACTCTTCATGTCTTATCTGTGCATGAAATACACAACTTTAATTTCAGAATTAGAATTATTTTATTTAGTAAATTTTATAATCTATATTCCGTACTTCCTGTTTTCTAAAACTAGAGGAAAAAAGAGGAAGGTGTGTTGTGGAAGGACATTTTATTGAGTTACTGACATTATGATCCTCTTACCAACTGATTAACTTGTGATAATGTTCAGCCAACATATATGTTTAAGTGGTCAGACTTATTAATCAGAATTATCAGAAGTGAGGCAACATCACACGGTAAATGTGACAATTTAGTGTAATTTTAGGTCTAATTATCCGCTTTTATTTTCATGTTAAACAAATACCATATCAGGAGAGTTCAATGTTGCACCTCTAAAAAGGAAAAGAAAAGTTATGTACATGTTTGAACAGATCAGTATATTGTCCAATAAAGGGCAAAAAAAACAGGCACATACACAAGAACCGAAGGTCATTGTGTTTGGTGTACATGAGAAGCTGTGTCACAGGACATCAACACGGGCAGACGACTGGTCTGTGCCCAGGTTGTTCTCCACAAAGACTTCATATTTGCCGGCATCGGTCAGCTTTGCATTTTTGATGGTCAATATTGTGTTGGTGTCTCCAACATCGTAGAATACCCTGAAAAACACAATTACTTTATCACAATACTTTTCAGAGAATTTAAATGTAATTAATCCATTTTCAGGAATGATGTTTCTAAAGAAATGTTGTACCCAAAGTTTAGCTGTGCACACATCCTGCATGTGGAATGTTAACATGTAAATATTGAATTCTGCATCAATTCCCAATACACTCAGCGCAACAGATGAATGCAACACATTGCTGTTTGCATTACAAACAAGCCCACCTGTTATCCTCTTCAATGTCATCCCCGTCTTTGAGCCAGGCAACATCAGGAGGAGGCTCCCCACTTATTTCAGCCTTAAGCACCACAGTTGTCCCTCGTTTGGCTTTGATGTTGGCGGGACCTTTGGAGACCTTGGCAGGCACTGGGAGAATATCACACAGAAGCACCATTAGTCACGATTTCTTTCCGAATAAGAAGCTAAAATGGAAAATGATGCACTTCAGTACACACCCTCCACTAGAATACAAGCAGACCCAGATGTGTGTCCAAAGGGGTTCTTGATGGTGACAGTGTATTTCCCCAGATCGGCCAAAACCCCATCCCGAACCACAAGTGCCACAAAATCCGGGTCTTCAAAAACATAGCGGTACTTGGGTCCGTCTTTGAGCTCTTTGCCGTCCTTGTTCCAGACGATGAACGGATCTGGGAAGGCGCTGACTCTACACTCTAGCTTTGCAGCACTGCCCTCAACAAGAACCACATCTTTGAGCTCCAGCAGGATCTTGGGGGGCCCTTTCTCCTGCAGCTCTTTGCGCGATCTATATGGCACAATAATGAACCCAGTTTTGAGGCATAAAGTCATGCGTAACTCTACTTTACTCGATGGCAACAGAGTCCGAAGGTGTTTGTACCTGTGGCCTCGATAGGACGCCTGGATTCTGATCGCAGCCTCCTGGACCTGAGGATCGCTGATGTTGAGAGTGCACCCAGGAGGAGGCTTCGCTTTGGACATCTGCTGGTACGGTTAGAAAGGAACCTTGAGTTAGGTAAGAACTTATTCATGAACCAACAAGACTTCATCAGCAAACAACAAGAGATCTGTGAGCAATGAAGACCTACTGTTAATTGTTTTGGTCTTTTGGTAACTGTTCTTAACCTTGAAATCCTTCTGAAGGTCCACTTTCCTTCAGATCCACGCCAGAGTCAGCAGGAATGAAAAACTCCAGACTTTATATGCAGAGGTGAGGAGGGTCCATGTAGGCCCTTGTGGACCAAGGCAGAAGATGCATCAGCCAGTCATTCCTTCTCCTTGTCCTTCTTTGGCTCTTTCTATACTCAGCACAACTGATTGAAGATATGCAGCAAATGATATAGAGCTATTTTCCCGTCCTTATTTAGCCCTTGTGTGAAATACTCCAGAGGATGCTAAGAGCTGATGGTTTGGTTAGTGGTTGTTAGACGGCAGAGGGAGTAACTAGAAACATGAGTCGTCCCTGGTGAGGGTTCACACATGTGGTGGTTTCTAAGGGGTGATAGTGAGGGAGCGGCCTCAGTCTGAGCTCACCACAGCTCCAAACTGCAGCATGAGGTCATCCTGGAACCAAACGTGAGCCGGGTTTACTTAACAGTGAAATCAAAGTCAAACAGAGGACGTTTCCGTGTCAAGTTTAGTCGTCAACTCATTCACTTGGCTCAACAAACAAATTGCTACATCATATTTGTATACTGATGTCATATTTCCTTTATTATTCATAGAGCCTTAACAGCTGTCATGCCTTTTCCATGCCGGATTCCAGAGATTTCACAAAATGAAAAAGCAGAAGCTGTAACGAATACAGTCACTCAATAAATAAACAAAATGCAAAACACGCAAAAAAAAGCAACCACATCCATATAATGAAAATAAAGAAGGAGTCATTCTTTGAACAAACTATTCTCTTTTGGGTGGACCATCCATCACCAGGCACTGCAATACATTCCACAAAGTAAGGATTAGATCGGATACAAAACTGTGGAGTTTTTGTCATGTCTTTGCATCAAACCCCATCGTCTTGCCTATAATTGAAGAATAGAATTGATATATTGCACATTACAGGAGTTCTCATGCTTGTCTTGCATGTTTTCTTTCGAGTGTAAATCGACTCCCTGTCAGATTACTCTGCAGAGGAAATCGATCGAGCCAAGAAAGATAAAGAGTAGCAGAAAATAAGGATGCAGTAGATAGAACTACAATATATAGAGCTAGAAAAATAATGTTATAGAATTACCATCGATCTGATGTCAGTTCATACACAGATTAAAACAACTCCTGATTTTATGCTTTATGTGGTTTCCCCCAAGCAGACTCATCAAACATCAGCATCCAATCCAGCTCAGAGGACGATTGTGTATAAATCTGTACGTGATTTAATGCACGATACACCCAATCTGACATTTCTGCAAAGGTTTTACATGCAGATCCCGCAAAGGAATTGAATCTTGGATGGCAAAGCTTCGTCCATCCTCATCGCCTCTTTACCTGCTCACCGTGCAGGAGTGCTCGTTTCTGTCGTAATGGTGCAGCGGGCTATTAAAGCAGTGGCGTGTAAGATTGTGGAGTGGGTGGAATTGTGGAGAAAATTGGATCGATTCCCTCCCCGACCTTCCTTCTGGCTGCACTTCAGTGCTGCCTTCACAACTCCTCCAACCCCACAACACAGGACTTAAAATAGCAGGGGCAGTATTTGTTTTACCCTCAAAAGGTTTTTCCCCAGTTTAGATTTCAGCATATTACAAAGCAAATTATCAAATGATGGAGTCAAACTAATGTTAATTATATAGAGCACTTAAGAGGCACCCCAGTATCACCAGTGGATTTCTAGAAGAGCTTGTTCAAAATGGACGATCTCTCAGCACACAGCTCACTTTAAACCCCCGTGTGGTGATTGGTAAATAAAACTCTACTGCCTGCCAAGCGACGACGCAACAGCAACATCTTCCCCCGGTGCAGAGGCTTTTAAAATGGAGACACTAAGATGCAACTCTGATAATAAACTCTTACAAAAGTCTGTCTTTGAAAATGAGCAGATTCCTCTTCTACTTCATAGCATTGGCACTGTGCGATTCTTACAGCCCTTATAGAAAACCCAGTATCTCCACAACCCAATATACATTTGTAAAAGTCCAAATTTAGAAAAATATATCCATATACATCCATTCTGGAACCGCTACAGTCTGGACAACCATTTGAGGTGTTATACCAGTAAAAACAAAAAAACCCCACTTAGCACAATTTACACCGCTTTAGCTTCCAGGCTTTCACAGACTTGCACAGAATTAAACACCAACAAATGCTGTATTTAGATATCACTACTGACGGCCATCACTCTAAAGATGTGACCCGTTTAAACCTTCTAGAATCTCATTGTAGATGTGTTACCATGGCCAAGGCATCGCTTGTTTCAAAGAGCTGTGCTTCACTCCTTGTTTCAGGGTGTCGCAATTACTTTGAAACAGCAAAACGATTTTGGCATCAAAACTTCCTAAGAGGCCCAGTGGAGTTGTTCTCTGCCCCCTGTAGTTCGTTTAGAGTTAACATTAAAAGAGATCATTTACCAAAAATGTATGCAAAGTTACAAACCTTGAGGTACGAACTTCCAGACAGTCTTCTATAAACAAAGTCAACCCTATAAAGACTTGTAGTGCCTGGTGCCTTTGCCAGACATAGGCAGGAAAGGATTCTTTTAAACGTTCATTTAGAACCTGGAGGGCCTAAAAACAGGGATGATTGCAGATCAAAGCCGCTGCTGGTCTTCTACCATCCGTGTCAGATTGAGCAACTCAGACTTAAAGGGCCTGACCCCCCCTGTGGCCTATAGTCTGCTCCCTAGAGGCCAGCTTGTGTTCGGGAGCCTCTTTTCACTGGGAGACAGGCGTGACGGGTGGGGTCAGCACATTTGGCACGGACGGGCTCGTGGGAGTTTGCGGCGAGCTGGAGTAGGACCGCAGGAGAACTTTGTGCTTGGTAGCAGCCTGTTCTCGCCTGCGTTGCTGGTCGGCCAGGAATTCCTTGAGACGGGTGGTGGTAAAGGTGAGAGTCTGCCTGCGGAGGCGCATCAGGTAGGCATCCTGCATCCAGGAGTTATTGTAGCAGTCCTTGATAGATGGACGAGCCCTGTTGATGAACAGACGATGATGTGATGAGTGTACATGTGCATGAAATTGTTTCTATCAAATCACTTTATGTAAAAGACTGGTGTTGAGCTTACCACGGGTAGCTACAGAGGATCTTCTTGAGGAACAGAGAGGCACTTTGGGACACATTCTGGTAGAGTTTAGACAGATCAAACTTTGCTGAATGGATCCTAGCTTCTGTCTCCTGAGGATCGTTCTCCAAGAAAGGTGATCTGCCACTCAACCTGCAAAATCAGGCGGGAGTTTGTACAAACAGTATTCCACCTCGATTTCGAGAAAACATAAAGAGTAGAAACCATAAAAGTACTCACATGATGAAAGTCAGTACGCCCACACTCCAGATGTCAGCTGGGGGGCCGACCACATCGCCTTTTATCATCTCTGGAGCTGCAAGGAGACCAAAGAAAAATGCAAAGCCTTCATCTTACACAGAACCGTAATTACATATACAGAGCAGCAGTTCCAGCCTGCTGTGTGAAAAGTAAGAGCTTTTACTGATATTCTAAAATATTTATGTCCCAACATCCAGGCCTCTTACACATGTACTCCAGCGTTCCAATAGGGGGGCTGAACTGTTTGAGGAAGAGAGGATTGAAGTTCTGAGAACTGCCAAAGTCAATGATCTTGATGGCGTTCATGTGGGTGACGATGATGTTCTCCGGCTTAATGTCCAGGTGGAGGATACGCCGGGTGTGCAGATAGTCCAGCCCCTGGAGGATCTGCACAATATAGGCTGCCACATCATCCTCTGAATAACGGAATCTGAGGGAGAACAGCAACTTATGTCACGCTTACACAGTCATTAATAGAGTGAAAGGTTGGGTATGGTGTTTGGCTGCACCTGTCTATGAGACTGTAGAGCAGCTCCTTTCCGCTGCAGTACTCAGAGATGAGCACCAGGTAGCGCGGTGTGACATACGCCTCATGCAGAGCCATGATCTTGTCGTGGTGAAGTGACTTGAGGATGTCGTATTCCAGCAGCACCGTCTGCTTGCTATCAGCCTCATACGGAACAATCTTGGCCATGAAGAGGTTTCCTGTGGCGTTTTCCCGGCACTCGCGGATGACACCGAACCGACCCCTGAGAGAAGAAGTCAGGGCAGATCATCCTCTTTACTGTATCTATTAAGCCCAAATCTGAAGCACATCATGTTCTATAAATGCTTTACCATGTTTTCAAACTATGTAGTTGCCAATAAATGTTTATTTCAGTTAGTTTTGCCTGGCTGAGTTGTTACCTGGCCTTTTCATCCATGAAGGTGTACGGCTTCTGGGGGACTCCCTGGCGCAGAGATCCTTCTCCAGGTTTGCCCAAGGGCGTTCTGCGGCCTGAAGGCGTCATCCGCCCTGACGGGGTGACCCGTCCAGATGGCGTACTGCGGCCGTCGCCTACCTGGATCCCTGGTGTCAAACTGTGCACCAGAACCACGGGCGGGGAGGTAACAGGGGTGACTGGAGGGGTGATGGCTGTCGGAATGGGGCCGAGTTGGGTAGGTGGTGCGGGACGAGTCGGTGCGTACATTGGCACGGATGAAATAGGTTTCCCGATGACGGGGGGAGGTTGTGTTACAGTAGAAGAGGGGGTGCTGGTCATGGGGGGGACTGCACTGAGTGGACTCTTCTGAGGTTTGGGTGGGACAGCAGGGGGAGACATGGGTTTGGTTTGGGGTTTACTTACACTGATGCTAATGGTTGTCTTGGCTTTTACTGGTGGGGCTTGAATTGGTGCAGCAGTCTGAGCAGGAGCCTGTGTGGAGGGGGCCGTGCTCACAGGTGGGGGGGCGGGAGGGTGGCTAGCATCGGCCTGCATGGGGGGTTTAACTGTTATAGGAGAAACGGATTTGGTCACAGAGGCAGCAGAAGTTGATGAAGGAATCAGTTGGACAGGCATCAACACAGCTGATTTAGTAGGAGGAGGTTTCATTGGGGTCACAATCATGGATGACATCATCACCACAGGGGGAGGGGGGGTGGATGCAGGAACAGTCTTAACCACCACGGTCGTGTTGGATTTAGCCGGTTCTAATAAACGACAAGGAGAAGAAGAAGAAGGCAACTTCAAAAATGATCTGCTGGTACGTAGCTATCTTTCACTTCCATTCTTAAAATCATTTTCACAACAAATTTCATGAGAATCCTCGTGAACATTGGTTTACTGACATCAAGCTTAGAGAATTATTTCAAAGCATATTCCACTGCAAAGTAAAGACAAGGTTTCACTAGATTTCTTTGTTACGTACCTGAAGCTTCCAGGCTCACCACCTCTGACAGGTTACTGTAGGGGCCCTGGCCGGCCTTATTCACACACGCCACCCTGAACCTGAACTTGCCCCTTGATGGCAAATCAACCACATTGTAATAACAGTCTGCAACGCCGGTGGCCACGATTAGCCAGTTGCTCTCACCTGGGGAATAAAGAAGTCAGTATGTCCGTGTTTGAACCTTAAACATATAAAGTTTGACTACATTGCAGTATTTCATCACTCAGAATTGTACATTTTCAGTTGAACTGAATAGTAATTGATTCATTCATTCATTTTTAACCTTGTGACTGAAGGTTAAGAGCTTACAGAACTAAATTCCTATTAATAATAGCAGTAGATGATTTTACACATTAGTTCACCAACTATAAGTGCACTTAGAGATAAAAAAAACTCTCTGCTTTTACATTTGGCTGGAATGTCTGACCTGAATATTCATTTTACAAAAGCAAGAATTTATTTTACAAAGAAAGGCACAGTATGTGAGTGTAGGTAAACACTGACCCTCCACTCTCCTCTCCAGAGAGTAGGTGCAGGGGGCCATGTTGTCTGAGGGCCTCCACAGCACCAAAGCTGTATTGTTGTACTTCTGAGCGACCTCAGGGGTTCCAGGACGATTTGGCAGACCTGTAACAGCAAAGATAAAGGTATTTACCAGGTCAATGCACACCTCTGTAGGAGGACACCATCTATCTGCTATCATCTGTTCAAAAACCTTCAAAGAATAACCTGAGACGTACGAGCAAGAGAGATGGTGCAGGAGCTGGAGACAGAGGCCAGGGGGTTTGTTGCGACACATTCATAGACCCCCGCGTCCTTCTTGGTGGACTGCATGATCATCAATAGCTGCCGACCATCAGGGCATGCGATCATATTCATCCTTGAATCAATCACCAGGGGCTTCTTATCTGAGGAAACATATGTGTATAAATTGGATCTTAATCAGATATATTACAAATTCTTCTTATTTACGGGTCAGTATCTACATAAACTACACACAATGGAGAAATGTATTTAGCTGATGAAGTGATTCTGAGACTATGCGTAAGAAAGGGGGTCAGGTGGAGCTCATACCCTTTATCCAGGAGACACTTGGTTGAGGGCTTCCTGCTGGCAGACAGCTGAGTGTGACTGGATCACCTTCTAGCAGGACATGGTCCCTCAGTTTGATGTGGAATACTGGAGGGAAATCTGAGACAGAAACACATTCCAACATTTATGTGATGTTTCTGCTGTACAGGGGTCAACCTAAACGCTCTAACAGAAACTCTAAACCCTTTGATGATACTGCAACAATACTGCCATACAATATGAGCTACACTTGTGGGACCTACCTGCAGCCAATTTGGAGTACTGGCGTGAACGGAGAGAACTATTTTCTCTGCTAATGGCTGAGGGTATGTCAGGTTGTGATACTGTCTTGTCTCGCTTCCCTCTGGTCAGACCCCATCGATCCCAGCGGGACCTGCGCTCAGCCTCCCCACCTGTTCGACAAAGACGAATACAACTTCCATAAATAAATAGAAACTAGGATCCAGAGTATGAAATGATCCTTTATATATCGTTCACCATACATTTACCCTTTGTGCTCTCTGACTTCAGACTGGACATGGAATCCAGAGACTCTGATGAAGCACCATTACCGGCCTGAGATGCCAGCTGGTTCTGAGGAACACTGGGACACTGGTTCTGAGGAACACTGGTGCTCTTCGGAGCACGGCTCTCTGATGTTGAACGACGGAGTATGGACAGAATGGGAGTCCTCTTTGGTTCTTTGTCCTCTGAGGATCTCCTCTCCTCTGAGAAGCTGCGAATCCTTGTAGAGATTTCAGCCACTGTTGATTCAATCTTCCTGCGCATTGTCAAGACTGGTGATTCATTAGGTTTCTTAAGATCCTTTTCTTCTTGTTCCACCACAGCATTTCCTCCGCCGTCCATTCTTGTCATCTCCACTTCCTTTTTGTCCTGTGATCCTTTTCGTCCAAGTGTCCAAGACAGCCTTCGTCTTGAAGCAAATGAATCGTCCTCTTTGGTCTTTTCTTCTGTGCGCTCGGCAGAAGGACTTCTCTTCAGGCGCATTGACAGCCTTCTCATAAATCCTTGGTCCTTTTGAGCTTCACGGAGGTCCAGGACTGACTTGGACTTCTCCTCAAGCCTCCTTGGTACCACTTCCAATGGTGCACCAATTGGCCCCGGTCTATATATCTCTTCCCCTGACTCTTTGGAGTCTGCAGTAGTTGCTTGTGGTTTCTCATCGTTCTTTCGGGACAGAAATTTAAGACTCCTTGTGAGGGAAGATTCACGTTTTTTGAATCGTGCCTCAAAGACCTCTTCAGAGGTCATGTCCTCTAAGTTAGCTCCACCTGAGGGATCTCGTTGGGGAGGGGAATGTGAGGACGCCCTTGGTGGACTGGGCTCTTTTGTCATCATTTCAGGTGATGCCACTCTTGCGTATACAGCAGGGTGCTCATTGCTTTTGCTCAACACAGTGACTGGTTTTAAAGGACCAGGAACAGCAGGGGACATGTCAGTAGGTGCAGGTGCATTTGTGGATACACTTGTTTCAGTCGATACAGGAGATGGTGAGGTGACTGCACCAACAACTGGAGTAGATGGGCTTAAAGGTGACTCGTTTAGTGGCTTAGCTGAAGGAACCATAATGGTCTGCATAATACTAGCATAAGCTGATGTTCTACCATCTGGAAGAACAACAACAGCGGGAAGTGCGGGTGTCACATAAGTTGATGTGACATTTGCCGGCGGGGGGGAATACTCCTGTGTAGGCTGCACCATTACTGAGCTTGTGGCAATGACCCTATCAGAAGATGTAACAGTCACATTAACCTCCTCTTCTACCTTTCCTTTCACTTCTTCACTCTCTTTGACCTTTGTCTCAACAACCATTCTTTCCTCTACCTCTTTCATTATCTCTTCTCTTCCTCCTTCTCCTTTTTTTTCCTCCATTGTCTCTTCTAGCTTAGAGCTTTGGACCACAATAGGAGGACTTGGCTCTCTCTGGCTCATATACTCTGATTCAATTATTGGTTCTTCTGATATGCTCATGTCTTTCTCTGAGAATCCACTTGTGCTTGATCTTTCATCAAAATTACTATCTGTGGCCAGCCCGTCCATCTTTTCACTACAAATCTCATCAGGCTTTGTGTCTTTCTCAATGAACGATTCCTCACTCTCTGTTTTGGTCGGACTCTCCTGCACAACTGACTCAGGAGTTGGTGGTTTTGGTGAAGGATCCCTGGGAGTCACTGGACGCGAATCCAGCTTGAGTTGTTCGGTGAGTGACGACATAGATATAGCTTCCTTCAGTCTTCTCTGTTCTACTTGTGCCAAGGGAATCTCTAAGGGAGCTCCTGACCGTCGGTGTAAAGCGATGGGTTCTGGATCACCTTGACTGAAAGAAGAACTTTTGCGGAGCACTTTTGGTTGAGGAACTTCATCCCTTGGGGAATCACTGGAAGCAGCCCTGGTTAGTGGTGGTGGGCCCAAACGACTAGCTCGAGAGTAGCGATCTGAAGATGCTACTCGTTTCTCATCTCCCATTCCTAATGTCTCTAGCAGAGGTCCTCGTAGTCCACTCATCTTGTTGTCCACAGAGCCTCCACGGAGCAGTCTTTGTCTCATCAGCTCCAGTTTGAGAGCGTAGTCCTCCTGACTCATGTTAGCGGCTCCTGGGCTGGTGCTCCTCTTTGGTAACTCCATCGACAGAGCTTTCTTGAGAACTCTCTTGCCGTCGCCTGCTGCTGTTTCTTCGGCCCCTTCCTCAGGTGTAATGCGGAGTAACAATGCACTGTCAGCTGAGCCCCCTCGTCTCAGCTCTCCTCTTCGTCGCCCGCCCTCTGCTTTGTCAGATTCCATGCTGGATCCCCTTCGTAGGGGCTTTCTGGTAGACTCTGACTTTTGCGGCAGTTCAGCAGGTAATTCATCTGCAGGCCCCTTGTCATTGTCTGGTGGTGACTTCTTCCACAGGCGACCTTTACCTGTTTCAGCCCCTTCTTTATCTGTTACTTTAGAGTCACACTCCATCGCCTCCTTGTCTTGACCAGAAGACTCAGACCATTGCGCGCTTCCATTCTGCTTCCCTGCCCCCTGTCCATCGCTCTGGATATCATTCAGTGACATCCTAGATCCAGAGAATTCCATGTTTAGTGGCATAGGAATGAAGGGCAGTTCGTCAATATCTTCATCGGAATCTGATGATGAAGATGCCACTGGTGAACCTTCTTTGAGGTGCCTGGGAACTGCAATGGAGATATGGCTGGAGGAATCGTTCAACAACTCAGGGATGGACCTCATGACCATTTTTGATTTGTAGCTGATCAGGGAACGCTAAAAAAAGAACAAACATGATGTCATCAGTACCACAAGTGTTAGGAATTAGGAAATAGTGAAATAAGAAAAAGAAAAAGCTCACCTGCCATTTTCTTCTGGACACAAACTTCTTTAGGGCCTCTGTAGTTATAGCCTTTCCATTGTTAAGTGTCTACACAATAAATAGAAATTAAAGGCAATACAACTTATTAGCTATTAATGTTTAGTATCAATGTAATACAAATCCCCACATAAAGAGACAATATAACTTTGATCCCTCCAACCACAGTTGTCTTACCTTGAACCAGGGGTGTCGGAGACATTCCTGAGTATCAGGCCTCCTAAAGAAAGATTATAATATCTGGATTTCAGAAACACAAGATTGACTGAACAGATTTGATTTAGTGTTTCTCAGTTTTCATTAATTATCTCAAAATCTATGTAATATAGACTTGAATATGATTTCATAAAATAAATAGCGGAGGTGCAGTAGATTCACTCACAGCCGGTCCACTACCAGAAGCTTTATGATGAAACCTTTGGCCTCTCGGCAAAGGTCAGCAAACATGGTCTCCTCGAAGGCCACATTGTAGTTCCTGATGTTCAGTACAGAGCTGCGGTCATTCTCCCCACCGAATGGAGACACTCCTGTTAGACTGATGACAGAAACACATTTAAATCATATTGAATGCTCAGCACAAGAACTACAACCATCAACCAGTCATGACATAGATAGAAATCCATTTATTGAAATTATTTCTAGACATAATTTAAACTGGCAGAGGCCTGATTTGTGAAATCAAATAATTTTACTCACCTTAAATATGCTAAAACTCCAATTGGCCTAGGAAAGGAAGCAAGGAAAAGAAGATTATTAGAATAAAAGGGGATATTGGGATATTGTCAGAACACAAATGCTTTTGTTGTAACTGTAACTTTACCAGATGTCTGTTGCCTTGGACACGGGTGTCTGATTGACAATTTCAGGCGCAACAAATTCTGGTGAGCCGTATTTGCAGTACTGAGCCTCGTCAGGTGTGATCAGCACAGCGTTTCCAAAGTCACAGATGCGGATCTGATCGCCGTGGGGGTCTGCCATGAGGATGTTATCTGGCTGATGACAAAGAGGAGAAAATACTCAATCTCAGAATGATTTGTCAAAATGAAAACATCAGAATTAGCATCTGTAAATATCAACCTTGATATCCAGATGTAAGATGTTTAGATGGTGAAGGTAGTCGAGTCCCTCAAGCAGCTGTCTCACACACGAACGGATCTGTAAGCACCAAGCATAAATGTAGCCCTCAGTTTAAAACAGGAATCGATAATGAATGCACACATTTACTGGGCAGACATAATACACACTTACATCTGACTCCATTACTGTAGATTTCCTTGTAAATCTTTCAAGCAGCTCCTCGTGACATCTTAATACGTTCATTAAGAGAATATTCTGTGGTGATCAATGTAAACAATGCAGATAAACAGAAACATGTTTTCCTTGTACATCTATCTCTGTGTGTATGCATCTGTGTGTGTGTGTGTGTGTGTGTGTGTGTGTGTGTGTGTGTGTGTGTGTGTGTGTGTGTGTGTGTGTGTTTAGTCAGTGGGGTCACATTATAATGAAATATGTATAACAATGCCATAAATCTGAGAAAATGAGGCACATCAGGGCCACTGGGTAAATTCGCAGGCTGAACAAGGATACATTTCTGTGATTATGATGACAGCGTTCTTTTTCTCAAATGCGTCGTGGAAATAAAGAACTCTCTCATGGTCCAGCTTGGAGAGCAGGTTCATCTCTCTCAGAGCGGAGGCCTTCTTCTTTGCCCGTGTCGACATAAACTTGGCGGCGTACTCCTGTTTTCCCACCTTCTGGGTCACACGTTTCACATAGGAAAATGCACCTCTGTGGGAAGATGTTAGCACTAACATTACTAGAGCCAAAAATAATGCAGGTTATGATGAAAATAGCAATATTGAATGAAGAAATAAGAGGAAACAAATGCCTTACCTTCCTATTTCCTTGTGGATGTCGTAGTAGTCGGTCATTCTGCGCATCTTCCTTCGAATTGTCTGTTCATCCTCCATTTGATCCTCTTTAATTTGAGCTAAAGGGCAAGATACAATGTTGATTTGCGTTGTTGATATATTGGACAGCACTATCACTCTGTTGTATTCTTTTTTTTTTTGCCAATTTACATATGAGAAGTAGGGCAGAAATAGAAACCCCTCAGAAAAATGATATGATCCAGTTTCATAGATTGAGCCACGATCCCTTACCTGCATGGACGGTGAGTTCGGCTTTACAGGACACGGATCCCGCCAAGTTTCTGGCGGTGCACGTGTACACGCCGGAGTCATCCGGGTGAGCGTTCAGAATCACCAGGGAACATTCATTGTCATCATATACAAATGTGAAATGGCTGCTCTCTGACAGCAAGACATCGTTCTGAAAGCAAGGATGATGTTTCAGCATTAAGATCTTCTTCAGAGCAAGACAGTAAGTGATTTCTAAGTAAAATCATTTTCATTAAGCATTAATAATAAACAATTTAAATAAACAACCTTGAACCAGAGGATGTCAGGAACAGGTTTGCCCTCCACGACCACAGCGAAGCGAGGAGACTCGCCAACACTGACGTCCAAATCCTCCATGATGCTCTCAAACGTTGGTGCAGCTGTTGGAGAAAAGTGACAATACTTTAATTTTATACGTATTCCTGTTTACTACTGTATAAACATCCCCTGGATAGAGGATGGGTGGGGGTTGCACTTGGGTGGTCCCACTCACCTGCCATCTCCACGGTGAAGGTGCAGGTGTCGCTGCCGTATTTGTTGGAAGCCACAAACATAATCTCACCCACGTCAGCGCTCCTCACTTTCAGCAGCTTCAGAGTCTGCTGGTCGTCATCGGGCATCGTCATCTCATACATGCCCGGCTTGTTGACCAGGGCCACTCCCTTCCTGTTAAAGGTCAAACCATCTCAGCAAACATCTCAGTGTTTTTAAGTCACGGTTTCTCTTAGTTGAAGGATGAGAACAGAATACCTCTTCCACATGACCACAGAGTTGACATGATTGAGTGTGACGGTGATGGTGACCGACTGGTTCTCCTTCACATAAACGATCTCTGGCTTATCGATAATCACTGGAGCCTCCTGAAGATAGGGACCTGGAGGAACATCACACACATTTACACACATTAGGATGGATGATTGGATGCTCCCCTGTGTCAGTCTCTACACTAACAGTTCACCTCTGTCCAGCAGCTGTACTGGGTCAGTGGCAGACGAGGGTTTGCTGAAGGCCTTGGATGTGATGGTCAACACCCGGAAAGCATAGCGAACCGCTTTGGAGAGGGTGGTGATGGTGTATGTGGTGTCCTTCAGACCAGAAGCTATGATTGTCCACTGGATGGAGCCCAGGGCTTGTTGTTGGATGGCGTACATCAGAGAACCGGGATCTGGAATCAAGCAGGTTTACTCCAAAAACGTTTACCGCTAAATACTTAATTTGACTTAATACCCAATTTACAATAGTTGTATATGAAATTGCAACATGTAACTGTCATTTTGCTGTCATACTATCTGAAAGAGCGTGATGTCCATGGTTGTTGTTAGCATGTAGGGAGTAAAATGTGTCTTGTTACCAATGGAAGGATCCAGCCTCCTTGGTTTCTTCCAGCTTAAGGTCAAGGTTTTACCAGTGACAGCTTCAACCAGTGGAGTCCCATCAGGAGGGTCGGGAAGGATATCTGAACATGAAAATCAAAGGAATTACAGCTCTGCAAATGACTTTCACTGACATTTACTTCCCTAAGTAAAGATATGATTGATGTGCAAGCCCAGAGTTGAAGGAGAAATCACCTGTAATGTAGAGATGAGCGTAGCAGGTGGCCTTGCCCACTTTGTTAGAGATGACGCTCTTGTAGACACCACCGTGAGCGTGGCACACACAGCGAATGACGAGGCTGTGGACGTCTCGAACTGCGGAGGATGACAGGATTGAGTTTATTAGTACTTGTACCTGATCTGTACTATATGGTTTCCTAAGTTCTCCATTGTAGCCTCCTTACACTGGGTCATCTTTCTGTCCTCGGTGCTCTCGATCTTTTTGCCGTTGTGGAACCAAGCGATGGTGGGATACGGCAACCCGGCTACTTTACACTTGAGCACAGCCTCCTTTCCCTCAATCACATCCAGGTCATAAAGCGGTTTGATGAAGTCAGGCATGGTCAGGCGCTCCACCTCATTCTCGGGAACCTCTGGCTCTTCTGGGATGGACGGCATCTTCTCCAGCTTCGCCCTGAAAAGGAAGAGATTGCAGCATATGGAAGCAGTAGAGCAACGTGTGAGGCTTACGATGATAGAATGACGATCATAGAAAAATGCACATACATTTGTGAGGAGATAGCCGGCCGTGGTTCTTGTATGTAGAGTTCAGCGGAGCTTTCGGCGTCACCGTGACTGTTGTGGGCAGTTATAGTGTAGAAACCCTCGTCATCGTTTGTGACGTGAGAGATGATCAGAGAGTGGCGAC
Source organism: Genypterus blacodes (assembly GCF_046128005.1). Lineage (NCBI taxonomy): Eukaryota > Metazoa > Chordata > Actinopteri > Ophidiiformes > Ophidiidae > Genypterus > Genypterus blacodes. The sequence continues at coordinate 351,679 of NW_027466910.1, read as the reverse complement.
CACTCTCCTGGAGAATACGGACGTCCTCACTCTCAGCTAGTGGTTGGTCTAAAGACAGAAAAGAGATAAATTTAACAATTAATTAAAGTCACTTCCCAGAGTCAGATTGTTTGAGAAGCCATTTTTGCTTTTCTGGATTGAAGACAGTAAACTCAGACGCCATTAATGCTATTAAAGTCTAAACTCACCAAAGTGACTCCAGATGACCTGAGGAGCAGGCATCCCGCTGACTTTGCAGTCAAAGCGAGCGTTTCGACCCTCGATCACTTCCAGAACGTCCAGCTTCCGGGTGAAGAGAGGTTCAACTGAGGGGATGACTCTGAGTTTACCACACGAGGTCACTTCCTCTAAAGCACAAAGAAGAGACAGGAGAACGAACAATTACATTTTAATACACATTTTATTCTCTTCATGTATTCTCGTTTGGTGGTCACAGCGAACCTTTAGCTGTGCTGAGCTTGCAGGTGTACGTCCCACTGTCGTCCTCGTGCACGGAGTTCAGCAGAAGCCGACACTTCCTGCCATCAAAGTGCATCTTGCAGTTGAGCAACGCCGGTTGTATTAGTTTCCCGTCAGCCAACCAATCCACATCAGTGTCCTTGGGTCCGATGACGTGGCACTCAAACAAAACCGTCTCCCCTGCCTTCGCCGTGATGTCCTTGACTGAGCGGATGACTGCCAGGCCCGGCTCGACTGCTGAGACTGATAGTAATAACAGAGGATGAGTGGCTGAACACAAAAGCTTCAACGACACTATTGCAGGAGGAATTTTCTCAAAATACAGCAAAAAAGAAAATCAGACAAAAAACAAGGTTCCTACCCACATGGATAAGAATTTGACTGATCTGATGTGAAAATGAAAAGATAAACAGACAAATGCGTTTGTTGATTGACGTACCTTTGACCTCCAGTTTCCCTTCACATTGCTTTGTCCCGTACTCGTTGATGATCTTACAGGTGTAAATCCCAGAGTCTGATCTCTGCACCGACTTGACGATCATTTCAAAGGTGCCGTCGTCTCTCTCACGCACAATGTGACGCAGGCCTGTTTTCACCGTAACTCTGTCCCTCAGCCTGGAAAACAATAGAAAGGAGGAGAGATGTTGGAATGTATTAAACAGCAATTCATATTAAAATACAACGTCACATAAAAAGCATCATAAGTTGATCGTTTCCCACAGTGCTGCTCAGGGCCCTGAAATGCTCGGGCCGCCCCTGCTTTCCCATAACAGCAGCAAGAAGTGCCAAAGAAGTTCCTCTGCACACAACAAAGATCTGATCCCACTCAAGATGTTCTCCTCTCTGAGTGCCAGTTACATCTATTTGTACTTTTGAGATACTGAGTACATGAACAGGTTAATAATAGATTTTGCTCGGCAGCCGGGGGATTAAAGACACAGATTTCAATCACAAATTGGGCTTTTTAAATGTTAGCATCCAGAACAAACTGCACAGTCGAGCAAACCTGCCCACAGTTTTGCAATATGGTGAAAATCTCGCCTGTGTCCCATGCAAGCAATGATTGGTTGGATGAAGTGAGAGGACCTACCAATACAGCATGGGTTTGGGTTGTCCACTTATTCGGACAGACATGGTGACTTCCTGTCCTTCAATGACAGCTTGATCACTCATTGTTACCTGTTTGAAATGCAATGCAAGTTAGGAGCGAAGAGTTTGAACTGACTGATGAGCTGATGGAGTGAGTGAATCCACACGGTGACTAAAACACACGTACAAGAACATTAAATATCATCGTGCAGGCCGGAAATGCAGTAGTTAAGAGTAAAAGCTAAAGAGACCATTTTTTGTTCCCTAAACAAAAAATTCAACCGGGTAAGGGAAGTGGATTTATGTCAAATCAGACTCAGGTATGCAAAGTCTCTCACCAGGAAAGCCGGGGGCGTCCTGAATCGCGTGTCAGTGACCTTCCTCGCCTCGGGCCCTCCAAAATCCATGCCTTCCTCCAGGGGGCTGAGGTACTCTTCGTCTGATGTAATGGGGCTGCTGATGTCCATGGGCACACCCAAGTTCCCCCTGGGCTCCTGTACAGACTCTTTCAGACACATTGCGCTGTAAATACCTTGCTGGATCATTTTCTCATATCATTTCATGCAAATTCAGGCAAGGAATCAGTAATGATATCAAGCAAGAGTTGGATACAATCTACTTAAAAAGCAAATCCTTCTCCCTCTGTGTCCCTAAACCTCATTGTCTGTCTCTAAGAGCAGTGAACACAGATAAGAGTGAGAGGTCCTGGAGGGTTTTTTTTTTAAAGCTCCACTTTAGAGTAAATGCAATTAGAATCTAAAATGTCAACTGTGATATCCAAACAATAGTGTATTCACGTCGAGTGGAGCCAGTGTGCATCACCGGGCAATTTATAGGTTTGGTTTAGTCCCTGGGTTGCTATGGTAACTATAAGTGTGGTTGTTCAGCTGGAATATATGGCACACACATTTTTCGCTGGGAGATAATGAAAAGGGAGCGGGCGAGAAATCAGCTGAAACACAATGAGAGTGTGGGAAGAGATCACAAGATGTATTTGTAAGGTGGAGAAACAGTGTTTCAAATTAAACGCACTAATTAAAATGAAAATATGTCAGACTTTGACAGCCAATTATCAGCTGGTATAAATAACCAACTTCATCCGAAATCATTCTACGTAGATAGATAGGTAGATAGATAGATAGATAGATAGATAGATAGATAGATAGATAGATAGATAGATAGATAGATAGATAGATAGATAGATAGATAGATAGATAGATAGAGAGACAGAGAGACAGAGAGACAGGCTTAGCAGGAACTTACCCTGTTTAACAGTGAGGGTGGCACTGCCGGACACTCTGCCCACTTGATTGACTGCGGTCACAAAGTATTTTCCACCGTCGCTTATTTTAGCCGATTTAATGAGCAAGCTGTGTCGCTCGCCCTCAACTTTGACAGTGCGGTTGCTGCTGGCGGTGATTTCCCTGTTGTCTTTCGTCCAGGTCACTTGACGTACAAATGGAAGCAATGAATAGGACAAATATACATGATGCATGACCCAATTGGACTATAAGGAGCGTCTGAATCACAGCATAATGAAAGTTTTACCTTCAGGAATAGGGGTGCCAGCAATGATGCATTTCAGCAGCACTTCTGCCCCGGCCGAGGCTACAGTGTCATGGAGGGGGAACTCAAACACAGGGGCCTCCATAGGGTCCTCTTCTGCAGACACGTAAGAATCATCCGAGGAGTCTGTGAGGTTTCAAAAGACAACAACAGCCATTTTTCTCACCATGAATCATTTGTAAAACCCGTCGGTTGAGCAAACATGCGAATGCGAGCACACAGCAGCTTTGCACTACGACTGTTAACCTAATGATAGAAACACAACAGATCTAACCTAACTCTGGAGACAACGGTCGTGTGCGACGGCTCTTTCCTTTGGTCTTCGGCGGCTGCTGTCCCTCCTTGGCTCTCTTAATCTGCCGTGGCTCTCTTGTCTTCACGGGGACATCCTGCTCCATTTGTTCCTCCTCAACAACTATCATGGGGATTCTTATCTTCGCGGTGGCTGGTAAGGGGACGTCCACTTCCATCTTCTCCTCCACCGGACTAACGGGTGTCACCCTTGGCGGTTTGGCTGGCGGTTGAGGAAGGAGGACTTGGACAATGGCCTGCTTTTTAGGGACCAGCGGACTTTCGGGTCTGTGTTCGAACTTGCGTATTGCTATTTCCACTGGCGTTTTCCTCCCTGAAGACTCATCCTTTTGCGATGTTTGCACGAGATATTCCTGGATGTGCGGGGATTCCTGCATTCGAGACACTCTTTGTACAAGCGGGCTCGGTGGCCTTCGTTCAACCTTGCGGAGTGTCATCTCAGCCACATTCCTGCTGGGTGACTCGGCTCTTTGTTTGTGAGGTGCTGCTGGTGACGGCGATCTCTGAATGATTTCTACGACTGGACTGGCTCGACTTATTTCTCTCACTGACCTTTGACCTGGCAAGTCAGACAGCTGCATTGATTCCGGGGTGCCTACCACCTCACCTAGTCTACTCACCATTACATTTGCGCTCTTTTGGGGTTGGGGTTTGGATGGTTCTTGCATTGGTTGCTGATTTGTGCGATGTGATGTATTCGCTGTGGAACTCTCTTTAGCTTGCTCCTTTTCTTTTTGTTCCTTTGCCCATTGGGCTCGTTCCCTGTCCTGGAGCTTTTGGAGGACTTGTGGAGGAATAGGCTCGATTTTCCTAAAAGGCTGGCGCTGCTTTCCTCTGAGCGTGAGCTGCTCGGTTGAAAAAGACTTTTTCAGATGAGGTTTTCCAACCAGTTTCTTAATACGCTGGAGCTCCTCTGTGAACTTGTTCTCGATGTCCTGAACTTTCTGGGAAATGCGTGGTTTCTCCTCCAGTGAAGCAGCTCTCTGCCTGAACATGGACCTCCGTTCAGCTGCATCTTCTGTCAGAGCCTCCCTCAGATCTTCCCTTGAACTTTCTCTGGAGATGCCCAGACGGCTTCCTCCATCATCTGAATCGACAGATGGAGCACGATTGAACCCCGCCCAGGATCTTCCTGAGATGGAACCTTCTGGAATTTCAAGGCTTCGTCTCCGTTCTTCTAAGCCACGAACTTTCTCAAAAACCTTAGAGCTGGCCCTGGTAAGCTTTGGCGATGGTTTTGGTGTAAATTCTTTCCGGGAGTACTCACTTAGTGGAGTCTGAGGTCGGGAGTCCAGGGTGCTACTTTGGGACATGGATTTTGGCTGCTTAACCTTGTCTTCAAACTCCCCAGGCACTGTGTCTTGGTAGTCTGTCGGCACAACAATTTTCTTGCGTACGTTGACTGGTGTGGTCGAACCAGAGCGGTTTGGCATCGGAGAGGTGGAGGGACGTTTGACGAGTCTTGGGGACGGCGGTGGGAGGGCTTGTGGAGGAGACACTCTTGAAAAATCATCTGACTGTCTCCTGGAAAAGACATTTTGAAATAGTCAGCATATTCAGGTCTTTGCAGAACTAATCCATATTATTTCTGCATTTGTTTCTTGCCTGGTTGTGTTAGAGTAAGAGTCCTCTCGTCCACGTGTTGAGTTGTCATCATCTGCACTTTTGTCCATCACTACATCTCATGCAAAAGATGAGAAATTACTCAATTAAAGACAATCAAAGACAAACAATCAGGAATTTGCATTGATTACGCAATAAGGTTTGTTTCTGATCATTTTAACTGAAAAGGGGAAAAACAGATCACTTTAATGGGGGAAATATTTTAATACTGTAGCAAAAATAAGAAACATGGTAAATACCTGTATGCACAGCCTGGTCCTCAAAATCCCCACCATCCTCTTTGGTCTCATATTGTTCCCCACCTTCATCCTCTGTAGTTTCAGAATCTGTAAAGAAAAGTTTCACAAAGGGAAAGACGTGTTTGGAAGATGAGCTGAACCAATCTAGCGAGGAGGCAGAATCGTTACAATAGGCAACACAAAGTATTTACAAAAGAATAGATTACCATTTTTGATTTCCCTGCACTAGTGGAAAAGGATGTTTCCATAGTGGCAAACAGCAGTGGCAGAGAGAGCACACTGTTACTATAGGAACCAATAGAATACCTTCTCCTTTTTAGTCAAGTTGTTGCTGTGCATTGTGATGGAAAGGCAACAGAAAATTCTCAGTGAAATCTGTGGAGTATCAAGTATTTCCTTCAGTGGATGTTTGTATATTTAGCAGAAAATCAGTATCAGTCCCTTTCAAACCTAAAACGCGTTCCAACTGTGCCATCTGAACGAGGCGACTATTTTCCTTCGATTTAGAGAAAATTCTGCCTTTGTTGAGGACTGAAAATAGAAAAGCACCGTTGAGTCACAGGCAGGCCAGCAGCTCTTATGATGTGTTTGCTTCAGAGTAGGAGGCATTACACAAAAAAACCCCACAGAGGCAGTTTCACTTACAGTAAGAGAACACAATAACACGATGTGGTAGAGGGCTAAAAACACTCCAATGAAACCAGTCATATGAACAAACCCATAATATATCACACAATAAATGTCTTCCACAGCTAAACGCAGAAAACACCTCTTCTCAGTAAATATGAGGAATCTGTGTGTGGACTGTGAGGAATGCACATGAAGTCAATCTTCCTCATAACCAGATTCATTACACATTCATACATTATTTTTGGCCCACAGATTTCAAAATAAAACATCCCATGGATCAATGCAAAGCAATCATCTTCCAACAATAGCACATAAACATCCAATTATGCTGCGAGATGTACGGTGGGTTTACTTATGAGCCTGGCAGCAGCTCATCTTCACCATTATGTCCATCAATATGGGTCAATATATGTGAGATGGGAGCTACATTAACACAAATCTTGGAAAATATGTATTTTAGAGAATGAGACGTGGGTAGAAAAAGCAAAAGGTCCAAAATAAGGGAAATAGGAAAAGGGACAATGCTTCCTGTGCCACAAAAGACCCATCTGTCAATCGGGCTTAAGCTGTGCAAGCACATTCTGTTCATGCTCAGGACACAAAATGATTCATCAGGATTCATCTGTCAACATTTGTCCCAAGACACGACATATGGAATTGTGGTTTTCATTTGAAAGGAGTGATATTTTGTCAGTGTGCTTATGCCAAATGTCCAAATGCATTATTGTTGACATTATTACTAACATTATAATTGTTGACATTGATATATCAGATATCCCACAATTTGCTGACTCGTGAAAGTGTGATGTAAGACAGGACGTTTGGCCAAGTGGCTGTCTCAATACCAAAATTGGGCAAGCAGGTGTTATGCTCACGACTGAGGTGCAATCCAGATTTGTGATGATGAGTGATGAATAGTCAAGAAATATGACACAGACATCGCTGATATTAGACAAAACTTGATTAGCACGCCATGACAGGAGTACCATGTAGTCCCAGTACCCATCTGTAGTCCCGGGAAAGTGTGGTTCACAACCCCCTAACACCCTCCACCCCTCTCCTTACGCCCTCCTACATGAGATTGGTACATTGTTGACGACCGGCGAACATTCTTAGTTTTGCTCTCTTCTTCGCCCTCCTCGCAGAGACGTCGCAAAGACGGGCGAGGAAACGCACAGAGGATGGGATACGGAAATGTTTACATATTTACATATCATTCACTCATCTGGCAGATAAACAACAAATGCATATAGAAGATGAAAAGCCAAAGATTGATGAGAAACTCTGTACAAATCTGCATGAACAACTAGAACAAGATTCACTTTACAGCATGAGAGCATTTTAGAAAACATCTTGCAATCAAATCAATCAATTTTCAATCAAAAGCCTCGATGACGCTTTTACTTTGTGATTTTAATTGTATTCCAGTTGTAGCGCTGGTTTTGACACAACATGTTACACCATGACAGCGACCATGCTCACATGTAGATTCCCCTCCTTTAATCATCTTGATGATCTGACTCTCATAGTTGTAACCAGCCTCTGTGCGCCCACTTGTTGGGTTATCTCGCCTCTAAATGCTTTCATCAATATTACAAATAAATAATTGCGCGGTCCACTTACAGCAAACTGTTCAATCCATATCAAAATCAAAGGAGAAGGTTAAAACATTTACTTGCCTGCTTTTTTTCTTTGGTCTGGATTTTTTCATTGCCACTGCTGCTATGTCCTCCACCATTGCCTCAGCTAGTTCTTGTCTTGAGTTACACTGAGCAGCAGGGTATCCCCCCACCTACACTGGAGGTTCCGAGCCATGATTAATGCCTACAAAGTGATCTGTCACTTTGATTTAAAAAACAAACAAAACCAAAAAAAGAAGGAATCAATCTGCTACACAGAGAGTATAGTCCAGATCTGGGCTGCTAACATGAAGACAAAAAGCCTCTCAGTCATATGCAGTGTTTAAAAATGGAATGAAGGCACTTTGATCCATTACATAACAAGGCGCTTATAAGCTGAGTCTCAGCAATCTGATTCTTCCGAGGGAATCCGTTTCTGGAAAGCGCAAATACTCCATCCGCAGGTGGAAGGATCTGATGAATACATAATATCATCCACTCTGGGGGAGCCCCCCGTCCACACAATAGCCAGCAACAGAGCAAGCATCTTCCCCCGCTGTGTTCCACCCCACAGGCAGAGCACACCGATAGGCAGAGAAACCAGTGGGAGTGAATCAGCCCTCTGGAGACCAGTGTTCTACAGCAACGGTTGACATTTTTCATTTTTCCCTCTCCTCTCCAAGTGTCCCTGTCTTATTCCTCAACTGGTGTAACGAGCCGACGCTCTGTTGTCGGCAGAGAAGGGGGGAGAAGCACTGCAACCGCTACAGGAAGCTCCTCACTCCTCTGCATTGCTGGATCACTGTTACCTCTCACAGCAAACGTGTTACTGGCTGCTCACACTGCTTACACTTAAAATCCTATTTCCAGGGAACATAACAGATCTAACTGCAATGCTGCCTCATAGGAGATACTACGATTGTATTAATTCACACAGCAAGTGTTTGTGTTTGATGAAACAGCCGCTGCAAATGGATTCACACATGCTGCACTTTGAAGATTTCAATTTCTGTGGAACTGAGGGAGAGGGAAAGACGTGACTGCTTACACAATTCACTCCACCACCCAGCCCCGTCTAGCCCACATAAATCTGTGCACTGAAAGAGCTCTGCTTCAAAGCCAAATCTTAATTATAAAAAATAAAAAAAACACCACCCGGTAGATGGTGAGCATGCTGGGAGTTAAATAAATGAAAATGACATTTAGATATAAAGCCAAAGCTCCAGGAAGGAAGCAAAGCAGCCAGATATACAGGAGTGTGTGTGTGTGTGTGTGTGTGTGTGTGTGTGTGTGTGTGTGTGTGTGTGTGTGTGTGTGTGTGTGTGTGTGTGTGTCATCAACACAGACAGTAATCATTTTTGTTTGTTACACATTATTGATTCGAATTACAGTATCATACACTCACACACTTGAAGATCATAGCCACAATTGCAAAAATGCTCACAAGCTTGTTTCAGTCACACAGTTTGATGATAATGTGTATCATCAATGTACATGTATGCCGTATATCATATTAAATGATATAGGTTAGGTAATCTCTGGCTTTTTGTTTCCATGGAAGCTAAAACGTGAAAGAGAGGATTTTGTCCTTTTCATCTATTAATTCAACACAATCTGAAGATCCCAACACTGTGAAAGTGAAAGGAGAGAGGGCATCTATGTTTGCTCTCGCATACTATATGATGAAATCTACAACACATTAGAGCGCTCATTACAGAGCATACCTCCACCAAGGCCCAACAGTTGGATGGGTGGACGTTAGTTGCAATAGACTGATTCCTTCATGAAATGCAGCGCTTGCAAAGAAAAGCAGCAGACGAAGGAGGAGAAAAGGCACAAAACAGGGCGAACAAATTACATGAAGTTGCGTAACATCAAAGTATTTGGAGTTAAACTGCGGTAAGGCGCTTTGTAGCGGAAAGGCCATATTCATGAGGGTGTTGACGTGCCTGTCGAGTGCTGACAGACCAGATCAGTTACACTCTGAGAAAGATGGCTGTGATCCCTGACAGGCTTGATAAGTGAAGGCCTGGGACAGTCTGTGTCTATTTTTATGGGATGAACTGCTCATATTATATTGGAGAGATTGTGAGTAATGGAAAACAAAACTCTCTCGTACACCCCTAAGGTCTCAGCTTAGAGTGACTCGGCAGCTCTGTGTTCTACCCGGCTGTGTACTCAACAGGAATACAGAAATACGATTGCTTCCACTATGAAACCTAATGATTCCTGAGAAAGGTGTGGAAGAGAAAATGACTCACTCAGACTTTATAATAACAGTAAACAGCCATGTAATGTCAAAGGTGCTAGACTGATAAACGAGTCAACAACCCAACAACTTCCCCAATGAATTAAGTGGCTTGTTGTAGCAACTAACTTCAAACTACTAATTCTCCTTCATGAGTCCTTGTCTTGTACATCCTCATAGGGGGCTTTCCACAATGAAACCCTAGCTCCACCTGTTCACCACTCAACTGGCGCACAAGGAAACTTTCCAAACACATTGGGAAGGAGCTATAGTCACGCTCAGCAGCAACGTGTTCCAGGTATTAGGTCTCACTACGGAGTATAGTTACTGTGAGAGGTTAACCATCCAACTCAGTTATGTTCTGGTTCCTACCCTGCAGGACATGTATTCAGTGTGAACAGCTGTTTGTATGGTGCTTTTTTAACTAAGTTAGAATAATTACTGGCAAACATTTTCCCTTGCAGCTCTTAAAGTTACAAGTTTAATGTGATTTAGTGCAGTAACCAACCTTTCCGTTTTGCGGAATTGCAAGCACAACATGCAGGTAATCCCACTACAAATGAACAGCTCTGAGGTCAGTGAGTGGACGAGGAGCAAATGTTTCACATGGTGACCTCAGGTTCATGTCCTGTGTCACACTTGTTGTCAGCATATGAACTTATATCATTATTATCATTATCACCTGGTCTTCACTAAGCTGTTTCCATTCTGTTACATTCCCAATACCTTAACTTTGCTTTTGCTGCTACCTGTGGTCATTGTAAGAATTGTCTATGGACCTATTTGTGCCACTAAACTATTGACAAATAAGTGTAGCAAATGAATGACTTTATCTTTTCCATTTATCCTGTTTATTCACTCTCAGTCTGTATCACAGACGAACATACAAAAGTAATTGATCACCGTGGTGTGGATCAGGGTTACATGACGTCACACTAAGCGGCAGACGTTTTTATGCTCATGTCATCAATTCAAGTTTGAGTCTTTCTTTGATCACTGTAGGAGGTGTGGGGGGTTGGGCACAAAAAAGTCAGGCAGGGCCAGGCTAAAATTAGCAGTGATGTCTTTGCTGTGCAACAGGAGAGATCGTAGCCTGCGAGCATCACAAAAATCTAAGCCCTGGCACATTCCACTGTATAAATAACTGGGGAGAGTTTGGTGGACAGGGGGAACGGGGGAGAGAGAAAGAGGAGGGGGGGGGGGGGGGGGGGGGGGGCCTCTGGCTGTAAGCATTGAGTGATGGGACAGCTGTAGGTTAAGCTGTTCAGTCTGCACTGCAACACAGAGCAAAGAAGTGAGAGAGCTGAATGCATCTTTGAATTTAGTTTGATCAGTAAGGCCACGTCTATTGTGTATCAATCATTTATCCAGCAGCCCACCATAATGTTTAATGTACCACCACCCAAATCACAATATACATATCACATTTAATAGTCTCCTTCTGAAAGGCTTTTTTGAATCAAGAAATTGTACTTGTTTTTAAAAACATCTATAGCGAACTGACTCCATTATATCTGTGATGGAGGCGCTACAGACTCAACAAGCTTTTCTTCTGAATCTATGTTGACCTATCACTCACCTCAGCAACCTTAAGTGTGTGGCAAAGAAGAAGAAGAAAGAAAGAAAGAAAGAAAGAAAGAAAGAAAGAAAGAAAGAAAGAAAGAAAGAAAGAAAGAAAGAAAGAAAGGAAGGAAGGAAGGAAGGAAGGAACGAATGAACGAAAGAAAGACTGGGAATGTTATTGGATGCAGAGACTAAAGGTTCTGTTATGATCATCACTGATCAATGCAGGCTCACATTTGATGGCCCGTCTCCTCTGAAGTCTCTGTCCATTCATCCAATGCTCGTTAATGAGAAATAAGACATTGAGATTTCTCACTGCTCACATTAAAAGGAATCCTTGTCCCCCCCTTGTCTCCTTGTGAGAGTTACCACCCTTCCACTACAGCTTTGATTTGCCATCTGCTCACAGAAATCATGTTGTTTCCATAAATCACTGAGGATCTTTAGGTACGCACAGTGAACCTTGGTCTACAAATGTTTTCGGATGTTAAACTGACTTTTGATACTTGAACAACACTCAGGAATGATGAATCATGACAGCTTCTCCTCTCACAGTAAAGTGAGGAGTCAGACTTCACAGCACAGTCACGCTGAGCACCGCAGCACAATGATAAAGTGCCTCGACTGATATACGAGGGGCATGTTTGGGGAGGTGCTACTGTCATTGTTCAAAACGGTGATCAGCACTCAGGTGAGCTGAATTTAGATCAGCTGGTAGATGAAAAACAAACGTGAAAAGTTATAAGTGAAAGCAAACTTGTTCTCATCAGCATGCAGGTAGCATGAGGCAGCACTGGCTTTCTGAGCATCTTTGGCAATGTGAAAAATCCAAATGCACCCAAAAGGCTAAAGGAGGAGGTCAGATAATGAGACCTGTCAGGGGCTCTCATTGTTTCCACAGTGATTTATTATCCGTGGCACTGCATACAGGATAAAATCAATGTTTTTGCATCATAGACCTCTTTGGCAAAATCCATTATTTTGTATTAAGAACAAAATCATTTACAAAAATAGGTTTAAATGTGTCTCTCTGGAAGAGGATAAGACAAAGTCTCTGTTTGAGCTAAAGGCTAGGAGAGCACATTATCTGTCTTTGAAGAAGTTTAATGACTATTACTGATGACTGATTGTATGAGAATATTTGCAACGCTATAATGCCACATCTAAACTAACTCAATGAGATAATCGATTGATCATACTTAAGTGATTGACTTTACAGGTATTTTATAGCAAGTAAAGTAAATTAAACTTAAATTTCAATCCTGCCAAGAATAATATCAATATTGAGTCAGACATTGCATCATTTGCCTTGGATACCACATAGATTGATGTTACCTTCACCGAGATCCAACACAGCGAGCACAGCACTGCTCCGTACCTCCCCCAGGTGGTTGTTGGCAATGCAGGTGTAGAGGCCAGCATCACTGGGCTTGCAGTCCCTAATCCAGAGGCCTCCATATTCCTGGTTCTCCATGTTCAGGAGGTCCTCATTGTGATACCAGTACAGGGAGGGCTGGGGGTCTCCAACCACAGTCACCTTGAGACGGATGTCACAGCCGGTTCCTACAGCAGCGTTCCTCATTTTGCGTACAAAAACAGGTGGAGACGGATTGGGGTGACCAGGTGCTGGGACAGCCTGCTCGGAGTTCCCTTTGGACCGTTTAGGGGGTATGATGGGGCTCGGGGGTGCTCCTGCCCCATCTGCCCCTTTCTTCAGGGTCATTTGCACCTCAGCTTTTCTCATGGTCGAACTAATACAGGGGCTCCTCTTATGGAATCTGTTATAGTTGACCTCTGTAATATGACAGGGTCCTTTCTGATTATGAGCAAATTAAAGAAACATGTGCCATATTACTAAGAATTACTAACATCGTTTTAGTTCATATTTTACATTCTTGACATGATTCCTCTGCAGCTGTAACTAACTTCCACAGACAGATTCTCGTCAAACTGATGTTCTCTCACAAACTTGCTGTCCAAGGAAAAAAGAGCATATAGTCGATTACAGGTAATTAAGCATGTAGAAATGGCTGCCACTGTCCTGTCCAGAGGTATTTTTAGGGCAAGACCCACTGGATCATGTTGCATTAAGAGCTCCTTTGACTTGCCTCTTGGAAGTGAAGGCCCCCTCCTTTTTCCGATGATCTGGGACTTTTCAACCTTTTGTAACCATTCCCCAGCAGAGTTTAAAGTCCCCTAACAAGCTGTAGAAAGCTTTCGGCGAGGTCCCTCTTAACTCCCAGCGCCTCAGAAATGTGTTCCTCTTAGGCTTCTGATTGAATGGAAGCATCAGGTCCTGTCCGGCAAGTTGCACAGTGGCCGCCCCCCTCCTTGTCCCATGAGCTAAACCTTCCCACTCATGATTCTCCCCCCCCAACATGCTCTGCCAGTCAGTCCGAAGGGGGAAATGACTGTCACAGCCCAGCAAGCCGTGCAGTGACAGCTGCATGCTGATCTGTCGGCCCACTCATCGACAGGCTCCCGCCCCCTTGTCATTTTTAGCCAACCTGTAGTCAGTAGAATATGTAAGATGGTGCAACATTTGGCACAGAGGGGTCGCAGTAATGGGACAGGCTTTTAATTTGTAGGTCAAACGTAGAGGCTGATGCTGGCCTCCAGGATGGCCCTAAAGTCTTGTGCTATTCTCTAACCATTAAAAGTTTCACTAGCTATGTGTGAGCTGAATTTACAGCTAAAGTCAGCAAAAATGTTACTGATGCATTTTGCTACACATATATCAGCAGCAACAGTGGCTGCACACTAATGTCAAAATGGTCCGCTCCCTCTGTTGGGTACAAGTCAAGCAACAACAAAAGCACCTCCAAAATCTGCATATTTAAAATGTAAAACTACCAACTGCTAATACAATTTTATTATTATTTCATTGTTAAAGGTCATTTATTTAACAGCTGATTCATGTGCTACGGCTGGAAGTACAGGTAGCTAGCTCACCCAGCTAACACCAGTTACAGTTTCTAAAGGACTCTCCCTTCTCTTTGGTCTTGAGCTGGCAAACGTCACTATTCAACTTTTTAAAGTATTTATTTAAAGTATTTATTTTCCTCAAAGTACAGCTTATGTAACTCTAAGCTATGGCTAAAGCATTCCAACTTCTGGGGGCCTGATACAATTAAGTATTAATACAAGTAAATAATAACAAATAGTAAAGTAAAGTTTCATATGGTATATCATGACAAATAAAACAGAAGAGATTTTTTATTGACTCATATTTTTGCATCTTCATCCCAGATTTTGAGCTAGCATTTGCTGTAGGCTCACTAAAGCAGTGTTTGGGGGAAACTTGAAACTTTTTTTAAAGAAATATGAAAAAGAAATATAAAGTTGTTATTTTGGGCTTGAGCATTTTTGTTCCCGTTTAATTTTGACACCATTGATGATCGTCATGTGCGCTTGTGTAATATACACGTGCCAGTTTGATCCTCAGCTGCTGTTGATGCAATTCACCTTAAGATGGCAGCAGAATGTCCTCAGATATTGCAGTCATAAATCAGCAAGTCAGTAATTTACAGAAAACAAGTTTAATGTGCCAATACAATATTTACAAAGGAATAACACATTGATCAGACACTCCATTACAGAAGTATTGACCTCTCAGTGTATGTTGTTAGGTGGTATTATGTAAGTGTTTTGACACTTTTGAAACTTCCATTTTCCACCGTTTCCTCTATCTATAATTACCTAAGAACAGGTGCTTTTCTTGTTTTCTTAAGAGTTCATTTTAAGCTGCTGTTTTTCAGTAAAGCATCTTTTTTTTTTTTTACAACTCATGATCTGTCTTAGATCCAGGCAGTGTTTATGAAAATATATAAAGCTTATCTTCTTCTCTGGAGCATGTTAACCCTTTATGCTCACAATATATCTACATATATTCACACAATATATTTATTTATATGTACAACAAGGACTTATATATGCTGAATATGTTCCGGATAAATTAAAGACAAAAACCAGACAAGGGAAGTCTAATAGAGGTGAATGTTTCCAGAAGACGCTTTAGCTTCATGTTATACACTTGTGAGGACTTACAGAGTCCTTACTTACAAAGTACCCCACATGTCTCTTTGGTGCTCTCACATGACTGTGGATGTTATTTCTGAGGACAGTGAGGACCTGCTGACTCTGACCCCTGATGGTCTCTCCAGGATGCCCTTCTTCCTCAGTTCCTGCACCAGCCTCTTCCTGAACTTCTCCCCCACGAAAGCATACAGCACCGGGTTAACACAACTGTGAAGCAGACCCAGACTCTGGGTGGCCAACATGGCCTGATCCACCGCCGCCCTCGCCCGGCACTCATACGGGACTATCTTTGCTCTGAAAAATGTATCTACCATAACAGAAAGGTGGTACGGGGTCCAACAAAGCAGGAAGGCAACGACCACGGCCACAATCACTCGCATGGCTCGTTGCCGTTGGAATCCACGGGTGTGAAGGAGGCGCTTGATGGTCACTCCATAACAGCTCACAATAATGACCAAGGGGATAATGAATCCTAGAGTGTGGCGAAGAATTCGAGTGGCCAGTCTCCATTCACCAGCAGTGCTGGGATCAAAGAATTCGCTGCAAACTAAGTGCTCAGTGTTAGGTGAATAGAATGAAGAATTTAAGAGCCCTGGTAGAGCCAGAATGAGTCCACCAACCCAGACAATACCACATACTGCCCAGCTGACCACTTGTCGGTTAGCTTTTCGAGCCTCCATAGCTCGCACAATCACAAGGTAACGGTCCACGCTGATGCAGGTCAGGAAGAGAATGCTAGAGTAGAAGCTGAGCTCTTGGAGGATGCTGATAATTTTACACCAAAGGTCTCCAAAAATCCATCCCTTCGTAACAGATGTGGCCCAGAAAGGGAGGGTGATGGCCAGCAAGATGTCAGCCAGTGCCAGGTGGAGGAGGTAAAGGTCAGAGGGAGACAGGGCCTGCTTGCTGCGGCCAATCACCAGCCCCACCACCAGGTTTCCAGGGATGGCCAACAGAAAGATGAGGATATAAAAGACGCTGACAGTGATCATCACCGCATCTGAGATGGACAGGTTTTCACAAGGCTGCGTGGCAGGGTCGATGGTGAACTCTGTGCCATCGTCAGTGTAGTTGTACTCGTCATAAAAGGTGCCTAGGTCCATTGTAAAAGACGAGGTGTTTGGATCTGAGGGTAAAAGCCAAATGAAAATTCAGTCACACATTAAAAAGAGATCAAAAATGACGACTGTAATGGATGAAGGTGTGCAAAATGAATACAGTCAATAGATCTGCATGGTCTTATCTTGGGCACGAAGCTAAAACTACACAACTATTTATTCTCACAATATCCTTTTTAAAAATCGGATTATTACCATAACCTAGTTGAAAACCCGCCTCCAAGACAAGTTACAGATGACTTAATCATAAAATCAGTTCCATAGAGTGATACTTCATTCATGACTGTTTGTATTACATATTATCAAAATGCAAATTCCACTGAGGTATGACTGATGACATCAAGTAGGCTCACTAAATGTTCTATCTCTATTTTAAATATAAATACATTTAATAGTTCAATCAAAAAATGAAAATACTGACCAGTCATTGTGGTTGATGTCTGTTCTGTCTCGTAGATACTCAAATCTGTCACAAGGAGAGGAGGAGCAGGCGTTGTGTTCTATACTTCTCTCCTCTCCTCTCCTCTCCCCTCCCCTCACCACACATCCATCATTGCCTAACACACACACACACACTACTGACTCCAATAAGTGTGGGAAATATTAGAATTCTATTTTGAGTGCTTGAGTACTTTAGAAATGTAGAAAAGGAAGGATATTATATTCAGAAGTTCAGAAATGTGTCAGAAACTTAATCTAAAATTCATATTTGGTCATTTTCCATCCTTGTGTTGAGATTATTCCCATACTATTAGAGTTATAATTCTATAGATTCTGGATCTAGATTACAATTAGAAAGATGTTAGACTATAGAATTCTACCTTGGCACAAAAGCCGTTCAAATAAAATCACAATTGAACATTTTAAAGGGTGGAGATGAGTTTGCTTGGTCATGCAGCTCAGTTGTTTTTCCTGACCAGCGCACTTCCTTAGAAAAAACCACGAGCCCCATCACTGACAACATCTGTGTCATGAGATACGCTGTCACACTCCATGTAAAAGCGAAAGGATAAACATATACACATTGGATTCATCATCAACTGATTCGCCAAATAAGCAGAATGTGCCTAGAGATGTTTGTAACCATAGCGCCAGTATGAGAGGAAGTTCCCACCTCATGATATGCGTCTCTGTTGACACATGAGCATAACATCGTATTTCCTGCCTCACTTCTCATATGTTTCAACTTCCAGTGTCACAAGTGTGTTTACCATAAAGTGATGTTAACAGATAGTGAGCATGACGGGAGAGGAGAGAGATTCTCTGCTGGACGGTGACAACATAACATCCTTGCATCAAACTTCCAGTTAGACCAGCAAACTGGGGACATTTTCTAGTAAGATTACCTTGAAGTCATAGGCCTCAGTGCTATTGGAGCCTCTGTTTACACATCATCAAGGGTGTTTTAAGAGTAAAGTTGTAATACTTATGAGAATAAAGACAGAATACTCAGATACAAAAGTGGAACTAGAGGTGGACTGAAGCCCTGCAGCCTCACATGTAGATCACTGCAGATAGACAACAGAGAAGTGGTTTAGACTTCAACACTTCATCTTGAAAATCAGCAACTCATGATGACAACAATCCCTTAATCTGGTGACGTAAAAGCAGAAGAAACCTGTCCCACTTTCTGTTCGTCAGCTGATATTTACACTGGATTGACTCACTGTGTAATTTCACATGTATGGTGCCAATCTGTCGGCCTCTTTCAGAACACCGGCATGAGTCATGGGAGAGAGCGTCACGCGTGAGGCAACATGAGCCCCCTTGGGCCACAGTGTTCAGGTGCTTGGTGCAACAGGATGTGGCACAAAGGGGACTTTTGGCGTTTGCAATGCATTATTTCAAAATGTAACAATAGGAAATATGAACACTTACCTTCTTCTTTTGACAAACGGGGCCGAAAGCAAACGCTTTACTCTAAGATTTCTATAGGCAGAATATGAGTCTGAAAGCAGCTCCATGGACCTCAGAGATGCTGCAGGCGTTCAGTCCGGTCATTGGACAACAGGAAGAGATAATCAGGACCATTTCAGGTAGACTGAAGTGAGTCACAGTAGTTCAAGCAAACGCAGCCAAATGACATAATCAAACACACCTGATGCAAATCCAAAACTTGGTGATTCCGGTGCTTTTGGCCAATCAAGGTTCAGGAGGGACTGACTGTTGATCAACGCCCCAGCTGAGGGTGAAGCAGGGGTTGATGGGAAGAGAGTGGAGTGGTGGGGAAGAACCACTGATGTCACTGATGCAACAATGCCTCTGTAGTTATTTTTTATCACCACTAGATGGCCCTGTGAGCTAAAGAATGGCAAGAAACCTAACGGGAGGCTCAAGTTCAGAATGGGGGACGGGGAGTCCATTAGGGGTCACGAGGGTTTATGAAGTCCTGACTTTGTTATATCTGTGTTAATATGTTGAGATCTGTGCCAAAGTGATCTCAACTCAGAAACCTACCCGGTGCTTATGACCACAAAGGACGGAGCCACAGAGTTTGAGTTTTATTTGTCGATTAGCACGCAGCTTCAACCTGCGAGTGTTGCTTAACACATTTCATTACACAAGGCGAGATGTTCCGTGTGCTAAACAGCCTTCGTGGAACTGAACATTACGCAATGACTGAGAGGACGACAAAAATATCTTTCCTTATATTTTAACTGAGGAGGTCCTGGGTTCAATCCTTGCCAGCTCTCCCGCATAGGTTTCTCCTCCCACCTCCCCAGCAACACTCCAGCAGACATTGCTTTGGATAAGTGTCTGTCAAACTTGACCAGATAGCCTCCGACTGCAGATTAATCAGGAACCACAGAACAACCCCATGTGGCAGCAGATTTACTGTAAAAATTTATTTGGTGAACCCTTTTGCCAGTGTTTGAGTGGTCCCACCATCATCAGGGTACAACTGATGGCAAACAAGGAAAACATGTCCCATGATCCGACGCTGACCTACCTGCCCATCTGTAATCATTCAAAACTTACACCTTGCCTTTCACAGAGTCACTTCAGATACAGTTTGGTTGTTGGAGGGGAGGGGGGGGGGGGGGGGGGGGACAACGCCCCCCTTGGAAGAATTTCTCTTGTCCATTCAGTCCAAGAACTCACTTTCAACCCCGCCCCCCAGCCCCGCCCACCTTAAGGCTCCTTTCCACTCAGAAGTAGAAACTCATTTCCTGAATTAAATGACAGTTGTGTTTTCCACGATAAATTAAGAGAAGAAAGTGCATCGAGTGTTCAAGTAGGGCGTAAAGTTTCAAAGAACAGAAACAGGGGAAATGCATTTTTGAGTGTGGAAGGGGGGGGGGGCAACACTGGCACAGAACTGGCAACCTGCAGAGAGATTTAGAGGGCGATGGTGCTGGACTGGTGGATGGGTCCTGCTTGTGCATGGAGTGGTGGATCACAATCAGGCGGTGCTGCTAACTGAGCACTACGTTATACTACAACCGACACATTAGATTACTTTATCCCATATAGAAAAATATTCAAGTAGTCAATGATTCCTCTTGTTATTGTGAAAGCCAATGAGGGGGCAGAAGGGGTTAAAAAGAACAAAACAAAACAAACTAAAAGGAGACGTACATGATTTCCCCACAGGAACCCCCAGACCCCAGTTTTATCTTTTGGCACGGCGTGGGTCCCTGCCGTTGCTAATGGTAACTGAAGACTTGCTGGCCGGAGGCGCTCCAGCGGTCACTGCAGGCGATCCGTTGCCAGACGACCGACCGTTGGGTCGCCCGACATTCCCAAAAGCAGTATCGCGGGAGGCTCCGGGTGGCGGGTTGGTATTGTTGTTGTTGGCAAATGGCTGCATGGCACCGTTACCTGAGGGGAGGGGGGGGAGGGGAGGGAGGGAGCGAGAGAGAGAGAGAGCGAGAGAGACACTTGTCAGTCAGGGAGCTGCCATCTTTACCAGGAACGTGGTGGTTTGTGTGCTTCCTATTTGAGAACCTGATCAGATGACATTACGTCACGTCTTCAGCAGTGTCCAGCAGCTATTTGCTTAAATGGAAATACACTGCAACTGACCTGGTAAGGAAGGTATACCTGAATTCTGATTGGGCGGAGAGTTTCCCCTCTGATTCTGGTCTGGTTTGCCCTGTAGGTACAATAGCAGGAAGAGAGTCACTTAAATGTCACTGCTCACAGCTTTCCCACCGCTTGTTTACAGGAGTAAGCCACCTGGAATTTGGCTGCACTGGGAGCCTGCAATCAAAAAGGGCAGAATTACAAAGAAAACCTCTGAGAAAAATAAAATACCTCCACAACTCTTGATGTTAAGATATCACACAGAGAATGCACACACAGGCCAAAGCTCAATGTTGTTGTGACTGAACATGCAAACATCTTACAAGGACCCTCATGTGTGTGTGTGCGTGTGTGTGTGGGCACTCACAGACTTGTTTTGCTGGTTTGACTGGGTTTGCAGATCGGGGTTTGGCTCGCTGAAGTTGGGCACTTCTGAATAAACCATGCAGAACCTGGAGGACAACAGCAGAGAATCAACCTCACATTCAGGTCTGATTGGACCGAGACATGTGACCTCTCAACTCTTAACTCGCCACCATCATTCTGTGAACGACAACGGACTTGAACTCATTTGTGGGATAATTCAAGTGGAAGTCCTGTTTAATTATTTAAAAATGTAAATGACTTGACAGTAATTAGTAGTTGCAATTAGTGGAATAATTCACTGGACAAGGAACTGAAAACTGTTTTCCATTTTGGCTGAGGGGAAATGGAGATAAGATCATGTATTCACACCCTACGCTCACTGTTTCAAACCTGGGCTCAAAACAAAGTGTGTTCTTGTACTTGTGAGAAGAAGGCTGCTGGTTGAAGAGAATAAATGTGACGACTACATTCCTGCGGGGGCGAGAGTTTCCCTTCAGGATGAACGGATCTGAATCGGCACTCACTCTCCAATCTTCTGCAGGTCTCCTCCTCTTCCGGTGTACAGGGTCAAGCAGCCCTTCCAGATGGACGCATAGCTATGAGAAAGTCATAAGCATGTAATGCATTAGAGCACTGAGAGACCCAACAAGTGTTTGTATGCTTCCTTCCTCACCCCCTCGGGGTTAAAGGGAAATACAAGATATGTCACTAAAACTGTAGGAATGTGTTGTGTAGTTATAATCAGTCTCCAGGTGTGTGAGCGCTCGTACCCTCTGGTGAGTCTGATAATGTCTCCCGCCTGGATAAGGCTGCCCAGCTCGTCCCAAACGGAGATGGCAATGCTCCCGCTCTTGTCTGCCACCTTGCAGGAGCGCACTTCATGACCGTCCTTCGTCTTCGTCACTCGTCCTGATGGGGAGTTTCAAAGAGAGTATTTGTCACAAACAGAATGAAATCAAATTCTGAACTGTGAGCTCTACTTATAAGATAGAAATGATATTGATGGAATTATAGTGGTAGAAAATATAGAATAATTTATCAAGGTTTGTAAAGGATTGGAGTGGATGAGAAGTGATCTGCTGATGGGGCGTTTCATGAATTTACAGGTGTACAAATAGATTTACATAAACATTAACATACAGATTTGTACAACTACACATGTATGAATGAGTGCTGTAGCAGCAAAACGAGGTCAAATCTGTTATAACGGACAATCTGACATTTATATCAAGTTGTCAACTAAGCTATGTAATGAAATAATGGGTAACTACTGTAGAAAGTAATGAGTAACATTAGCGTTACACGGCCCCTTTAAGAAAACACAGAGCGCGGGCTGATGCCATGAGACGTTCACGATCCAGAAACTTACCGATTTCCAAAACGATGAATACGATATTCAAATTTTTAGACCCGGGCTTCACATCCTTTAACAAAAACAAGGCCTCGGTCGTGGGGTTTGCCATTGTTTAGAACGGAAACTTCCTTCTTTACATAACGTAGGCTGTGTTTAGACTGCAAATTATCATGAACTACTGAGCTCTGCGACCAGTCAAGATGTCGAAATGTGCTAAAAAAGGAGCGCGCCAAGTGTTGCGTTCACGGGTCAATGGTCCCCAAGTCTTC
This sequence comes from Genypterus blacodes, assembly GCF_046128005.1. Classification (NCBI taxonomy): domain Eukaryota; kingdom Metazoa; phylum Chordata; class Actinopteri; order Ophidiiformes; family Ophidiidae; genus Genypterus; species Genypterus blacodes. Next base: position 329,160 of record NW_027466910.1, on the reverse strand, counting down.
TTTATGGGTTCAGATGTTCTATTATGAGAAAAAAAACCGACTCCGCGTGACTGCAAACAACAGCTGACGATAATGTTAGCAGTTACTTTGAGGTCTAATGCGTTTCTATTGATTACGCAGCTGAAGTGAGCAATAGTCATCAAAGTAATCGATCGCCCTTCTTTTGTGTGCCTCTTAAATTAGAAGAGCTGTTAGCTTTGCTAGCATGCAGCCTGGCAAACTGCTTTGTTATTGTTAAGACTAACCAACTATGAGTCCTACAAACTTTAACTTAGAAAAACAACACATTAGCTGACCTGATAATTGTGTCTAAACAAGAATATAGCCCAAAAAATCTCTTTAAAATCTGTATAAGTTGAGCACGCTGTCCCTACTTTCACAATACCCCAGAACTACGTCAGCGCGAGCTGCCGGTTGGTTTTATAAAATTCGGTCAGTTCCACTGTGCCTCTAGAGAAAGGGGCACACGGCGAGGCGTTTGTTTTTGCGCTCTGTCGCAAGGACAGAACTGCAAAAACCTCAAATATGACTGTGTTTCACGTTTTAATAACTGATAAATACAGTTACACGTGTAAAATTACATATATGCTCCGTATTACGAAAAGGGAAGCAGAAGGTTTATACCATCTATAAACAACGCGAGAATGCGCGAGATTTCACGGCTATCGAGAGAAATGCCACCGTTTCCTGACTGTGTGTGCGACTGTGTGTGTGCCTGTGTGTGCGCGCGCGGCCGCGCGTGTGTGTGGCATTTACTCGGGATTTTTTGTGCGATGGCTGCTAAAAATATTTGAATTTTTAATATTACATATTAAATTGAAACACTGCTCTTATCACCCCCTGGCTCCTTTTTCATTCCGGGAGTTGAAAACTATCTGCATAGATAAAATTGCCTGCACCTCCATAATATCACACGAATCGATAATCACATAACGGTAGAAAATAATTCAGCGTGTCAGTTTGTCACTTGCCGTTTCCAGGCCAAATGGCGGGATTTGCTATAAAAGTCCAAAAATTTAACGTCACGAACAGGATTCGAACCTGTGCGGGGAAACCCCATTGGATTTCGAGTCCAACGCCTTAACCTCTCGGCCACCGTGACTGTATGCATTTGTGCAATGTCCCGCAGATACTTAAATCAGCCTACCACCATCATCACGCTATATTCGACATGTTTATCTGTGCCGTTGGTTCGCTTCTGTTTATTTGATCAATAACGAACTATTGAATTGATTTGAGGAACCACAGAGTGTAGGTCCGAGTATGGACACTCGGGGGAGACAAACACCCTTTAGTAAACCTGTTCCGCTGAACTGATCAGTATCATCAAAATCACAAAATAGCCGCGGTTAACAACATTCTCCTACCAAAACGCCAATCAAGTATTTTATTTCTCGTTAATCGTGTAGTTTCGATTGTTCTGGAGTACTTTGACGGGGGCCATTTGTGCTAATATTCCCATTTCCAGTTTAGATGACGGTTTAGTGGTCCCATTTTAATGAATCTCTCATGCTGATCTTTGGGAGGTAAACATGTATAAACCTGACTGTGATCTTAAGGGAAAAGTGGACCAGTCTCATGGTTCAGTAAACAGTAAATAGGATCTTCTAGCTTGTTTGAATGATTGACGTCAGGCGAAGAAAAGCCAACCTCTGATTTATGATATAGAGAATTTAAAAAGGAGGAAAGTGGTGGAAAATGATTTGATGGGACATTCGTGTTGTCATCTTGTGTTAAACCCTGAAACCTGATTTATGTGTATTTTATGCAGTGTGCTCTGTAAGTAAGCTGGGTATGATTGATTGATGGAGCCCCCTTCACCACAGAGATAAATCCCTCACTAGCCTGTACTTACATTTACACTCACTAGATGACAACATTGCACAGTCATTTCCAAACATGTGAAGGCGTGAGCAGCACCCATAGCTTCCATGGTTCCTTGAGCAAGACATTTAATTAGGTCAAACATGTGACTCTCTGTGATCACAACACGGATGCCTCGGAACACTGACTACATGTTTCTATGCTTAATTAGTCGTCAACTGGAGCTGCAATAATCTTCATCTTAATCCAGTCCAGTTTAACTCCGTCTCAGCTTGAGGTGAGAAGATTAAAAGACACAAATTTGGACGTAATAAAATCTTTATTGATGCATACATCGCTACAGTTTTGTAGGAAAGGTGTAGAATCAGGTGAGAGGAGTACATTTGGGGAAATAAAGTGTCAAAGAATCTTTAGCTGTAGAGGAAACATCTTTGGCTTAAGTGATTTGTTAAACTAAACAGGCCACAAGGTAAGAACTATATAGGAACAAAGATGGCGTTACCTCTGCAAAACTGGGTTCTCACATGTTAGAGACGGATTTTAAACATTTTTGACACAGGTACAAGTTTAGAGGTGTAAGTCTAACATCAGCAAAAGGAAATACCACCGATTTAAAACATATTTCTGAACAAGAAACACAAAATACCTCAGAGCCACAAGTCACATATTTTACCTCTGCAGTCCACAGATTACAGGCACAAAGTGTTGATACATGTTCAGTACTGTGATTTAACCAAGCAAGAAAGAAAAGGCTAGTACAAGTACATTTAACACAAAACAATAACAAGCTTATTATTTTAAAGATAAGGTAAATCATTTATCGCTATTTTTCTAAATATAATTTGTTATTACTTGTTTATTTTCTCCCTATAGATTGTATTTCAAAAGTTAAACACAGGCAGGTTACTCACTATGTCAAGTAATATACTGAGAATAACTCCATTATATAACATGTCCTGCATTCCTCCTCTGTTCCCCAGACATCCATGAAGTCTAATGGTAATTGTGTTGCATAGTTGTGATATGATCTAAATATTGTGAGGCTATATGTCCACCTAAAGAAGTCGGGGATGAAAGATACAGTTCACACAGCTTATCTGGGGGGTGTGTGTGATGGATGCCGTGGGATGCAGAGTTGTATATATGTCAGCTGTTGGTCCACACCCTCCAAACATCTCTCTTCTCTAACAGTCTTAACACTCCCACATGTTTAACCCCTTCTGCTCACATCATCACATCTTAAGCCACAACCCCCAAGCAGCTTAATCATCCAAAAACTGAAGTTCACTCCCACACTTCCTCACACACACACACCTGCCCCTCTTCAACAACAAGCTCATGCCCAGGAGCCTCTACAGGGGTGGAACACCTGTGGCTCCCTGGAGCCTTCTCATCTCCTTGCTGCATTTCAACAAGGAGGTCAAGAACATGAAAAATGGGCTGAGCGGGAGTCATCCGTCAAACCTGGGAACGCTGTCCTCTCCCTTTATCCATTTCCGTGACCTCTCTTGTACCCGGATCCTTGGCACCTGGTCTCCCTTCCTAAATTATTTTTAGAGACTCCTGGCATTGCAGTGGACTTCTATAACCAGGGGTTGGTAAAGCTCTAAAAATCACCAACCAGGTGGAGGTCACTTTGTGGGAAACTCTCAGGCACGACTTTATTTGTTCCTCCTTCAAATGGAACTTTTCAACTTCTGTGAAGTTTACATTAGGACTTATTACGCCTCACTGATGCAGAAGAAACCACAGGCAGCTCTTACAATCATTCTTATCTCAAAGAAACGGCACCAAGGCTCCATCCTTCCCTTCAGGAATGCAATTACTCACACTTGCTCGTGCAAGTTGGAGGTGCTGCAGGAGTGTGTGTGTATCTCATATCTGATAGGAGGGGCCTGTGCAGTTGTGCCCGGGTAAATTTACGTGTTATGCCTTAAATGTACGCAATCGTAAACATATCACCATGCAGGTTACGCCTGAAAGGAAAGCAGAGCATAAACACCCCAGTATTATAAAGAAACGGAACATTTTCACTGAAACATTTCAAAAGTACACATCGCAGGGCAGTTATCATAAAGTTAATATTTTAAGGTTGATAAGAGGTGAATACCTAGAACATAGCGTGCCTCACTTATACAAACTAACTCTTATACTGGAACATACAATGTTGCCGTGGAAATGAGAGAGACAGCCAAAGTCAAGTTGTGTGAGTGTTCATGCTTACATGTGTGTGTTTCCTCTCTGCATGGAACAAAACTCCACAAAACAAAACTCCACAGAATGTTAATGTCCTTCATTTGCATGAACGTGATTGAATTCCAATGCTGTAATGAGATCTGCACTTTGTTTTCATGCACTGGATTGGAAAAACACAATAATCACTCACATAAATGTCAATCAAGGATCAGATCTAATGTTCGGATGTGCCGGCCGGCTGCAGGGACTTCTTCATCGTCATCGCTTAAACATTCCCGATCAAACAGGAAATGGCAAATTTGATTTCACGCTGGAATGGACACGGACCGGAGATGAGATGGATCTGGTTGGACTTTTTGAGAAATACCCACCTGTTGGCGAAGCTCGGGCCTCATGCAACATAAAGGAGATCCAAAGGAATTCTGTAAACAACATCTAGGCACAAAACACCCCAGGACCTTTTCACTGAAACTCTCCATTCCAACCTGGCGCCCAGCCTAGCAACGCTCTGCCTCCACAAGCTGAGGGGCAGTTAACACCTTTGCCAACGATTTACTATTTTTCACAAAAACACAAAGAGCAAAGAGGCTGTTTGTCTGTCAGACGGGCAGAGGGGTCCAGAGGCACACAGACGGGGCAGGAGGGAGATAGTTGGCCCGGCGCCCCGGAGATGTGCGGGGGATTAAAGCGGCGGGGCTGCGGTTTGACGAGGCTGAGTTATGCTGCGTCGGCGCATTGTTGCTGTCTTTAGGCGAAGCCATTAGATGCTTCAGGAAGCAACAGCACGGAACATAAGTGCTTCAATCTGGGCTCCGACCGGAGGGACAGAGGAGGAAGTGTTGAAACGTTTGCTTATGCGGCGCACTAGGTCGAGTTTGTTTCTGTTGGACTCTGATAATCGAAAAGTATAGAAGCGAGTGAGAGCGATCCCGAGGTTTAGAGGCGAAGAGAAGCAAAGTGGAGCGATACTGTGTGAGGGTCAGGCTTGAGTGGAACGGAGAGATGAACCGTGCTGATAGAAGTTTGGTAAATGTACAAAATGATGATGAGAAAGGACTTTTATGCTCAAGATATGACATCATCTTAAGCCACTTGCTCCACAGTAATGGCGGCTGCAGGGATCTGAGCCTCTGCTGCCACCTCAACAGGGCTTTGATGGTTTTCTTCCTTCTCCTCCTTTGCTTCCTTTTCCCCCTTTTCTTCCTTCTCCTCCTTCTGCTCCTCCTCTTCCTCATCGTCATCCTCCGCCACGTCTTCCACCTGCTCTGGGACGGCCAGGCCGGCGGAGCGTTCGCCGTTCACCTCGCACTCAACGCTCGACACCTCGCCGTTGACCGTTACTTCGGCCTTCGTTACCTCGGCCTTCGTTACCTCGGCCTTCGTTACCTCGGCCTTCACACTCTCGGCGACGGCGCTTAGCGCGGCCTTCACTTCCTGTAGTGCTAGTTCCTGAGGAGCCATCTCTGCCAGAGGGAGCTCACCATCCAAGCCTTCCAGCGGAGGAATCTCAACGTGGGCCGGGGCCAGATTCTCAGGCGCGCCCAAGGCTGGGGTAGGGGTGTCGCTGTCTCGGACCTTCTTGACGTTGAAGGTCATGGGATTGACTTTGAAGGAGGAGCTCCTGCTAGTGGGGCTCTTGGGATTGTTTGTAGTGAAGCTCTTCTTGATCTTCTCACGGCTTGCTGGTGGCACGATCTTAGAGCCGAAATCATTCATCCTTTTCTCAAAGCTCTGTATGGAGAAGGCATTCTTAATACTATGCACCTTCTTCAGGCTGGAAGTTTTGAACTTATCAGCTCGGGATTTTGAGTGAGGGGCGTTGCAGCTCATGGCCTCGCCAATCAGGATCTCATCCTCTCTTTGTAATGCAAGATCATCTTCCTCTTCTGAGGACAGGCTGATGGTCTGGAGACCTTCCCCCTGGTAATGGCTGCCATCCACAGATTCGGCAATAGAAGGAGTCGGGTGGGTGGATTCTGCATCATACTGGCTGGGCTGTGGAGTCTTCAGGGAGTCCTGGACCAGCACATGGGAGTTGACCTCATTTTCGTCCTGTTAGAAAACAGAAAGACAGACAGGAGTCAAGAGGGCGGTCGTGAGAAGCCGTGATGGAGAAGCAGAATCGTTTGGACCGAGTTGTTTAACGAGGAAGGATGAAGGAATATGGAACATGGGAAGAGAACACGCTCAGTGGCCTTTGAGGAATTTTAGTCTTTAACCATAATGATCAAAGTTGAGGTAGGTCCGAACACGCAGCCCCTATAAACACGTTAATGCACACATCTATGACACGCCGCCTCGCTCAGCCTCCCACCACCCAGGGAACCAGTCTGCACACGTCTCCATACGCTTTCTCCTCAAGACATCTGAGGAATTCCACCTGTTTCTCTGCAGGAATCACACACTTTCTGCCTCAAATCCCTTTCATGTCTTGAACCACCCATCCATAAACACACACACACACACTCACACACTCATGAGCATAAACAGAGAGATACAGAGAGAAATAACTGGAATGTTTGGGGTGTTAAAGTCATTTTGTATAAGTTCACCTCCTCCCTTTAACTTACACACCAGTCTGTCCATGATCACATATACACACACACACACACACACACACACACACACACACACACACACACACACACACACACACACACACACACACACACACACACACACACACACACACACACACACACACACACACACACACCTTCCTCACTTGGGAGAAGTACAGTGGTATAATTAGAATTAAAGATTTTATAAGAAGAACATTCTGGTGGCATTTGAGCTTTGAACCTATGAGCGACGTCATAACTAACCAAAATATACATCTGTCACATTCCTGTTAGGAGCAGACAGACAGACAGACAGACAGACAGACAGACGTAGTGACACACTTTAATGATACATTGAAGCCCTGACGTCTCTCAGCGATGTGAGGCAGCTGGGAGACTTTGCTTAAAGCCACAGGTTGCTGAAGGACGATGCAATGCTTCTTTCCTAGGGTGTCATTAACACATACTTAAGGACTCGACCAACCAGATGGTCTGGAAGCGTCCTGACATCTGTCCATTATTCAGTCGCCACCACTGCTGTGAACGCCCCTCCCTCAGTTTAGCACCACACATTCAGCTGAACCACACATATGGAGAGAGATGTTAGAACTTGAAGCTTCTGTTATTCATTCTTACATTATATTTTCTATGTTTCGTTGCCATGTTGTGTCAAAGGCCTTCACGCTGTATCAAACTCTCTGTGGGGAAATTAAAGTCATTCATTCTTTAATCCACAGGCTACATGGAGGCTTAATGAAGAGTTTATGATCATCCTGAACCATCTGGCAGAGAACTGAAGCCTGGAAAGTTCAGCATCCTCACTCACATCCAAACATGAAGAGCTCATGTTTCCATTTATGTACAAGACTGAATCAGCTCACAACGTCTACCACCAAGGAACCACACAAAGCATCAACAACATTCAGAGTTAAAGTGCGACTGCTCCTTTTTACCCTCGGCTGACCCTCATCTGACCGCCGCTCCCAGGTCCCAGGTCCCAGGTCTGAGGTCCCCAGGCGGACACGCCGGCTCAGAACAGGGACAGATATGCAAACACACTGTCTTTGTTTTCACCCGACCTGCAGATACCTGAGAGGGCCTCGATCTCAACACATGCAGGCGTGATTCATCACTCAGGTGTGTGTGTCTGTGTGTATGTGTGTGTGTGGTATTCCCTAGTTAATGTTATGAGATCCTGTCAGCATGGTCTCTGTCAGAGAGATAAAGCTCTGGGCGGAGGCGGTACAACAACACGATAGAGAGCTTTAGACTGTATATATACAATCAAGCCTGGCGTATTATATAACCCATGATATGAGAAGCTGCTTTACCCCCCAGCAGCCACTAGGGGCGTAAGGATGATTGGCGCACTGGAGGTTTGTAACTGGAACTGGTAGGAGACAAAAGGAAGCACCTGAGGGAGACGCTCCAGTTTCAACAGGCTCTTACACGCTCTTACTGTTCTTCCTGCCTCTCGCTGTTGTTCCCCGCTCTGCTCCCTCTTGCCTTATTTAAATGAGCGCTGAATGCTGCTCCATTTTGATCCCACGCCGCGCCACCACCCGCCCAGGTGGAGCGGAGCTGCGACGTGTCTGTGCAGAATCACATCAGGCGGAGAAAACGTTTGTGTGAGGAGGATCTGTCTTTATGCTCTCACCCGATTGGTGCTTTTACATTTAGATGTTTGAGGTAAAACTGTTAGATCTGAGGCTGTGGTGCTTTTCTGCAGACGCACTCACACATGATGCCAGATGTGACGCCTCACTCAGGACGTTTAGAGGCCTGTTAATACATGTAAACGCCATAATCACAGCAAAATCCACAGCAACGCGCTCAGAGCAGCAGATCTACAGCAGATTAAGAGATTCTAAGTCTTGTTTTTGCTCAAGCATGTAAACAATCCATTGATCTCCATTGATTCATACATGTATACGTCTGGGCTTAGCCTCAGTGCAGCAGGCCTGAACTGATCCTCCTCCTCCTCCTCTTCCTCCCTGATAATAATGACTTTATCTGCCCCGAGATGTTTTCTTAAAACAACGACTCTCTCAACGCGTTAGTCACGGTCGATCGCACATCTGCTGACTCGGCCTAATAATGTTTGATGAACTCTGAGTCGGTGGAATGCGTCGATGTCATTGACGGACTTCGTACTGCGACCACCGCAGTGACAATGTGACGTTACTCACGGTTTCATTCATCTATTCTAACTGCACACACTCTCGCTCTCTCTTTCACACATACACACACAGGGACAATAGTTGCCACGGTAATGCCTTCATCTGCATTTTCCTTTCTGCTGGTTCCCGTTTTTATGCTGGATGAAGAAGCGGGCGGCGTCAGGTTGAACGGCTCACGGGACTCCAGCGGCTTTGAGAGGCTGGTTACCGTGGGAGGAGCGGAGTTAAATGTGTGTGTCGCTGCACGTTTGACTCCACAACAGAGAGAGAGGAGCAGAGAGAAAGGGCCCCTTGTGTGTCCCAGGGGCCTCCCACAACTGTGTGTGTGTGTGTGGGTGTGTGTCCCCAGTTTAACCCCCACCAATCTTAGCATGTAAACTTCAACAAAAATATCCTAAATGCCATTTGACCCCGGTCACTCCTGTGTGTGTGTGTGTGTGTGTGTGTGTGTGTGTGTGTGTGTGTGTGTGTGTGTGTGTGTGTGTGTTGACCTCACATTCTGGCACTCTCTCTTGGGAATTTCTAGTAATTACTGTACCCTCTTTGTGATGTGTGTGTCTGTGTGTGTGTGTGTGTGTGGAACATCAGTCATTGTTTTAAGGCGGTATGAAAGCGCAAGATGAAAGAAAATTGAAATGAATAAGAAGCGGATAAAAGAAACAAAGATAATTTAGTGTGACGGCGAGTTAAAGGGGACACACACACTTCAAAGCCAGCGTATGAGGAACGCGACCCGACAGCCCCGTGGTAAATACGGCGACTGAGTGCAAATCCTGCAGAGCTGTAATGGAGAGAGTTTATATAAGTCACACTTCCTGACTCTGCTGCTCTATTCAAATAGGGAGACGAGGGTGGGGCAGGAAGGTGAGCCACCGAGTCAAAGAGCTCTGATGGGCTCCCGTTTCTCTGTCTGTCTGTGTGTGTGTGTGTGTGTGTGTGTGTGTGTGTGTGTGTGTGTGTGTGTGTGTGTGTGTGTGTGTGTGTGTGTGTGTGTGTGTGTGTGTGTGTGTGTGTGTGTGTATAGAGAGATCAGCAGTGAAAACATTATCCAAATAACACAGCTTTATGTAGCAAAGCAGAGGAAAGACAGAGCAGAAGTACAAAACGCTGTGTTTCTGCTACAATGTGAGGAATGGAAGGAAGAAAGAGGCTCTGAGCCGCCACGCCCCGTGTCTTGTCATCACCCTGGCGAAACGCAAGAAGCGACATGATGAAAAGACACTGTCAGAAGTGGGATTCGAACCCACGCCTCCAGGGGAGACTGCGACCTGAACGCAGCGCCTTAGACCGCTCGGCCATCCTGACTGATATCACTCGTCTGCACTCGACTTAAGAGCGGGTACACGTCCACATAGCCAACCCTGTGTGTGTGTGTGTGTGTGTGTGTGTGTGTGTGTGTGTGTGTGTGTGTGTGTGTGTGTGTGTGTGTGTGTGTGTGTGTGTGTGTGTGTGTGTGTGTGTGTGTGTGTGTGTGTGTGTGTGTGTGTGTGTGTGTGTGTGTGTGTGTGTGTGTGTGTGTGTGTGTGTGTGTGTGTGTGTGTGTGTGTGTGTGTGTGTGTGTGTGTGTGTGTGTCTTCTCAGCACTTCAGATGATGAATGGAGTTTGTCTTAATCCCTGCAGGTGAAGCCGGGACAGGTGTGTTATCACAGTGAGTCAGGTGCCTCCGGGGGGAACTGCACCAATGAGAGGGTACACACTACCACACACACACACACACACACACACACACACACACACACACACACACACACACACACACACACACACACACACACACACACACACACACACACACACACACACACACACACAACTTGCCACAGCAATTATATTTCTCGAATCAGGCAGGAAACTGAGATTAAAACACACACACACACACACAGACACACACTTCCTGTCTTCCCAAATCTCTCGCACATGTTGCACGTCCTGCATAAGGACACATATTCGTTACGCAGCAGCAGCAGCTTGTTGTCGACGTGCCGCTCCACCTTAACTCCCCGTGTGAATGCACAGCCAGAGGGAGAGAGAATGGAGAGAGACTGTACTGTGTGTCACGTTAAACATGTGTGAGTGGAGTCATGAAGCTACACAACATGTCTACACATAGAGAAAACATAAACAGCTATGGACAATTGCTTCAAATATCATCATCATCAATTCCTAAATTGTGCCTTCCTGCTAAACGCACACAAAGCGTTCCATTAAGGCATTCTCTCTCTCCCCCCCCCCCCCCCTCCCCTCCCCCGCCCCTCCCATCTGCGCCTGAGCACAACAACACAACTTGTTTACCGGCCCCTTTGCGAGCTTGCGCAATCACAACACATAATAACCGGTTCAGGCCCGATGTCATGCTAAACATTTCGACGGAATGTGAAGATCACCGTGACGGGAGAGGCGGCCATTGTTCCTGTTGACACCAAGGAAGATTGGGTTTGACGTCTGAGGGAACCTGAGTGCTAAAGCCGCCAATTTACAGGACGGCAGCAGTGGCGGCGGCGTTTCTCTGCACGTGTTGATGCATCTCGTTTTCTTCAGCTCCCGTGATCCTATTCATGCAGCTGATTGTATTCAGGGCAGAGGCTTCATGGCTGAGTGGAACATGACTACACTTCTCCCCCCCCTCGCTGTTTATGGGATTGCATGTACAAATAAGGTACAGACGTGCATTCAGCCGGGCCTCTGCTGGGCTTATCTCACACAGCTGTCTTGTTTCCATCTCTATTTTCGCAACGCTTCAGCACAATTCCAAGCAGAGCTGCTGCTCGATAAGAACGGCACAGCAGAGATATCGTTTTCTTTTTGGGATAAAGCTGCTAACAGCTGTCAAAATGTTTACATCCCCTATAGAAGGTCAAAAGGTCAAGATACCAGGAGATCATTGTGATATCTGGAGAAAAGTTGTGTTTGGGAGAAAAAGGTGCACACAGAGGTTTGAGGATTCCAGGAGGAACAAAAACGCTCGCAAAAATCCTGGGGAGTCAAATGATGCAGAGAAGGGAGGCGACCGGTCACAGAGGGGAGGATTGTTGTGATTCTATACGACCTTGGGCTCCTCTGGATCTCAGGGGAGACACTCCCACCACCGCTCCTTCAGCCATCCTGATAAATGCATCTCCCTGATAAGAGACCACAACATCATGTGTGTGTGAGAGAGCCAACGACAGCGTGAGCACGAGAACGAAAGAGAGAATGAGCGTCATTATGTTTCTGATAGCAGTGCCATAATGTAAAATATGTGCTGGTGGCATTTGAAACAGAGAAGAGGGAGGGCACGTGTTGAAATGCTCGCTGCATTGCATCCTGGGATTACTTGATTCAAAGAGGCTTTATCTGTGGCGTGCATCGAAGTAAACAAGCAGGGACATGTGGAAAAGGGTCCTGTCAGAAGTGGGATTCGAACCCACGCCTCCAGAGGAGACTGCGACCTGAACGCAGCGCCTTAGACCGCTCGGCCATCCTGACTGGTATCACCCTGAGGAGACCAGACAGATCTGTCCGGGTCCTTCACGACATCATTCTTACGTCACAGACTTGTTCAATCTCTCGCAATTATCCCCTATTCCACAAAATGTGCAGAGTGAATGGGATTCAAAGCCGTAATCAAGCCATTAATCTGCCGTCGCACCCGTCAGCCTGCTTCTCCTGGCGTGACAGACTCGCCTAACCTGAATGTGAAAACACAGAGAGGAGCAGAGCGCTTTCACATACGTCTCTTTGTCTTTGTCCCAGGCTGTGGCAAGTCACAGCCTGGGACAAAGGCACATGTGTGCGTGTGTGTGCGTGTGTGTGCGTGTGTGTGTGTGTGTGTGTGTGCGTGTGTGTGTGTGTAACAGGTGTAAGAATGTCACAGCACACAGCAGGTCTTGTCATGGGCACAGCAAACTCAACACTCGTGTGTCGCTGCCTCTTCTTTCTCTTACCCAGACAATACGTTCTCTAACATCTTCACCTTTCCTTAACGTTCTGTTGTCTGGGCTCCCAGAGGATGAACCCCAAAGGGAGAAACCAGAACGTTAAGGGGAGAGGTCACGGTGCAAACAAACCTCAGTGTTGATTCAGGCTCAGCAGCCATGTGAGGTCATGATATCCCGCCACGCCTTCTACAGTCGAGACGCCGACGATCTCTCTCAGTACGTTACAGAGTTATAGAGTGTGTATGTGGCAGTGAGTCAAAGTGTCTGCAGTCTGCATGTCTGGGCAGCTGCATTAGCATTTCAGAGTTTGGAGCAGAAGAATAAAAAGGAATAAAGTCTGACTGGGTTGCAAGTTGGGTTACACTGCTTTGGGCAACGTGCTGCCGAAACCAGCAGAGCGGAACATAACACCTACCGCCTACAGCCAGTGGCCTGCTCCAACCTGCCAACATGGATACGGTATCATAAAAGACCAGGACGCAGTCAACACATGCAACGCACGCTCCAAAAACAGCCTCATTACTCCTACGCCTCTGAATGTCCTCCGACAGATTTATATGCCGGGTTATTGTGCTGCATTAAACATTCCAGCTTAGCTTTGTGCCTTCGCTGTTCAGTCAGAGGCCATTTGGAAGCAGAACTCATTTCTCTGTTTGGCGCTTTGGTTTGTGGAGGAGGACGAGCAGCAGGGCAGGACCCGACTAGCTGAGGTGTGGTTTCAAACTATTTAACCGAGGATCAGATGGTGCGGAATAATGCGCTGCAAATACGTCTGTGTGAGCTCAGGGGGATGGAACTACGTCTCAGTATCTACGCTCTTCGTCTTCGGGTCAGGCCTTGGTGTACGAATTCAAATGTAAAGAATCTGGGCGAGAACCGCAACGCTGTCTTTCTGTTGAAGATCACAGCAGTGCTTCATGCCGAGTAGAGGTCGGACATGGCAACTTCTGATACGTCACCCTGGTAACATTAAGCTCCAAACCACCCATGAGCCATTGCGTCATCAATATGAGGCAAAGGGTCAGAGCTCAACTTTCCTGTTGTTTCAGTTACTGGTAGAGTTGGATCTTTATAACCAACGTCTACGAATTCCAATGAGTTCAGGTTCTTGGGTAGAAGCCTTCACAAGCATGGGGCCCAGTGATCAGGGCGTCCGTAGAGCTACACGGAGAGGAAATACTAGAAAAGATTGTAGCATAACGGTGCCAAACTGGTCTCGTGACGATTCTGCATCCCCATACCAGCCTGGAGTAGCAGAGGAAGAGCTCCAGTTCCCAAGGCTCAAGCATCAAGACCGTGTTCATCACCCTGTTCCTTTAAGGCTTCATCTCAGGTCTTTTACAGTAAATCTCCACCTTTAGTGTACAGAGAGTATCTGCTGCTGAAAGCTCAGATTAAAACGAGGCCTTCAGTCAAGAGTGGAGTAGAGGCAACACAAAGGACGCTGTGACAACTGGCAGCAAAGCAAACATACATGACAATGTCAGCAAAGTCAGGCCAATCACTCAGAACTGCTGTGAACCGCTTCTGTGCTGAGTGACAGACGAGAAGGAGGTGAGAACCCGAGAGCTTTCATCATCGGAAAAGTTTACGAATCTTAAGTTCTGACGTCTGAACGAACCCGATCACAAGTCCTACAGCAAACAAGAAAGTAATTGTGTTTATTCTGGCAGCGAGGTGAGTTTCTCCACCTTGTAATATGATACCAATGTTCTTTGATAGTGTGTGATGTCGTCCCTCCCTCCCTGCCAGGACACGATTAGGAATCGCAGAAACCCCAACTGTCGCTCAACATCCTCTTCCCTATCCCACCCTGAGAGCCACAGGAGTCCCGTCTCACTATTCGATACCAGCAGAACCCGTTGACGCCGGCCCACGCCAGGAAGAGGAGAGGACAGATGCGATTCTCACAGCGTCCCAATTCAATTTGCTACACTTGCTGCTACGTTAAGTGTCACCAAAATCCCACTGAGAGATTAACACAGGGGGGAAATGCAAATCTGCTCGGGGACAAACCGCTCCTGTCTCCAGGAATTAAATTGAGAATACAGAAAGGTGTAAGTATTTCATGTAATGTGTCTTAATGAGGCAAATGAGGCATTGTAACATGGCAGAATGAGGATGATGACGGTCAGCTTAGGCTTTTCACCCTCAGCCTTTGCATTCCAAAACGTTACATGAACCTCCAGCAGCTTAAACACAGCACTCCAGGGAATGTCTGGGAATGATGTGTGTGTGTGAGAGAGATATGGCGTAGAGAGAGGAGGGGGAGGGGCCTAAATACAGGAAAAGCACTGGTGCACAAATACAAACAAACAAGACCCAAGCTACAGTAATTTAGCCCTCGTTAGTCCTCGTTATGAACAGGAACGCAGTGGAGCGACAGGGATCCACTACTGCCCCGTAGACCCCTGCCTCGTTACCCAGAAGCCCTCTGGGTTTCCGCCTCGGCTGGCACGTACAGAGCGGCGAGTGTTTGTGATGAGTTTTGTGCAGGAGGAAGAGGAGGGGAGGGATCCCAGGCCGCTAAGCTGTACAGAGTCACGTTATCAGAGGGCAGCGTGAGGCGAGCAGCACGTGGGCTCATCGATCAGGGGAACGAGCACAGGTGGTGTGAAGAACAGTCCCCACAATAAAGTGTTCACAGATACTTGGGGAATCATTTGCAAAACTGCAATCCAGACCAACAGAGTGAAAACACAACTTAGGTAAACAATCTGTTGGGAAAGCAATAAAAGATGAAGAATCAGAGTCAAAGCAGACAAGAGGTGAGTCACAAGGCTAGAAACGGGAGAGAGAGAGAGAGAGAGAGAGAGAGAGAGAGAGAGAGAGAGAGAGAGAGAGAGAGAGAGAGAGAGAGAGAGAGAGAGAGAGAGAGAGAGAGAGAGAGAGAGAGAGAGAGAGAGAGAGAGAGAGAGAGAGAGAGAGAGAGAGAGAGACAGGGAGGAGGAGGAACAAGGGCTGCACTTAGTTCCTTTATTCCCTGATCCCCTCAGGCCATGCCATGTCTCATTTACCAACCCTGTAACCACATACACCTGACCCACACACACACACACACACAAACACACACACAAAATCCAATGGGCGACTCACACAAACACACAAATTGCACCTGGGTGTGTTTGGCAGCCCAGATTGTCTTCAGAAAAAGGCTAAATCTAACATAAACGTGCAATTTTGCAAGGCGCCAAAAGCAATCATCCATTGTCGCTGCCATCGCTAAACAACCGGCCCTACTTTTCAATCACAAGAGAAAAATAACCACGGATTCCAACCCAAAAAAAAAAATCGACCCGAGGCCACCGGCTCTGGGCCGTACACTTGGGGTGCCGGGCCCACAGTTTGAGCCACAGAGGCATAGAGCGGTCTTGGCACCTGTTGCGTTTAAAACAACAGAGCCTCAGTACCTGGGAAACCAGATAACAGCGGCGGTTAAAAGCTCTGAGTAAGTCTGGCTGTGTCAACAGTGGCCACCCTTTCGCTGCCTGAACACACACATGTGCACACACGCTCAGATGCACCCACATACACACACACACACACACATAGATGGTGCTGGAAATCGTGTTTGTCTTCCGCCAACGGTTGAATTGAAACGCGCCCATCACCGGCAACAATATGTAACTTAGTAACTTGTTCAGACGGTTCAAATGTGAATCAAGGTTAAAATGATGGAAACGGAAGAGATAACTGGAGGGAAGACTGTGGGAAACAATAACAGGAAGAAGATTCAGAGGTGGATTTCCTTAAGGAACGTTTAATTTAATGAACAGTGGCACTTAAGGTGGAAAATCCATCCAGAAGTCTGAGTTGTGACTGTGGGGTGTAAAGAGATCTCGTCAAAGTCTGAGTCTGAGCCCTCCTATTATCCTGCACAGCTCCATTCCCAAGACACACCCTGCTTCTCTGTCTCTCACACACACACACACACACACACACAAGCACGCACGCGCACACACAGGCACACACACTTCTGCT